>NC_070606.1:50364285-50666071 GCF_027172205.1 Podarcis raffonei
GAGAAGATGGTGAAATGCAAACAGGGGATACAGAAAGGGCTGAACTCCTCAATGCCTTCTTTGCCTCAGTCTTCTCCGATAAAGAAAACAATGCCCGACCTGAAGAATTTGGAGCAAATGATTCAGCAGAGGAAACACAGCCCAGAATAACTAAGGAGATAGTACAAGAATACTTGGCTAGTCTAGATGTATTCAAGTCTCCAGGGCCAGATGAACTGCATCCAAGAGTATTAAAAGAACTGGCAGATGTGATCTCAGAACCACTGGCAGTCATCTTTGAGAATTCCTGGAGAACAGGCGAAGTCCCGGCAGACTGGAGGAGGGCAAATGTTGTCCCTATTTTCAAAAAGGGGAAAAGAGAGGACCCAAATAATTACCGCCCAGTCAGTATAACATCAATACCAGGGAAGATTCTGGAGCAGATCATTAAGCAAACAGTCTGTGAGCACCTAGAAAGGAATGCTGTGATCACCAATAGTCAGCATGGATTTCTGAAAAATAAGTCATGTCAGACTAACCTGATCTCGCTTTTTGACAGAATTACAAGCCTGGTAGATGAAGGGAACGCAGTGGATGTAGCCTACCTTGATTTCAGCAAGGCATTTGACAAGGTGCCCCATGATATTCTTGTAAAGAAGCTGGTAAAATGCGGTCTTGACTATGCTACCACTCAGTGGATTTGTAACTGGCTGACTGACCGAACCCAAAGGGTGCTCATCAATGGTTCCTCTTCATCCTGGAGAAGAGTGACTAGTGGGGTGCCACAGGGTTCTGTCTGAAAAGGATCTAGGAGTCTTGGTTGACCACAAACTTGACATGAGCCAACAGTGTGACGCGGCAGCTAAAAAAGCCAATACAATTCTGGGCTGCATCAATAGGAGTATAGCATCTAGATCAAGGGAAGTAATAGTGCCACTATATTCTGCTCTGGTCAGACCTCTCCTGGAGTACTGTGTCCAGTTCTGGGCACCACAGTTCAAGAAGGACACTGACAAACTGGAACATTTCCAGAGGAGGGCAACCAAAATGGTCAGAGGCCTGGAAACGATGCCTTATGAGGAACGGCTAAGGGAGCTGGGCATGTTTAGCCTGGAGAAGAGGAGGTTAAGGGGTGATATGATAGCCATGTTCAAATATATAAAAGGATGTCACATAGAGGAGGGAGAAAGGTTGTTTTCTGCTGCTCCGGAGAAGCGGACACGGAGCAATGGATCCAAACTACAAGAAAGAAGATTCCACCTAAACATTAGGAAGAACTTCCTGACAGTAAGAGCAGTTCGACAGTGGAATTTGCTGCCAAGGAGTGTGGTGGAGTCTCCTTCTTTGGAGGTCTTTAAGCAGAGGCTTGACAACCATATGTCAGGAGTGCTCTGATGGTGTTTCCTGCTTGGCAGGGGGTTGGACTCGATGGCCCTTGTGGTCTCTTCCAACTCTATGATTCTAAGTATGCTGCTACATTAGACTTCTCAGCATAGAATTTGGTAGGCCAGCAAGCTGTTTTCTTTTATCACACATTTTCACTGGCTTCTTTTTATCATACCTTCTACATTTTCCTTTAACCTTCTATGTAGAGCTGAGAGCAAATGTAGCCTCACAATGCTGGAGAAGGTGGGTGCATGGGTAACAAAACTTTTATGTCAGTCATCTGCAACTCCAGCGTCCAGGTATTTCATAATGGTGTGTTAGGGCCTCACCTCCTAAATCTAGTGAAGATTTGATGTTTTATGTACATATTTTTGGAATCAATTCTAGCACCATTGCAGTGGGGGCTATTATTATAATATGATTATATCCTGCCTTTTCCCTGACACCTTAGGTGTATGGTTTTTCAGTTTTTCAGTAACCCTACAAAATGCCATTTAATTTATTCATTAGTCTTCATATCTACAGCTACTCATCCAAAATGTTGTTCTTTCAATTTCCTGCTACAAATTGAGCACCAAAGATGAAAAAACAGTATTTTGTCAGTTTCTTAAAATCACTACAAATGTAATAGTAGTGAAAAATACCCCACAGGTTTATAAAGCACTTTATGAACTTTAAAAAATAATGTATTTTTTTGTTAGAACCTTTCTTGTGACGCATCAAAACTATTTTGTTTTTTCTGATGCCTATTTGCAAGGTTCATGTTAAGCAATACTTACAGATTCTGCTTTTGCGGTCATTTTGGCTTCAATTGCATAAAAAAATTGCAAGCAACCTGCAGCTTCACCTCAGCAGATGGTCAGTTGTGACAGCAACTATCAACTGATGACATTTAGATAATGACCGCTCCCCGCACAAAACAGGGGGCGCCCTTTGCGTGGACGCGCGCAGCCCCTGGATCTGGAGCGGCTCCATCAACACAGGCTTGGCTTCGCCTTCCCCCAGGTGGGATACCTGGAGGTCTCCGCCTACCTCAGTCAGTTGTCCAATCCCACCTGGGGAAGCGTTGCCAAGGAGACCAGGCCAGGTAGGGGAGGGACTACCGCCCACACAATAGAGGGAGGACATTTAGATAATACTTTCCTATGTTTATAGGAAGACCTTTGCAAATTGTGTTGTTGAGAATTGCCTCTGGCATCTTGAGCCTCAACTCAAACCTATGCTGGACTGTGACTGAACAACTTAACAATACATTTACAGCATTCTGGATGAAACAGAAGAATTGTTCCACCAGTGTGCCCACTAGTCAGGGGATTAGGTAAGAAAAATCTGAGATTGATTTGCACATAGGGGGGGGGACACACACCCAGAAATTTCCCCAGAGTCCCTTGCACAGAAATCTAGAACTGCAAACAGCAGTATTATTATTATTTTTTAGAAAATTCTTTATTATAACAAAATTGAAGGTGGCATGGACACCATGTTCACTTTCAAATGTATTATCAAATTGCAGCTTTTAAAAATGTAGTAGACTTTTCTTTCTTAAGTGCATAGTTTGTTTGGAAGCTGAATAAGCCACAACAGAGTGAGCATCACAAAAGCAGCTCTCCCTGGCAGACATGGGTCTAAGGTTGATTCCTGAGATGTCAAGAGAGGAAGCCTTAGTACAGGGGTAGGCAACCTAAGGCCCGGAGGCCAGATGTGGCCCAATCGCCTTCTCAGATGGTCCGGGAATCAGCGTGTTTTTGCATGAGTAGAATGTATCCTTTTATTTAAAATGCATCTCTGGATTATTTGTGGGGTATAGAAATTTGTTCATTTTTTTCTTCAAAATATAGTCCGGCCCACCACATGGTCTGAGGGACGGTGGACCGGCCCATGGCTGAAAAAGATTGCTGACCCCTGCCTTAATACTTTCACCACTTTGGAAGCAAAATAGGTTTTACTGTCTATGCAACTTTGCTGACTAATGTATGGAAAAGCACATAAACATGACATTTGGAGAGTTTGTAAGTAAACCATTTTATCTTCCAATGTTGGAGGAAGAAGGGACTATTTTGGAGCTCACTTGAAAGGATATGTTTTAAAGAACTAACAGCCTATATTTCCATGCTTCACTTTACAGTGGTACCTCAGGTTACATACACTTCAGGTTAGATACGCTTCAGGTTACAGACTCTGCTAACCCAGAAATAGTGCTTCAGGTTAAGAACTTTGCTTCAGGATGAGAACAGAAATCGTGCTCTGGCTGCGCAGCAGCAGCAGGAGGCCCCATTAGCTAAAGTGGTGCTTCAAGGTTAAGAACAGTTTCAGGTTAAGAACAGACCTCCGGAACGAATTAAGTACTTAACCTGAGGTACTACTGTACTGCATATATTGTGATTTTAAATTTCTGTTGGGGTTCTCTCACCAAAGAGTATTTGCCCCAAGCTTGATATCGGCACCCAATAATTATCCTTTTTATATACCTGTTTTTCCTTTAATCAACACTAATCAGCCTCTTAGTGGCCCTTTGCCAGTGCTTCCTGCCTTGCCTTGTAATGATCACAAACTTATTTACATCTGCTGCCTGTTCTTTCAAGAGTCCTTTTCCTCCTTCCTGCTGCTCCTAAATTGATCTGCAGGCCATTCTAACCTGTGGATCAAACTAGATGTATGCCCTTGTGCAAACCTTTATCCAGGATTCCATCTGCTGCCCAAAGGGTAAATTCTGCAGTATTATCCAAGCCAGGCAACTCAGGTTGCCAACCACTGGTATAAAAGCCATCTTGGCAATGAAACAGGTAACAGCAGCAGCAGCAGCAGCACTCATCCTCAGCCACTTTCTGATTGGATGTTCTGCAGCTGAATCAGCATTGACCCTTGCAGCTGCTGATCAAAAAGAATTCTCATTCAGTTGGCCTCAAGTTTTTCCTTCAAGATTGCTTTAAGGACACTTCTAAGCTGTATTTGAGAAGTCTCAATGCTTGCTTTAACATTTTCTGTTTGCAGCTGGTATTATCAGCAGGTTTCTAGGAGATCTGCTATGTGCTCCATTCTCGTTCAGTCATTCCCACACATTTCTCCACAAGGGGAAAATGCCCTATCTCTGCCTTTAGGTGGAAGAGACTATATTGCTCAGTTGTAGAGCACATGTTTGAGTAAAGAAGGCCCAAGGTTCCATCTCCATTATCTTCACTTAGAGTAAAGGTAAAGGTACCCCTGACCGTTAGGTCTAGTAGCAGACGACTCTGGGGTTGCGGCGCTCATCTCGCTCTATAAGCCGAGGGAGCTGGCCAGCATGACTAAGCCGCTTCTGGTGAACCAGAGCAGCGCACGGAAACACTGTTTACCTTCCCGCTGGAGCGGTTCCTATTTATCTACTTGCACTTTGACGTGCTTTCGAACTGCTAGGTTGGCAGGAGCTGGGACTGAGCAACGGGAGCTCACCCCGTCATGGGGATTCGAACCGCTGACCTTCTGATTGGCAAGCCCTAGGCTCTGTGGTTTAGACCACAGCGCCACTATCAGGTGGCAAAGACATTAAAGACCTCTGCCTGAGACCCTGGAGAGCCTTTGAAGGTCAAAGTAGATAATACTGGACGTGATGGACAAAACAGCTTTCCTTCAGCTTCAGCAACAGCCAAATGTTGTTCAGGGTGTTTGATTCAATTTCTCCAACTGACCACATAGTGGATCACCAGTCAACTATATGTTTTGGCAAATTTATCCCTTTGCTATGCATTTGGGCACCGCTTAATGACAGTGTATCCAGATTTTGCATGATAGTTTCTGACTGGGTTTTCATCTGTTTTGATGACACCACTTTGAATCAAGATGGTAGCCCAAATCTTTCAAAATTGCATAACCTTTTAAAATTGCATTTTAAAAACTGCACTGATTCTATGGTTTCTTTGAATCCCTGAGCAACACTGGGTACAAGGCTACTAGTATCCCATGTTTCATTACAACTCCAGTTTCTTTCTAATTTGTTGTTTTTGGCACAATATATTTGCAAACTGGTATGCACCAAAACAAACCTACGCCCCTCTTAAGTTCCATTCAGACCAACAGAATTGAAATGCATTCAAACAAAATTGAGAGGATTGTGCCCAAATCTTATTTCTCCACCCATGCAAAAGGCAAATAAAGCCAGTGGCACTGCTGTTTATCCTTTTGTTACATAGAGCTAGCACAGACAAATAATTTAAATAATGGAGCAAGCCTGGTTGAAAAAGAGCATGCTAGAAAGTAAATGAGCTGAAGGCATAGAGTACTGTGGACTCTGATAATGGTAGTCTGCAGTAATGTAACTAAGAACAACAGTATTGACTTGCAGTCCATTATGAATCAAGGTGTTAGCCTTATTTCAAGATTTTACAGTAGCTTTTAGTCTTTTTAAAAAATCTTCATTAAGGATTTTGAACGCAAAGGTCTTTGCTTACATTTAAAATACTTTCCCTGAGCTCTGAAGCATCATAGCCCCTTGCTAATGGATTTCTGAATGCCATTTTCATCATTCTGTTTTTATAGGTCTTTTCACTTACTTCATTACTACTACTAATATTATTATTACTGTTATTAGTATACATTTTGCTTTTGTGCACACTGTAAATCCTTTAATATTTACCCCTTTTTTGTTTCCATTAATGGAGGGTGGAAGTGATTTACCTATATAAAAACAAATAAAAGCCTAACCCAGCTTATTAGACAACCAACTATATTGTATTGTGACTACACAGGCTCTGTAAGCTGAATTGATAGCACAGAAGAGTGGTGCATTTATTACATTTGAGAACTACTATGAAAGGAATGATGCTTTGCTAGATCAATATTATATTGAAGCAAAACTAGATGATACATTAAATGTGTGTGCATTTAATGTATTTTTTCTCATTATCACTGTAGCAGCACCAGCTCTCTGTGTGTGTAGGGGGAAGGTCAGAATCAGGACCGTGGCGTGAGCCATTTTCCTTGTGCTCGGTGAAAATCACTGTAAATGCATTGAAATGCCCTGAAGTGGTGTTCAAGAACAGTATCCCATCAGTGCAAAGATTTCCACTTGCACTTTCCCCTTCCTTCCCCTGCAGGTGCCCCACACATTCCCTAAATCAGCTCCAGAGGGCTAGAACAGATTTAGAGAGTGCAAGGGAGCGGGCAAGAAGAGGGGAAGAACATTCCATTGTTTATTCAGAAATCCTAGCAGTGAAGGAATGTTTATGTCACACTACAACCTCATGTCTTCTGGTTGGCTTAGCAGGGGTGGACTTGAGTAATATGGCACCCTAATTATTTATTTGGCACCCTTGCCCCTCTCACCTTCCTTTCTACGCATGCTCTCAAGTGTACTACGTCATAGTTGTGGCAACTCCATCGCCCATCTTACCTAACTGTACTGGGAACTCAAACTTTTTTTCTTGCTCTGTTCCTTTCAGCTGTTCTGGACACACTAGTTTTAGCTCCTCCTCTTTTCCCAGCAGGAAAATGTCGCCAGCATTTATTTCAGGAACATCAACTGACCATCAATAACCATTAAGTAAGTATGTTGATCAAGCTGCACACAAATTTTTGTGTGTGTTCATTCCCTTAGCACAATAGAACAGCTGGTCCCATAGCTATAGTTTGAGCTCTCTTTGTTTCATGTGCTATAGGCAAGTCATGATGACTATACTGTTATGTTCAACCTTGGAATATGAATCACAAGGACACAGGGAGTGAAAGCTACTGACCTCACTTAACCCTGACCCTGAAGAAGATTGATCTCTATTTGGTCATTGCCTCTCTAATGAGCCTGTCATCAGGGTGCCATTCAGCGCCTAACGGAATGTAGACATTCCACCAAACACAACGGACTGTCATTACTAATATGGTATTTATTTAATAAATACTACTGTTGTTGTCTAGTCTCAATCCATCCCAATGTACTAATTTAAACCATATGCTAATTACATTCCACTGTCACTCATATCCATCGATAATTCATGCTTTGTAATTGTATTTCAGTAACTATTGGTATAACAACCTTGCTCTTTATAGATACTGTACTGCAACTTTGCCTGTCGGAAGCTGAAATGTGCCAATGGACAAGCGTAAGCTATCACTTAACAATCCTTTTCTGATTGGTTTTTGCAATTCATTTGGTTGCGGAAGGTTATGAAAATTGCTCATGTAGCACCTACATCCCTGTGCTGTCAACCACTTCTTTATTTAAATATTTGGAAAGGTGGTGTGCAGCCGAAAACCATAAAACAACAATAACACCACTGGTTAAAAAACAAAACACAACACCAGTAACATGTCAATAAAGCTGGTTGGTAAAAAATTTCAAATTCTAAAGGTGTGCCTGAACAATACAATTTCTAAAATATGTCAAAAAGAAAGCTGGGATGATTCCTGCTGAACTTCTGTTGGCAAGCAGTTCCACAGGGTAGCCTACCACTCTAAAAGCCTGGTCCTTGCTAAAGGCCTGAACTGAATCTCAGAGGCATGGAAACAACCCAAACAGTTTCATCAAGTACTGAAATTACCAATGCATGGATCACTGTATTCAGGCTATCCTAGAGCTGGAACAGCCAAAGATGAAACTGGAAGAAGGAACTCCTAGCCACAGGAGTCACTTATGCCTCTAGTGTCAAAGACTGATCAAGGAGTACCCCAAATTTGAAAGCTGTTACTTCATGATGATGCACACATTTATTTTAATTGAAGATACCATTTGGGGGGACGTGCTCATTACAAATGCCCACACAAGTCTAGGACCTCCTCCATACACAACAAATTAATCAAATCAGGCAGTAGTTCTGTCTCCACATATAGACTTGTCCTGATTTGCAATTCTTGTCAACATTGCAGAGCAAATACCATTTCCCCCTCAAAAGTACTTCTCCTTCTGGCACTTTGAGCCATCTCTGATTAAAATCATCAGAAAGTATATACAATATTACAATAAAACGCTGTATCATCATATCCATTTCAACAAACCACTGAGCAGACTGTGGACTTGTCCACACTTTCTGTGCCTAGAAAACATGAGTCTGAATGGTTTTCCATTTGCCCTGCTACTTTCCCCATGGAAAAACTGATGGACATTTGCTCCGATTCAGAGTTAAAGAGTGAGTTTTCCAGGGGGGAGGTGGCAGAACAAGCAGAAATGTGGATGAGCCCTAAAACGGATGACTAAGTGAGAGTGGAAGCATGATCTGCCTCCTTTATCAGAGGCAATAACAAACTGTTATTAAGGTCTATCTAAAAACAAGGAAGAACCAATTGTATTTCCTGGGGAAGAAATTACACAATTTTTGGACCATCACCTAAAAGGACCTGCCTTTCATGGCCACCAATCTAACCTTCCTCCCTGGAGGGCACATGAGCATCAACTCTGTAGTTGCCCATAATAGCCTAGCAGCTTTTTATGGGTGCTGGCACAAGGAGTCTGGACCCTTAAAAACCTGCCAAGGCTTTAAATTGCCAGCACTTTGAATTGGGCCTGGAAGTGAATAGGTGGGTGATATGCTATGGATGTTTAGACCCTATAAACACTGAGACTACTGAGACTTCAGCCCCAGCTGAAGCTTCCAAACCATTTTCAAAGGCAGCGCCACACAGAATGTGTTGCAGTAGTTTGATCTGGATGAATGGACTCCTATTAACTACTACAACTTGTATTACCACAGATAGCAAAGGATCCAGGAACCTCCCCCCCAAGCTGTGAACTCAGTCTTTCAGAGGGAGTACAGCTATATCTAGAAGCATTCTGGTGAAAGTATTGTTATGAGTTTTGGGGAAAGGAAGTAGGCTATATATGAAATCCTTCTAACCTGTGGATCCAACAAGTGTTAAAATAAGCCAAGCTTCCTGTGTTGAGGTGATAGTCTGATGGGCAATTAAGGGAAACAAAGGAAAGGATGTCTGTGTGAGATGGAAAATGGGTGTGGCCTTCACAGTTAGTTGAAAGGATGAAGCCAGGGTTTAGAGTTGAGCTGCAATGATGTGCGTGAGAAGCAAAGCAGCAAGCTGGAGAGAGAGTCTGAGCAATATTTGATTTCTGTTTGAATCCAAGGCTGCCGCTATGGAGAAACATGACCTTTTTCAGGTGTTAATGCTACAAACACCTCCATTGTAGGCTCAGGTTGTATATATGTGTAAATAAACCATAAAACATAAAGACACCGTAGTCTCCTCTGTGCCTCATTCCTAAATTAAACACGAACCCTGGGTAAGCATATGGAACCCCTGGAATCTTGCTCGGAGATTGGGGTGGCATTCAACGGTATGCTAACTGAGCTAGTCAGACTCTGAAACTAGAGACACCTTGGAAGCTTTCCCAAGTTATTGTCATAGACTGGCTGGATGCAGAGGAGTGTTGGGAGGCACCACCAGCTTGGAGAACCTCCATGGGAAGAAGACTCAGAGCCATGGGATTGGTGGTGGTTTAGTGAGTGGTCAGGGGGAGAAGAGGGAGCAGACTGGAGCAGAAGAGGTGTTGGAAGCTGAAGAGGTAACAGGATTTAGTGAGCAGGAAGAAGCTGTAACTGACAGCAGTCTAGAATCAGAGGCAGAAGCAGAGGCTGGAAAGGAGGCAAGAGACAAAGATGAGGTAAGCAACTGAAGAAGCCCTTCTGATGTGACCAGCTTCTCTCCCCTCTGGTCTCCCAGAACCCACAGAGCTATGAAGAGGGTGAAGCAGAAACAGATGTGTTGATAGAGTCTCAGATTGCTTGGGAAGGACCCAGGGACGGAGGACACTTAGAGAGTTGTGGGAAGGCAGGGACCTTCAGTCCTCACAACTGCCTCATTGGGGCAAGATCTACCAAGAAGAGTTGCTGTGCTCACTAGGCCTGTCCTCCTAAGCTGTTTGTTTCTTTGAATATAGAGTTAACTTCACTGACACTGTGTGAGTTATTACTGACCTGCTTCCGGCAACTGCCCCTGACATTTATTTATTTTATTGTGTGTGAGGTTATGATGTTATATTTAGCAATTTTACAGGGTGAAGGTTGTGCAGCAGAAGACATTCATTTTCAATATTACAAAACCTGTAATTCGAAAGAGTGGTGGTGGCAAGAAATGGGTGAAACTTGCGTGTTTCATTCCAGGTGGCCTAATTCTATATTAAAAGCAGCCACACAAATAAATTTCCCATTGTCTCTGACACAAAGGGAGTAAGAGTAGTAAGCACTGCAAGGCAATGTGCAAAGGTCATCAAAGTCATAAATATTCAAAAGAAAGCTGCCATTGTAGAGTATTTATTTTGAAGGCAGGCCAGTGGCTTTGCTTAGAATTTCTTTTTAAAAAAACAACAGCAAATTAATATAGTGGGATAATCTAGCATTCTTATGGAAACTACATAATGAGCAGGAACAAATGTTAACAAGCTGCATCATAAAGATCAAGACGAAGTGCTGGCATAATGGATGGTATATGGCAAAACAGTAAAGAATACCAAACAGACCTTGACCAATTTGCAGATCTGTATCTGCCTCTATGAAGTTGAATTTACTATATAGTTTTATATAACTACAAAGACCCTGATGTTGGGAAAGATTGAGGGCACAAGGAGAAGGGGATGACAGAGGATGAGATGGTTGGACAGTGTTCTCGAAGCTACCAATATGAGTTTGACCAAACTGCGGGAGGCAGTGGAAGACAGGAGTGCCTGGCGTGCTCTGGTCCATGGGGTCACAAAGAGTCGGACACGACTAAATGACTAAACAACAACAACAGCAGCTCATCACAATATAATCAGTGAATCCTTATTCTATCCATGTATGCTTTGAAGTAGGGATGCATTAGGCATTCAGTTTTCTTTGAATTCCAGTGGAAATGGACATTATTCACACTTCATCCTAATGTACAGATCAGAACATAATTAGTCTTCAGATTTCGCACTCCTCTTAATTTTGTACTACCATTCTCAGCTCAAAAAATGCACCAGAAGAGGTTAGAAGTGTCCATTTTGGGACAAAATGCATTTAAAAATACATACAATGAGATACAATATGTAAGAAAACATATATTTTATGATAAAATATATCATTAAATAGATCTTTAATGGTGCAAATTTTCATACAGTTAAAAAAAATATTAAGCAGATAAATGCAGAAATGGAATGGAACAAACTTACAGATGAACAATTGTGAAACTGACATGAGCCAGAAATGTACAGTACTGAGTCATCCAATGATTTCCTCATTGAATTCCAGAAGACCTGCTGTGCAGCTGAATTCAATTAGGCCTACAACACAATCCCAGGTGGGGCCAGGGAGTAGGAAAAGTGGTGGATCTACCCCACTTCCAATATCCTACCAGCTTTCCCCAGGCCAGGCAAGAAGTGGGGCAGACTTATTCAGACTTACTTTTCTTTCCTGCATCATTTCTCACTCCCAGATATCCTAGGGAGCAATTATTCACACCAAGTCTGGGAGTATGCCCTTAGATTTTTATTTATTTATTTATTTATTTGCAAACTTTTTATACTGTACCATCAGCAAAATAAAAGTACAATCCAATGAGAAGATTTATATATTAAACAATATACATACAATCAGCACGAAATCATAAGATATACTGTATCTTATAGGATGACTTCCATAGCTCCTTAGTGGTGCCTCGCAAGACGAAATTAATTCGTTCTGCAAGTTTTTTCTTCTTGCGAGTTTTTCGTCTTGCGAAGCACGGTTTCCCATAGGAATGCATTGAAAATCAATCAATGCGTTCCTATGGAAACCGCCTTCAGACCAGGTCCGGGGACAGTCTGTCCCCCGACCTCTTCTGAAGGCTGGGGGGGGGGACAAGGGCTTTTCTTCCCACCGCCAGCCTTCAGAAGGCTGTTCTGAAGGCTGGCGGTGGGAAGAAAAGCCCTTCTCCCCACCTCCCACCCTGCAAGCTCCGGGGACAGGAGGGCTTTCCTCCCGACTGCCAGCATTTTAAAAGCCCCCAGGACAGCGGAGACTTCTCCGCTGTCCTGGGGGGTTTTAAAATGCTGGCGGGCGGCAGCGAAGCGTTCGCTGCCGCCCGCCAGCATATTCAGATCGCCCGGGACAGCGGAGAAGTCTCCGCTGTCCCGGGAAGGCAGGCGGGGGGAGCAAAGACTTTTGCCCCCGCCGGCCTTCAGAAGAGGTCCAGGACCTCTTCTGAAGGCCGGCGGTGGGCCAAAGTCTTTGCTCCCCCCCCCGTCTGCCTTCAAAAGCCGTCGGGATAGCGGAGAAACGCGCTGCGCTTCTCCGCTATCCCGGGAAGGCAGGCGGGGGGGAGCAAAGACTTTTGCCCCCCGCCGGCCTTCAGAAGAGGTCCAGGACCTCTTCTGAAGGCCGGCGGAGATTTCCCTATGGGCTTTCTTCTTGCGAAGCAAGCCCATAGGGAAATTCGTTTTGCGAAGCACCTCCAAAATGGAAAACTCTTTCGTCTTGCGCGTTTTTCATTTTGCGAGGCGTTCGTCTTGCGAGGCACCACTGTATAAATGACATGCACACATACCTTGTACAGTGGTACCTCGCAAGACGAATGCCTCGCAAGACGAAAAACGCGCAAGACGAAATTGTTTTTCGGTTTTTGCGTTGCTTCGTAAGACGATTTTCCCTATGGGCTTGCTTCGCAAGATGAAAACGTCTTGCGAGTTTGTTCCCTTTTTTCTTAAAGCCGCTTGAAGAGGTGCAGTTGCGACGGACCGTGCTTCGCAAGACGAAAAACATCGCAAGACGAAAAGACTCGCGGAACGAATTAATTTCGTCTTGTGAGGCACCACTGTATATATCTGATTCAGACAAACAGGAGCCACACTCTAGCTCAGCTTTTCTCAACATTAGTTCCCCATATGTTGTTGGACTACAAGTTCCATCATCCCTAGCTAGCATGACCAGTGGTTGGGGGATGATGGGAGTTCTAGTCCAACAACGTCTGGGGACTTAAGGTTGAGAAAGGCTGCTCTAATTGCTTTAATGCTTATCACGTGCCATAAGTAGACAGCCACCTATATTTTCTGGCTGTGTGTTTAGTACCATCCCTTTGTCTTCCCCTATATCCAAGACTGTAATCCAAGACACACTTGATGGGGAATAAGACTCAACTTAACTCTGTGTCATTCACAGGCCTATGCTCTAAGAGGAGGAGTGATGATGCTGGACGTAATCACCTGGATACCTTCTCAAGCAGTTACAGGTACCACCACATAGTATGCTTTTAAAGTTCCTGCATACAACCCCTAATTGCTGAACAGTGTAATCCAATGAATGTTTACTCAAAATCCCAACTGTCTTCAACTGGGCTTATTTCCTGGCAAAAGGGCACAAACTGAAAACACTAAATCTATCTGACATAACCGTAAAAAGGGGCAAATTTAGAATATGTTACATGCCCTACCTTTTCAACAATGAATTTCCCAGGAATGGAGAATTTGTCACCATTTAGCATCGTTATTTCTCAGGGATGAAGGCTTTTGCTCAGACTTATAGTCTGCATCTTTGTATTTCTATGAATGACTATGACATCATCATAATCATCATCACCATCATCATCATCATCATCATTATTATTTTGCCAGTATAGCTTTAAGACTTCTATCACCATTCAATAATGTTCAACAGAGAGCATGAACACAAAGGGGTTCACACATGAAATTATGACACAGGTCAGCAGCTCAGTTAAGAAATGTAGTTGCCAGGATGGATACAAAAGAGAAACTGTAAGGAAGGCACCCACCAAGTCACCATATTTAATAGGCTGGACAGCTTCCGAAGCACAAGAGAATTCCTGTTTTAGATCAAGATTCAAAGTGCATGTTCTTATGTCTTATGTTCTTAAATGGCTCAGGACCGCAATACCTCAAGGAATGAACCTACCCGGACCCTGAGATCATCTTCTGAGGCTCTCCTTCATGTGCCTCCTCCTCAAGAGCTCCAGAGGGTGGCAACATGAGAACAGGGCTTCTCTGCAGTGGCTCCCTGTCTGTGAAATGCTCTCCCCAGGGACGTTCGCCTGGCGCCTTCATTATACACCTTTATGCGCCAGGCAAAAACGTTCCTTTTCAACCAGGTCTTTGGTTGACCTGATCAACATTCCCATACCCTTTTAAAATGTGGCTCTTTTGGGGGGGGTGTATTATTGGGTTATTTCTTTTATTTTTATTTTATATACTGTAGGGCGGTATATAAATTAAAATAATAATAATAATAATAATAATAATAATAATAATAATAATAATAATTATGATGATGATGATGATGATGATGATGTCATATAGTTGGCTCAAAACTGCCTGGCAGAAGACTGACAATTCCAAAAGAAGAGGTCCTCTTAAGGTAGGGCTGTCGTATGTCCATGTCTTCCCAGACATATCCAGGATTCATTGTAGGATGTCTTGATTTTTTTGCAAATTTCCCTAAAAATAGTTCAAAAACTTCATAAACTTCATTTTTTGGGAGATGTTGCAAAAAAAGAAATGAATATATATTCATTGAATGAAGGATACATTGACTCTTCTTTACTGTATAAATGAAACATTTTTCAATTAATCCCCCCCCCCCGCTGCCTGAATGTTTCCTGGGGGAAATTCAGTTTACAGGCTGCAATTTTTTTTAGCAAGATGGTGTTTAAATTTTTGTGCCTGCAAAAAGCATCTTTGTTTAGGCAAGCCTACCCAGATGCCTAGAAGTGCTGACATGAATTTTAATGTTTTAGTGTTACAAATTTCTGTATGTTTTAAAGCAGGGGTCAGCAAACTTTTTCAGCAGGGGGCCGGTCCACTGTCCCTCAGACCTATGCCCCACAAATAACCCAGAGATGCATTTTAAATAAAAGGGCACATTCTACCCATGTAAAACACGCTGATTCCCGGACCGTCTGCGGGCCGGATTGAGAAGGCGATTGGGCCAAATCTGGCCCCCGGGCCTTAGTTTGCCTACCCATGTTTTAAAGTATTCTAATTTTTTCTTGATTTTATTGGTTTATCTGTTTGTAAACCATTTTGAGGTGTTGTGGATTTTTTTACAACCAAGTGGTGTATAAATTTTATGAAATAAATAAATAATTTAGGAAGGTGGTCTTCTTTCCAGATTTTGAGGCAGAATTTTTCCCCCAAGGGGCACATATGACCAGTGAGGTTTCTGAGAAGGATAGCCATGATAGCCATGCTCGGCCTCCACAATAGCTGGACCATAAAGAAGGCTGATTGCCAAAGAATTGATGCTTTTGAATTATGGTGCTGGGGGAGACTCTTGAGAGTCCCATGGTCTGCAAGAAGATCAAACCTCTCCATTCTGAAGGAAATCAGCCCTAAGTGCTCACTGGAAGGACAGATCGTGAAGCTGAGGCTCCAATACTTTGGCCACCTCATGAGAAGAGAAGACTCCCTGGAAGAGACCCTGATGTTGGGGAAGATTGAGGGCACAAGGAGAAGGGGACGACAGAGGGTGAGATGGTTGGACAGTGTTCTCGAAGCTACCAGCATGAGTTTAACCAAACTGCGGGAGGCAATAGAAGACAGGAGTGCCTGGCGTGCTCTGGTCCATGTGGTCACGAAGAGTCGGACATGACTAAAAGACTAAACAACAACAATGCTTTGGAATGCCAGTTGCTGGAAACCACAGGAGGGGAGACTGCTCTTGTGCTCAGATCCTGCTTGTGAGTATCCCACAGGTATCTGGCTGGCCATTGTGAAAGCAGGATGTTGAACTTGATGGGCTTTTGTCTGATCTAGCAAGATTTTCTTACATTCTCATGATATCAGTATATCAGAACTAGCCTCATACTTCCTGTGTGATGCTAATGTGAAGAAGGAGATACTATTTAGGTGAGAATTAGCAGGCAGCCTGCGTATGCTCCAACACTAAATCGGAAGGGGATAGAGAATGTGCAACCCCCAAGTTCTCTGCAATATACTCTGGTTACAATAGTTTGTCATAATATCTGAGATGCTATAATGTCGGATTTAGCTCTCAGTACTTGAGGATAAAGAATTCAGTCTTGCTGGCAGCATATGGACATGTTTATTGTGTTTTATTGGTTTTGGCTTTGAAAAGGACTGCATGTTACTGTATTTTTGTACCATTCTAGGAAAGAAAATCTGTAAAACCACCGCAGCGCTTGAAAATGTGGAGTCCAACTTGCTAGCCTTTATCTTGGTACAAAGGCTGAACATGGACACTGGCTCTTCTGTTGCAGAGATGTAGTGTTTAAAATGCTGTCATTCAGAAATAGATCAGCTTTGCCAAGGTTATTGTAATAAAAGGCTTCTTGTGCTGTTCTGTTATTTCCTTGGCACTTCCATCACCTAGTATTATAGAAATGCTGGTGACACACATAGATGAATTTATATTGCTGCCTGCTCATGGTCCCACAAATCCTTAGAGGAAAGGTTGGGTACAAATCAATAAGCAAACCACCACCTTCAAATTTCTTATGTAACTTCTAGGAGAAGCAGGTATTCTAGAAGCCTCTTGTGACACCCGCCATTCATAGCTGTACATTTCACAGACGGTATCGTTAATTGCATTGGAACAATGTGTTTTAAAACATTACATTATGTGTTTATTCTGGGCTTTCCCCCCTAATTTATCTTCTCGTCAAGGTTGTAATTTCTTTGCCTAGACAGGCAAAATCCGCCAGAGTGGGAGTGGCCGGCTTGCGAAAAATCATGTTAATGCTGCTAATCAAATAGTAAAGTTTAAAAGGGATTCATCGTCATTAGATTCTGCTACTTTAATCATAGAAGGTATTTGGTTATGAATGTGTTTTGATTAGTTAGTTTTCAATGTGGATAGATATACAGCTGACACTTATTCTCATATATTATGCTAGAGCTATTATTTGGTCCTGGCTGATTTGATAGGAAATTTGCATCCGTTAGCAACTCTGTAATAATATATGAGAGCAAATATGGGCTGCATTTTAAACTTATTCATGATGTTAATTATAGACTCAATGGTTTATTGCCATTAATTCTTTATGGCATTTTGTATGAAGGTTTGTTTGTCTTTGCAATTATATTTCCTTACACCTACATAGATGCCTATGGGATTGGCCTGCTATACAAATGATAAATGCTCTGCACTCATCCAACTTGTTGTGCAATGTCTCAAGTCCTGCACTTAGACCACCCCATGGACTGAATTAATAAATGATACAGTTTGATGTCTGTTGGACCATTGGCCTCCATTAAGGTTTAAGTCAGATGATCTTTGGCGATAGGAGTTGTAGTCAAACATCTGGAAGGCACCACATACTGCTGAAACTTTGTGCAAAAGATTTTAACTGTTACATACAAAACTGTCACATTTTCAGATGCTTTATTTGGGTGTCTTGGGTGACAGGCTGAGGAGTGTAGATGATGTAGAAAAAGAGAAAGAGAGTCTCATGACTTCTCTAGTAATCAGGGTATTTCAGTTTATGTGTATTAAACTTTGGTTCTCTAGCTAGTATGCTGGAATAACACTACTACATGACAGTTCTTCCTTGGCTTATTAAATGATCTATGGCCCTTTAAATGTGTCTGAGAGTGGGGTTATTGGGTTGCTGTTATAGAATCATAGAATTGTAGAGTTGGGAGGGATCCGCAGGATCACCTAGTCCAACCCCTTGCAATCCAGGAATCTCAGCTAAAGCATCCAAGACAGTTGATCATCCAACCTCTGCTTAAAAACCTCAGACGAAGGAGAGCCCAGCACCTCTCATGGGAGTCCAATCCCTTGTCAAACAACTCTTACTGTCAGAAAATCCTCCCTGCTGTTTAGTCACAATCTCCTTTCTTGAACTTGAAGCCATTGGTTCAGGTCCCACCCTTCAAAGCAGGAGAAAACAAGCTTGCTCCCAGGGGCGGAGAAAGGGGGGTGCGGTGGGTGCAGGCTGCCCCAGGTGTCACCACTGAGGGGGGGTGACAAAATGCCGGTCGGCACTCAGTGCGGGGCCTGCAGCGCACCCGAGCCACACGTCTCTCCTGGGAGAGATGCAGTGGCTTGGGCATGCGCAGGCTCTGTGCTGCCCAAACGGTCCGCCTGCTGCCTCCCCCCCAGCTGTAGGGCAGCTGAATGGGAGGAGGCAGGCAGACTCCAGAGGCTCTGCGGTATGCCCCACCCCTATGGACAGATTGCCCTACCCTCGCCCCGCCCCTATGGGCAGCTTGCCCTGCCCCTGGGCACTCCGCCCCAGGCACCTGAGCGGCTTCCTCCACTGCTGCTTGCTCAATTTTCCATGTTTCAATCCTTTAGATATTTGAAGATGACTATTGCATCTCCTCTCAGTCTCCTCTTTACCAGACTAAACATAACCAATTCTCTCAACTGTTCTTCATAAGGCTTGGTTTCCAGATCCTTGATCATCTTGTTCTTGTGTTATATATTTTGTGTTTTTATACTGGAAACGGCCCAGTGTTCTTCAGATGAAGGGCAGTATATAAAATTTAATAACAATAATAATTCAAACTACTCACATGTCCCTGATACAGTGTCAGTCCAGGGCATTATTGGGAAATAAAAACAGGTGGACCCAGCTGCTCAGAGTGCTGCCCACCACTGCTACCACCAGAGGGGCTCCACCCTCAAAGCTGGAGCTGATCTTGGAGAAAACTGGCTTAAGAGTGACAGAATACCAAAATGCAGAATGATACACATGTGGAAAGAAAAGGCAGCCTGAACCTTGCTTGTTGTCTCTCTCTTTAGTAATTTGGCTATGAAAACAAGTCCACTCAGGAAATCTAATGATTCTTGTACAAGGGTGTGTGTGTGTGTGTGTGTGTGTGTGTGTGTGTGTGTGTAAGGGACACACAAATACCCATTTACATATAAATATATATTATGCTTCCTTCAACGGCCCGGAAGATACGTACATGTTATACTAATTCTGACATGGTAGAAACACAAGATCTGTGCTTATGCTGTGTAGAAGTATACATGAGCATCGCAAGTTGTGATTCATTTCAGAAATAATCTAGTTTTTGAACAAACAGGCAAGGGGGTGGCCTCTCTTCCGCATTTCTGAACCACATTCCTCTCCACCACAGTAGTAAAATGAATATGTTAAAATGCAGATTATGCATTACTGTTCAAAAATTACCAGTCATAGAATAAATATGTTTTTGGATAATAACATATTTTAAAGCTGCAATCCTATATGCAGTTATGTGGGAATAAGCTCCATTGGATTCAGTAGAACTTACTTCTGAGTAGACATGCATAAGCTTGTGCTTTGAAACACCTCATAGATTGAATCACAGCCCTGTAATGCCTCTGAATGAAAAGAGATAGATACCATGCTGCTACATATTGATTCTTCAACAGACAGTGTTGTTTAAACATCATCAATTCAGTTTGTCTCCAGTGCTGAAGATCAATACAACAGATAACTCAGTAAAATGTGCTGCAAATTACTTTAACTCCTGTATATGAAGCTTGCCTTTTATTGCTGTTTGTTCCTCAATGTTTATTTTTTAAATGATTTTCTCCCTTAACTAGCGCAGTTTAGTATTCACACCTGCGGAATTACAGGCCTGAGAGGATCGTTTGTGCAATCTTTTCCAGTCCCTATTTGTTCTATATATGTGATCCATAGTGCAATGAGCACGTTTACTCAGATGCAAGTCCCACGCTTTTTAATAGGGCTTATTTCCCATGTAAGTGTGAAATATTGCAGCATGATAGTGTAATCCTATGCATGATTACCAAGAAGTAATCCTACTATGTTCAGTGGGCCTTACTCCCAGGTCTGAAAGTAAGCCTAAGTGCCTTTATAGACACATACCTGGGAATAAGCCTCACTGAACATGATGGGACTTACAGATGTGAAAAGCAGTGTATGCCCCATTAGGAAGAGAGCTGGATCCCTGAATCCTAGGCATATGACCCTTCATTTCCCTCTAAACCCTCTCCCGCTCTGTTAAATGGGGGTATTTCCCTAAATCAGAGGTTTGCAATGAATACAAGAAAGATAGTAAATCATTTTGCAAACTTGAAAAGATTGCTACACAAATGTGCAGCAGTGACAGCCTCTCCCCCAAGATGCTCTGCTCAATTAGTTACTGCTAAAATAATACTTAAATGGACAGACCTGGAAAAGTTCAGATGCCTTTGTGCCAGAACACATAACAATTTGATGCTGTTGCCTAGTAGATTTTAAAAAAAAAAAAAAATCTTTATTGGAATTTGTAATGCTAGCTCTGTGGGTTGCTTTCATATGTTGACTAATTGGTAGTCTGCCGTTTCATCCTGAAGTTGTAAGATGTCATGCCACGAGCTGAATAGGTCATGACAAGTCATGAATTGACCTTCTGATGAGTCAGCCACTCAGTAATCTTGAATGCCTTTGCCTCTTATATGTGCCATATAGTATTTAACTTACTACCACCCCCTTCTTTTTAAAAAAGGCTGTATCTCACTAGTACATCTTAGAGTCTATCAGTAAACATCACCCCACCTTTACACCCCCCACTTATGATCCCCCTGAAGCAAGCACACACTGTTTGTCCCATTAAGGCTACTTAAATCCCACTGAAGTCCTGAACAGCCCCAGTCAACCCTGCCCACCCCCATTTTTATGTTTGAGTAAAAATGCTTTGGATCAGACTTGGGCCTAAAACTTGCCAAAGTCCTGTATTAAATTCCCCCACAACCGGGAACATGGTGGCAGCTTCTTTTCCTGTGATAACGGGTGAGGAGGAAAAGATTTCTCTGAGCTTATTGTCTGCATAGAGGAGGGCTGGTTAATATATATAGCCTTTAATGTATGTTTGGTAGACCTGTAGGTGGTGTTTAGTGCAAAAGGTTTGCAATGAAATATGTCAGTTCATTTGTGTAAATCTACCATTTAAAATTCTTTTTTGCATTCCATACCTACAATATACATTACCATGATCTTATTTATGTCCTGTAATCAGTGCTTTTTCTCTTTAAAAATATTTAGGGGTACTCTCATTTTTACTCAAGAAAATCACCATTTTATGG
The DNA here is from genome assembly GCF_027172205.1 of Podarcis raffonei. Lineage (NCBI taxonomy): Eukaryota > Metazoa > Chordata > Lepidosauria > Squamata > Lacertidae > Podarcis > Podarcis raffonei. The sequence continues at coordinate 50,385,555 of NC_070606.1, forward strand.
TTCAAATCAAGAAAAATAAATACAGTAAATGGAGAAAGTACAGTGGTACCTCGGGTTACATACGCTTCAGGTTACATACGCTTCAGGTTACAGACTCCGCTGACCCAGAAATAGTACCTTGGGTTAAGAACTTTGCTTCAGGATGAGAACAGAAATCGTTCTCTGGCGGCGCGGCGGCAGCGGGAGGCCCCATTAGCTAAAGTGGTGCTTCAGGTTAAGAACAGTTTCAGGTTAAGAACGGACCTCCGGAACAAATTAAGTACGTAACAAGAGGTACCACTGTACAAAGATTCACAAAATGCTTAGGGGTATGCGACCGTACCCGTGTCCCCTGAGAAAAAAACACTGCCTATAATACACTACAAATTTTCATGTACAGCCAAGATGTTTGCAGGTTTATTTCGGGGTTATTGTTTAGTATTAAGTGATGGATATAAAAACCGGCCCAATACATGCTCTTTTGACCCTCGCCCACCATGGCTTATTTGTGCCAGCTGGGAGTGGGGAGTTGACTACACGTGTGTCCAGGGAGTGGTAGTGCGACCATTTTCTGCGTGTTTGATATCTCAATGGCTTTTGATACTGTTGACCATGTTATCCTCCCTTTTATTTGTTTTCCAGTGGTTCCATTCCTATGTATGGGGCCAGGTTCAACACATTGGGTGGGGCTATGTGCATATCTCCTGTATGCTGGCCATTGTTTGTGGGGAGGTGGAATGAGGTATCATGTTGATGACAACCAGGTCTGCTTCTCTCTTATATCTAAATGAGTAGAGGCCATAGCCTCTTGAAAGACCTACATTGGCTCCCAGTACGTTTCCGAGCACAATTCAAAGTGTTGGTGCTGACCTTTAAAGCCCTAAACGGCCTCGGTCCAGTATATCTGAAGAAGCGTCTCCTCCCCCATCGTTCTGCCCGGACACTGAGGTCCAGCTCCGAGGGCCTTCTGGCGGTTCCCTCACTGCAAGAGGCCAAGATACAGGGAACCAGGCAGAGGGCCTTCTCGGTAGTGGCACCCGCCCTGTGGAACACCCTCCCATCAGATGTCAAAGCGATAAACAACTACCTGACATTCAGAAGACATCTGAAGGCAGACCTGTTCAGGGAAGTTTTTAATATGTGACATTTTAGTGTATTTTTCATCTTTGTTGGAAACCGCCCAGAGTGGCTGGGGAAACCCAGCCAGATGGGCGGGGTACAAATAATAAATTATTATTATTATTATTATACAGTGGTGCCTCGCAAGACGAAATTAATTCGTTCCGCGAGTCTTTTCGTCTTGCGAGTCTTTTCGTCTTGCGAAGCACGGTCAAGTCACAACTGCACCTCTTCAAGCGGTTTTAAGAAAAAGAAAACAAACTCGCAAGACGTTTTCGTCTTGCAAAGCAAGTCCATAGGGAAATTCGTCTTGCGAAGCAACTCAAAAAACGAAAAACTCTTTCGTCTTGCGAGTTTTTCGTCTTCCGAGGCATTCATCTTGCAAGGTACCACTGTAGCTCATTTGAACTTATGCTTGGATGCAGTGGTGTGCTGGATGGAGCCCACAGGTGAGATGGACTCCTGATAAGATGAAGACTTTGTAGGTAAGTGGTTCCCAGGTTTGAGGGGTGCCTGTTATCAACTTAGATTGATATTCCAACTATATGCTTTCCTGATCATGGATAGCTTGGCTACTGTGACTCGTGCTGATAACAATCTCATGAAAAACTTATGCACTTAATGTGGGGCTTCCCTTGAGGTTGCCTGGAAGCTGTAGCTAGTGCAGAACACAGCTGCTGGTAGTTAGTTAGTTGAGTAGAGTACCTGGGCATGCACATACAATCATACCTCTTCTTGTGAACGTTTCATGTTGCATTTTTTCAGGTTAAAAACGCGGCAAATGCGTCGCTCTGATTACGGACTTTTCGGGATGCGAACAGCACCCTGGAATGTAAGATTTCACCACACACTGTGTCCATGAACTCCCTGCCCTTCCTTTGTTTAACTGGGCTCATCCAATTTCATTCCACTGGGACCTTGCAACCACCACTGGGAACAGTGCGTGGCAAATATTTTGCAAGGGATGTAAAAGATGAAAGCTCATTCATTCCCAAAACAGGAGTAATGGCGAGGATAGAGCCATAACAGAAATGGTCTGGGCATGATCACTACGTGTCCATGACTTGTTTGTTGTTTTGGGGGAAGCAAACTTTCTCTCTCGCTTCCTTAAAAAAACCAAAACAAAACAAAAAACACCTGGCTTCCCTCCTGCCCTATACGAACGGGGCGAAAGCGGCCGCCAGAAGGCCGGGCATGTGCAAAAGCGGCAGCAGCAGTAGCGCGGCGGCCGCTCGAGGGCTCTGCCCGAGCGCACGCGGCCAGCCTCTCCGCCCCTCTCGGCGCTCGCAGGTGAAAGCGGCGCCTGCCTGACGCGCTCGGGCGGCGTTTCCGGGTGCCGAGCCAGACGCTCTCGGGCGGCCCGGCAGCATGAGCGGCTCCGAGGCGGCGAGGCAGCTGGAGCTGCTCGGCGGCCTCAAAGAGCAAGGTAAGCCGTGTAGGACGAGGGCGAGGACCGGGGGGCCCATTGCACCGGCCGGCCGCTCCTCCTGCAGCGCCTGGGCGCGAAGCCGCAAGAGGCTTGGGGAGCGGCTGGCGCGCCGCTGCCAAAACAAAAAGCACCCGGGCGACCTGAGCGGCGCTTTGGCCGCCCGCCTAGCGAGGACCCCCTCTGTGGGCGGAAGGTCGCGCAGCGCCGCCCTGGACCAGGGACGCCCCGCCGCCCAGTGTCAAAGGCAGCAGCCAGACGGCGAGACGCAGGGTGGCGGGGGCGGGGGGAGAGGACGCCGCCCGCGCGCGCTCCTCGCTCGTGAGCTCCGGCAACCGAATCCGCCCCGCATTGGAGCTGGTAGGGAAATGGGTCCCCCTCCGCGGGGAAGCGCTTGCTAATAGGGCTGGCGTCTCTGAACCCCGAGGCCTGGAGGCAGCTCTTCCACCCGCTCCACCCCCCCCCCCACCCCAACCGGATTCGGAAGATTTCCCGTTTGCCTCCTTGTTTCTCCCTGCAGGAAAATGTTGGCAATCCCCTCTCCTCGGTTGCCGGGTAAATCGGGCGGGTTTGATTATTTAATCGGCTTGCGCCACCTCCTCCCATCGGCTGCAAAGGCTTATTGTTTTCTTATCCACCTGGCGCTGCAAGAGGAAAAGACGATTTGTGGGTTTGGGCGCAAGGGGTGATGAAATCCGTGGCACGTGCCTGGCTTTGTACGTCCCCTCCCCCTTACGAAAGAACCTTATTCCCCAAAGAGAAACAATCCCTTTTTCCCAGTTGGAAGGGTTCCAAGAAAACAACGTTCGCCTGGTGTTTTTACGTTCCCCGCAGCAAAGCGCAAAATGATTCAGACTAGGGAGTCTCCCCACTAATTGAGCAGAGAGCTGATGCTCATCTAGGAAGGCAACTTTTAAATACATGCCTGCTGCTGGTTAAAATTTAACTAAAGGAAGCATGGAGTAGTGGTTATAGTACTAGGCTAGGATTAGGGAACCCCAAATTTCTAAATCCCCATTCAGTGATGAAACTCATGGGGTGGCTAACTGCCAGCTAATGCTCTCGCTGCATGAGCTACCTCACAGGGTTGTTGTGAGAATAAAAGAAGGGAACTGTACATGGGCATAGCCAGGATTTTTGTGGGGGGGGAGGCCTTTTTTTTAGTGGGGCCAGAACCTCAGTTTGCTGTGCATTTTTATTGATTTAGGGAAGCAGCTGCCCTTCCCTGCCCCCCTTGGCTATTCCCATGGAACTATATGAGGTCCTTGGAGAAAGGGGAAGGTTTAAAATATATATCATCTAGTAGAATTGGGTGGTGGTCAGCTTGCATCCCTGCTTCTTCCATCTATTCTTCCATTGCCTATTCAGGCAGTGTCAGCTCTAGTTTTCAGGTTGTTTTAAACTTCAAGCCATGTTACCAGCCTCCTGTCAGTTCTGTGCATGCTGATGGTACACCCTGGGCAGCTTGTGGCATCTGAAGGTTTTTGTTGTTGGCATCTGGCCTCATAGGGAGTCAGACTGTTGGCCCATCTAATTCAGTATTGACTACTGTGGTTGACAGCAGCTCTCCAAGGTTGCAGACATTCAAAATCACACAATATTATATTTTGTGGAGATCAGGGTCTTGCCTGCGGTCACGTTTCCTACTGCCCTCCCCCTTCTGCTGTCCATGCATTTGGGGAAAGTTTGAAAAGGGAAGCCATGCATGTCTACAGAATGGTCATTCAGAACATAGTTGCAAATCATGAGGCGGAAGAGCAGGCTTGCATTTTCAGGCATTCCCCAGTGTACGGATATCACAAGGCGAGGCTCGCAGGGCATATGTGGGTGCCTGCTCTCCCACTCAATGCAGTGATAATAGAATGTGTGAACAGAGTTACTGTTCTAGGCCAAATTGACGTCATAGGTTTGAAATACAGTGGTACCTCTGGTTACGAACTTAATTTGTTCCAGAGGTCCGTTCTTAACCTGAAACTGTTCTTAACCTGAGGTACCACTTTAGCGAATAGGGCCTCCTGCTGGCGCCCCTGCACGTCTGTTCTCATCCTGAGGTAAAGTTCTTAACCCGAGGTACTACTTCTGGGTTAGCGGAATCTGTAACCCAAAGTGTTTGTAACCCGAGGTACCACTGTACTATGATACCACTTTGAACAGTCATGATTTCCCGCAACAAGTTATGGGAGCTACAGTTTGTTAAGGAGAGCCCTCTTCCCCTCATGGAACAACCATTCTCAGAATTCCATGGGAAGAGGGATTGTTAAACCACTCTGGAATTGTAGTTCTGGGAGGGCAGGAGGAGCCTGCTAACAACAGCTCTCAGAATCCTTTGAGGGAAGTCATGAATGTTTAAGGTGGTATCATAATGTGTCAAGTGAATAGTGTGAATGTGGTCCTAAGGTACAGTGGTACCTCTGGTTACGAACTTAATTCGTTCTGGAGGGCTATTCTTAACCTGAAACCATTATTAATCTGAGGTACCACTTTAGCTAATGGGGCCTCCTGCTGCCGCCGTGCTGCCACTGCACGATTTCTGTTCTTATCCTGGGGCAAAGTTCTTAACCTGAGGTACTACTTCCAGGTTAGCAGAGTCTGTAACCCGAAGTGTTTGTAACCCGAGGTACCACTGTATAGGGAGTGGCAGGAAAACATTATCAAACACTTGCTGTATTACAGTATTTTACACTTACCAGAGAATCTCAGTGGAGGAAATCATAACCAGGATAGAATGTGGAAAACCTACCCTCCCTTTAAACTTTGGAGTCATCCAATGTCCCCTCAGCTCCAGTCATTATCACATATTTCTACATGTTCACACATCAGCTGCCCACATTTACTGCTGACATGCATCCCCTGAATGTTGGTTTTTCCATTTTTATTTTTTTTAAAGACAGTTGTGAATATAGAAGTAGCCAAGTATCTAGCCTTCTTTTGTGTGCTGGATACTTCTGACTGTTGACTGGATACTTCTGACTATTAGAGTTTAGTTCCCAGGTCCTTTTGATTTCAGGGAGATGGAGGATGCGAGTCATAAATTCACAGAGAATAAATTAATGGTTGATAGAACATAAACCACAGGCTATTTGTCTCAATGACTATTTGGAACGTTCATGTTCAGATACAGTATGTCACTGGCATACCATGAATGAGCAGCACGTTGGTGGTAAATAAATCAGGAAACCTTGACTTTATATTGCGTATGAACCATGGTTTATTGCTTCCTATCGATACCCTAAACTGTGGTTTGCTGCAGGCTTATGGAAGTTTGTGTTTTAGGGAGCAACATACCACAATCTGTGATTTTGACATAATTATGAACACAAAGCTTCCTGATTTGTGCACACTACTTTTACTAGGAGGAGCAAAGTGAGAGCACTTGAGCAGTTAGTGTCAGCATGCTGCCTGTTTAGGCAAATCAAAGCCTGACTGCTGATTTGGGAATACCTAAATGGCATGGACACTAGTAGCTGCCTTTGCTAGCATTATAGGACAGTGTAGGCCAAGCCTACCCAGGTGTTTAGAAAGTTGATGCTGTTTTAGTATTATAACTTTTGTATGCTTTTAAGTGTGGTTATATTTTTGTTTTGCTTTATCTTTTTGTAAACCATTTGACTTTTTTGTTTTGTTTTTTACAATAAAGCAGTGTATACATGTATGTAAGTAAGTAAATAAATAAATAAATAAGATTAGCCCTTGTTGTTGTTTTTTTAAATATATTTATTGAGTTTTTCCACCTTTTTACATTAAAAAATCCAAAAGGAAAAAACAAAAAAGTTAAAAACACATAAAGTTTACAATCCTTATTTTCAATAACATATTTCCCTGACTTCCCCACACCTCCACTTCTTATATTCCAATTCAAATTGTTAATTCAACAAGTTCTTGTCCCCAATTTTTGACCTTTTTATATTTAATTTATTTTAAAAAAACCAATTTTAACTTATAAACATCAGTATTTAAACATCAGTGCTCATTCTTAAAACTTTTTTCTAAAGTCGACCCAAATTCCCTTCCACGAATTCCCCAATTTTCATACTAATAACAAAACAAAATAAAAAAACCAGATTATTATTCTGCACCCTTTGGATTCCCAAACCCCACCCCACCCTTTCCCGGTTTCAATCCCCAACAAATGTCCATCAGTCTTAGTCTACTATCAGCCTGGAGACCTCACGTCCGAGGCTCTTAATTCTCTCTCAATTCCTCTCTGCCGGTTTTTTTTGGTAGTCCTTAATATTAAACACCAGATCTCGGAGAAGCTCTGTCCCGATAGGGTCCATATTTCTTCCAGCCAGACCTCCATACTTAAAAGTGGAGCCTGAATCTTGTTTCTTACTCCTTTTAAATGCAAATGTCCCAAAAGCTCCAACTTTCACCTTAATCAAATTTGTAATCCATAGGTCTTCAGATCTCCACATAAGGAGATCTCTCCATTCTTCAATCTTCAATTCAAAACAGATTTTCATCATCCAGTACTTATTTTCCTTTGTAGCCATCATGTCAGGCCTCTGGCTCTCCTTCGTCATCTGCAACATTACATCTCCTCCTTCCTTTTCCTCAGAAACAACATATATCTCTTTCTCCACACTCTCAAATCTTTCAAGTTTCTCTTCTTGTCCAGCTGCATGGACTTCATGAGTCAAGTCCTTATCAAATTCAATGGATTTGTTTACTGTTAAGTCCAGAGTTGCAACATTTGTAGCCAAAACATCAATTTGGCCTTGTAACTTTCCCAAGAGAAGAAACACTCTGTCCAATTTAGCTTGAATTTTTCCTCCTTCAGCCATTCTTGTAATGTCCCAAAATCCCCTCTAGAGGGATTTTGGTTACTTTATCTTCCTTCCAGTTCAAATCCAAAAATCAAGTTAGTTTGTATCAGTTCTTCCTTGTTTTCAACAAAATATAACCAAATTGTAGCAAATATATCCAGCAGAGATAGCAGAAACAAAGTTCTCTTTTTCCTTCTTGACAGCTAATTTGACAGCTGTCAAACTCTTCTATATCTCCTCAACAGGCTCTCTCGCGGATCACTCCCGGGTCCGGGGGGGGTGGCACTTCAGCTCTCAAAATTAGCTCTTATCCTCCAGTGAAATTACTTATACTGCCAAATCGTGAAATTAATGTCTTTTACCCAATAAAGAAGAAGAAATTCTCTCGACCTTAGTTAGCTAGTCCTTGCTTTAGATTATTTATAAGACGGGGAGACGGGCTTCCTGTTTGCGCCTTCCCCGATCGTGCCTAATTCAAAAAAAAAATTTTCTTTACAAATCCAATTTCCGTATTACTCACGGGTTGTTACTTTTAGAGTCCAATTGTTCACAAGAAGAAGTCAGCGCTCTCCGACAATGGCATGTGGCTTCACTCCGCAGGAGAAGCAGTCGACTCTCAGCACCGCGCCGCTCACCCCGTCCCCCGTTCCGAAGCCTTTAAAAAGGCTCCTTCGTGGGTTGGGGGGGCCCAAGTTCACAGGCTTCAGCGCCTGTGATTTCTGAGGGTCCCCGCGTCACCGCAGCGGCAAGACCTGGATCCTGCGGAGCCGATTCCCTCCGGAGCTCGGAGGGAATCCGCCATTAGCCGATGGCGCTAACCTGGAAGCTCAAGATTAGCCCTTGTTTCCCCCCATAAAGAAATGTCTTGTTTCTGGTGGGCCTCCTAGTACTTATTTGGTTGCTGGGATTCTTACAAAGAATGTTGGACTAGTTAAACCTGAATCTAACTGTGCGTGGCAACTTATTGTGTAAATAGCAGTATATTCTTTGGATCAGTTAACCCAGATTACTTTGTGCATGCCCCAGCAGATCCTGTATAGGCACTTAATGCTTTATAAATTTAAAACACAGATGAATGAGACCTTGTGGCTTCTAGGCCTCACAAGGCTGAAGCTACCTCACTCTTTTTTTAAAAAAACAAAGACCTAAGAGGCTATTTGTACTCTAGCCACAGACTCCTAGGCATGTCTTCTCAGAAGTCAACCCCATTGAATTCAAGGGGATTTAACGCGGGTGGCGCTGTGGTCTAAACCACAGAGCCTTTTGTTGTTGTTTAGTCGTTTAGTCGTGTCCGACTAGGGCTTGCCAATCAGAAAGTCGGCGGTTCAAATCCCTGTGACGGGGTGATCTCCCGTTGCTCGGTCCCTGCTCCTGCCAACCTAGCAGTTTGAAAGCATGTCAAAGTGCAAGTAGATAAATAGGTACCACTCCGGCAGGAAGGTAAATGGCGTTTCTGTGTGCTGCTGTGGTTCGCCAGAAGCGGCTTAGTCATGCTGGCCACATGACCCGGAAGCTGTACGCCAGCTCCTTCGGCCAATAAAGCGAGATGAGCGTCGCATCCCCGGAGTCGTCTGCGACTGGACCTAATAGTCAGGGGTCCCTGTACCTTTTTAATTCTAAGAATCTGCATAGGCTTGCAGCCTGAGTCCGTGAAGTCTAGCACTTCTGTTAGCCTTTTATACTTCCAGAACTTCTGACTTTTCGCCTCACACTAAGGTTACCTTTATAAATACTTTAGAAAGTGCATCAATAATTAATAGATGTTCTGAATGTGTTGCAGACGAGACATTGTCAGAAGGAACAGTTTAAAGCTGGGCAGAAGACATGGTACAGGAATCATCTTGGGCTCCGTGACAACTGGTTAATCTTTCATGGAAAATGTCTCCACATAATTTGCTAAGCAGCAGGTTAAAGTCTGACTCACTTTTTTATATAAAAGCAGATCACAGAGTGATACCCAGTTGTGTGTCGTGATCAGAGTAGACCCACAGAAATCAATTGACAAGTCCAAGTCGGGCATCACTCATTGGGTTCAAAGTGCCTCTATAGTGCTAGAATTACGCATGCCTGGCAAAGACTTTTCTATTCTTTAAACATCTTTTTAAAACGTAATCTCAATATTATTTAATTTAGGCTCTTCTAAACTGATAGGGATTACCTGGTTTTAGGTTGTGTCTGGGTGTTTTTGCTCTTTTTGTATGATTAAATCATTTGATATTTTCCCCTTGACTTGAATATTGGCTGAATTGTTTGTATTTTTTATGGTTTTACTTCTGGTTTTAGATATTAGCGTTGTATGTTGCCCAGAGAACTCTTGTATGAGATAACAAATAAATATAATAACTAAATAAATAGATACCTGCAATTTCTATGCAAGATTGCTTTTAAATGCTGCTTTTATTTGTTATTAGTTTTAGTGTTTCTGTAATTTTGTTGTTGATGTAAAGCTCTCCTGGGAACATTTTAAAGGGCAGCTTATAAATGTTATAATAAATAAGCACATGACTTGCAGCTGGACGTGTGAACTGAACCTGCTAAAAAGCATTTTGTTTGTGGTAACAATATCAAAGTTATATGTATACTGTCATAACTGTGACTGTGTGTGTGATGTTGTGTGAACCATCCTACAGCTATGCACACCTTGTGGGGAAAATTAGAAATCAGTAATTAAAATTAAGTTGAGGCTATAAAGTCAAAACACCATTGGTGTTGCAGTTACTGAAGATCTAACTTCACTCATGATGTGATTATACCAGCTAGTTTGATTGTGAGAGAACATGAGTTCAGTAATGCAAAATTTCTAAATAAAGGGTATATTCTGCATGAGTAACAAAATGACTGGATATATAGCATCCTAAATGTCTTTTAATTGCTCAGATAATGTCTGTGATGATTCTATGATACTACCTGAACACTCTTTTAAAGTTCTGTATAAATGCTATGTGTTATTCCAGTAAGCAAAGTGATCTTTATTATAGACTTGCAACATGATGTTTGCAGCTGTAAAATTTATGGATGTGTGAAAGTTAATGAGATTTCTATGAAGAGCACCACCGAGATAACTTTTCATGTATCTTGCTTTTGTAGCTATTGGTGAATATGAAGATCTAAGAGCAGAAAATAAGAAAACAAAAGAAGAGGTTTGTACTTGTTTTCATGTGATATAAAATATTGTCTAACTATTGATTTTGATGGACCTTGGCACAATTGGCATTTCCCCTTACAAATATTTTATCCATATGAGGAAGTATTTGCAGCAACTTCCATAACCATAGTAGTACTTTGGTACCACTGTGGTGGTGGAAATTACTGGTATATATATCTGTGTATCACCAATTTGCTTAGTAATTTTGTCCTTTATTTACTTATTTGATTTATACCTGCCTTCCACAAAAGGAGGCCAGAGCAGCAGCACTAAAACAGTACTATTTAAAAAGTTCTAAAAACAGTTTAAAAATACTATTTTAAAGCATTCACATTCTCTCAGTCAATTATTTCCTTTTGCCAGATTCAATGTTGTTCAGCCATCAAATACCTGGCTAAACAGGAATGCTTTTAAATTCCTCTTAAAAGTCAGTAATGAGGGAGACAGATGTACCTCTTCAGGGAGCCACCACTTAGAAGGCCCTGTCATGAGCCAGTGCCAACCAGCAGCTCCCAGCAGTGGCACAGTGTATAGTCATACTGTATATGTATGTCCCAGTGGATAACAAGGCCATAAACGTCTACTTAGAAGTAAGCCCCATTAAGTTCAGTGGGACTTTCTCCCAGGTAAGTGTATCTTGGATTGCAGCGATAGACTGATAAAAATGAGAACTGCCAAACTTGATATGTTGATATAAGAGAATTCTTGTTGTAGTTAGCTATAGTTGACATTGCCCGTATTTAGTTCAGATAAGAAAATTTCTCATGCAAGTTTTCAGCAGAAACCAGTAACAAAACTACTTCCTTATTTACACAGTAATTTCAGACTGTCACCACCACCACAATGTGCCTCTTAGATAATGATTCCTATCCTAATCCTGGCTTGGATGCAGTTTGCAAGCCGGAGCACACACTGCAATCATTTTCTTCTCCTGCCTGTTAGAGGTGCAAAGCAAAAACAAATATCAGGTTTCTTGCAAACCCCTCCCTACCCTCACACACAAAGAAATGGATAGAAACCTAGTGCTCATGGTGGTTACTACAGCAAGTGAAACAGTGAATTATGTGGAATGACTCCCATCACCATTCCTCCCCTCCATCTGAACCCAGTGCCCTGGTCTAATTTAGTGGGAAGGTCTTTACCTCATTGGGAGAACATCTCCTTTGTATGCAGAAGATCCCCAGCATCTACAGGTAGGCTAGGAAAGACTCCAATCTTGAAATGTTGCAGAGCAACCTTCAGTCAATGTAGACAGTACTGAACTGGATGGGCCATTAATCTGAATGAGTATAAGGCAGCCTCCAACATTCCATTCCTAAAAGATGGTCTAAAGTTGCCTGTGGATTGGATGACTGTGAATAAATAGAAGCTTAATTTGGACAGGATGAAGAAATAGCTCATGGTGAGTGGTCCCACCGCTTGGGGAGTGATGGAAATGCCCGTCCTAAATAGGATCACACTCACCCAGAAGGGGCAGCTTGGCAGCTTGGGAGTGCTCCTGGTAGATGTCCATGCCAAGACAATGTCCACAATCACGTTTTATCATATTCTCTTGATGTGTGAACCACATCCCTTCTTAGACGAGAGGAATTTGGCCACTGGTTGCGCATCCCTGGTTTGTAGTCTAAATGTGAAGTGCTATTTCTTTTAAGCTGTGGTCCTATACCCACTTTACTGGTAATGAGCTTTGCTGAGCTTAATGGGACTTAAGTGAGTAGACATGTCAAGGATGGCACTGGTTTAGGTCTGGCACCCTTGAGGAAGCATCTTCTCCCATACGTACTCTATTGCCTTTCGAGATCCAGTACTTGATGGGCCATCAGAATATTAACACCCATAAAGCAAGTTTCCCCTGTGGTCTCCCAGAGTTGTGACAGCTGAGGAAAGAATTTGAGAGCTCGTCTTTTTTAGATCAGTTTAAATAGTTTTCTTTCTTTTTAAACAGGCTTTAAGTTAATGTGACTTGATACTATTGAGGCTTTTATTGCTGCTGTTGGGTTTTTCCATTTACTGTTTTTGTGATTGCCTTTATTGTGTTATGAAACTTGTACTGAAAGGTGGGCAATTAATCTTCTAAATGAATAATTGTTTGACCAACAATGCCAGTAGGTGGATCTTGCTGTGCTCCCTCTTGCCTTTACTGATGCATCGTGGTTGGGGCTTTCCAGGGTTGTGGGTTTTGTCATCGCAGCTTCCTAATTCATAATAATTCTGTTTCCTGTACTCTGTTTACATGCCATGATAAGCCATAAACCTTGGCTTACCACCAACAAGCACTTTGCTCAAACACACTGTTGAATTGTTCCTGTGTCACTCTACCCTTCATGGAGCTGGGAGCAACAAACCACAAGCCTTGGTTTACTGCAGGGTTTGAAGGGCTGTCAGGAGACATTCTTCTCTTTGAAGGAGGCCATCATCTGAAGGGTCATCCAGTCCTGGTCCAGTTTAAGATAAGCTCTACAAGAAAGGAGAGGGCCTTGAAGTTGTCCATTATCAGTTGGCACCTGGACAGAATGCACTATATTTCTGTTTGAATTACAAATTTGCACCTGTAAATATAAATTAGCACATTCAAAGGCCTTTTGTGTGATGAATTTTTTTGGCAGTAAGGAGCTACCCTAGACTAGTGTACTAATTCCATCGGTAATGTCGCAGATAAAACTATGAGAGGAGGCTACAGTGTTGTGTAGTCCTCTCCCCACTTTCCAGCTCAAAACAACTTCTTGTAGACTGCAGTACACCCCTACATCATCAAGACTAACGATCGTCAACACTAACCAGAATTGCTATCTGAATCAGATTTTGAAATTGATGCAGATTTGCACTCTCTAGCTGAGACGGAACCTGACAAGGGAACGTTGGAGGAAATTCATGTTGCAGGGCTTGGGAAGTGAATGGACATGATTGTGACTAGCTCCTGATCTTTTAACAATGAAACAGTGGCATTAACAAGAAAACAGTGGCATTAACATCTGCACTGAGACAAATTTTAAGAGAGTCAGAATAATAAGTCATTGGTTATCTCTAATCCATATTTCTGAACTTTTTTTTTTTTTTTTTTGACATTGCATGTTTTTGTTCATGGAAACAACCAGTTTCTGTTGCTATAAAGCTATACATTTGCACTGGTTCCTTTTCTTTATTTCCACTCACAGTCTTCTTCCCATAAAGTAAATACAACATACTATTGATTTACAGCAAAACTATCCGTATATTCAAGCCTCTGAGTCTGATCAATGTGAACCACTGACATGAATATTTCGTCTTCTCTTCCATACCCTAAGAGGGTTTATCTTTTTGTGGATGTTTTCGTGTGTTAAGATTAGAGAAAAGAATACTACTTTGGAGGCAGGGGCAGCTGGCACCTCCAGAACTGCTGTCCTTGACCATTCATTAGCATTCTAAGACATAAAGGGTTTCTTTTTTAATATATTAAAAAACATGTTAGGCAACCCCATTGTTGTGGCAGGCATATCTGGTTTTTCAATGAGACATTTTAATTCTACAGTTGCTTATCATTTTGCTTTATTTCAATGAATGGATATGCAGGCTGCAGTCCTGAAATTTCAGTAGAATTTGGATTTTGCTAGGTTGAAATAACAGCTAACGTTTCTATGACAGTTACCTTTCTATAACAATGCCTTGAAAAGCTGCAGAGCACAAATTAGATGTGATATGGAAGATCTGTGATTTTCCAGGTTGTCTTTCACTGGCCTGCCAGTAAGAACTACAAGGCTTGTGGGTGCTAGGGGCAGGGCCTTTTCAGTAGTGGCCCCACACTTTTGGAACTCCCCACCCAAGGAAATTTGTATGGCTTCATCATTGCTTGTTGTTATTCCCTTAAAAGTGCATAGTTGATGGCATGTGTCAAAAGAATGGCTACTGATGTCTATTAACTGATTTTTAGTTTAATTAGTGTGTGTGTTTAAAATTGTAAGCCTCCCAGGTGATCTGTTTAACGGAGAAGGGGAGGAACTTCAGAAAGTCGTTTGCCAAACTGCTCTCTGAAGTACCTGCCCCTTCCATTAAACACAGCTGCAGTGAGGTTTAATGGAAGGGGAGGAGGTGCTTCAAATAACCGTTTGACAAACTTCTCTGTGAAGCCCCTCCCTTTCCTTTCCTTTGGAAGGGATAGGGAGGTTTGTGAGAGCTGTGAGGGGGTGAATGTTGTGTAAAGGGAGGAGGGGTTGGCCAGGTGATGGGAAAGGGCACTGGCAAAGGAGATGGTGAGTTGGCAGAGTTGGTGAGCAGAGCAAGCAGGGTCAGGAATCCTTTGTTAATAAACAAACAAATAAAGGTAAAAGGAGATATGAGCATGGTTCAATCAAACTTGGAAGTTGCATTGTGGAGAGAGGATAGACATTTCTCCACACTAGTATTCCAATCAGCTTCTGCCCCTGCGCGCACACCAAACAAAAGCTGCTGTTTTTCTGGTGCATTTCCCCCCTGTAAGGCAAATACGGTAAGTAGTTTGATTTATATTGTGGAAACTTGCACGTGGCAACGTGTTTTACCTGCAGAATGGCCTTGATCCAGTTCAGCCCCCTCCCCCTATAGCTGCTTATAACTTAAAAGAAACAAGAGAGCCTGATCACAGATCTCCTGCATCACATCTTGCTTGACTTTTAACCCTTAGCATCTCCTGTATGTGCGCATATCATATATGTGTAGGGGAAGCAGATCATGTTGCTGGTCCTGCCCTGTCCTCTGTGCATTTGTCAGAAGGTGAGCATGGGACTTCTGACACATGTAGAAGTCAGGAGTAGGGCCAGTAGGCTGGTCCCCTTCCTCTTTTACTTGATCAGTATATATGCACATAGAAGGTGAGGATAGGTCTCTACTGCCTGATTTGTTTACCCATTCAAGGGATTAGTTGAACTTTGAAAGAAAAGGTGAGATACCCTAGGACAATTAGTCATTCTTGAATAGCTTATGACTGACTGAATAGATGTCATTCAAATGAAAGCAGGGCCATGGCACGCTAAGGTGGGTGTAATACTTTGTGATTACAAGTAACCAGAGATGGGTGTAGAGGGAGGAAGACTGAATCACCCAAGAATTTGTCTCTGTGGGCAAGGAAGGCTTGTAACAGCGATTCTTAACCATCCAAGTTTGATGAGTGTGAGCATCTGTGATTGTAGAAACAAGCCCTAGAGCAGTGGAAGAATATGCTTTTTAAGGCCTGTACAAGAATCCCCTTGGCGTGCTTTGTGGCCCTGAATCAGGGCTACACATCCCACCCTGGATTCTTCTGCACAACAGTTGAGCGGGTGTGCATTAAAAACTTTTTGAAAAGGTTTGGATGCACATCACCATGCAGGATCAGGTCCTCTTGCTTAACTAAGCAGGAGCATCCGATCCTGCATGGCGCTGGCTGATCCTCCTTCACGAGTGATTTCCCTGCACATAAAGGAAGCTGCTCAAGAAAAAGTGACCAGCACCATGCAGGATCAGATCCTTCCACTTGACATTTGTTAGGAGGGAGGATCCAACCGGCTTAGTGCTTCTTCATAAGTGGCTTTCCTTACTCCACTTACACTAGCTGTGGGAAAGGAATTTCCTCTGAGAAAAGAGCTGTTGAAGCTGTAATATTAAGGTGGAACGTTAAGTTGGGAAATATCAAGGTAGTCTGAGCTGCTAATAACATCTTTAGTGGAAACCTGTCCATTTTAACTTGCATGTCCTCTCCGCAATTGATGGTGCAGCTTATGAATCTTGTCATTTGAACCTTGACGCTTTTTGTACTGGAGTTTAAAAACCAAAAGCAGCAATTGGCTCCAAATTACCATTTGTCTTTCTTTAAAATTTAGTTTTAAGTTAAATCTGCTCTTTTAGCTTTACCCTAATTCCTGATCGTTGTTTTGCTTTCTGTTGATTGTGGAAGATGATTTAATTATTTAAATTCTGAAAATGCCATTGTATCCTCCGGCAGTGTGACAAAATCAAGCAGCAGAGAGATGAAGCAGTCAAGCAGTTGGAAGAGATTCAGAAAAGTAAGTAGTGTTTTCCAAAGGAATAAGGGTTCTTTGCTAACAGATTTATGTCGTGTTGTGACTCAAATCTAACTTTTGGAAATCTGTACAGTAATTCAGTTACTCTGGGGTTTTATCCTCACAGGTTTTTAAAAATTATTTTTTCATTTTCAGATTTAGCAAGGAAAGAATTAAGAAAAAGATAAAAGATAAATAGAAATTTAAAAAGAGAGTGAAGATTAGTAATAATAATGTACAAAAATACTACTACTAACAGTAGTCCAATTAAACAGAGTAAAATACATTACACAGAATGATTATTAAAATCAGACATTCTGTCAGATAAGAGTTTGCTCCCCTGAGGAATTCAGCTTACCATCCCTGCAAACTTTTCTCCTTACTTGTCCCCTAATAAAAAGTTAATCAGGTACCCAGTCGATCTCTCAACTGGGAGATTTAAATCTTTGAACAAGGCTGCTCTTAAGTCCTTGTGGATTGGGCAAACCAGTAAGTAGTGTGGTACTGACTAGGTGTAATATGCTTGGCCCAGGAGTGCCAACGTAAAATACATTTTGGGAGGGGGGGAGGTGGTAAGCCCTGCTGCACATAATTGATCACATGACACAGTGCACGCACACTATTTGAATGGCAATGCCCATCAAACGGAGGGGGGGCGGCCCCTCAAATATTTTACTGAGCGGGCCGAAGTGACCTTGGCTCCTAGGAGTTGGCTCCTATGGCTTGGCCCCACAAAGGAACGGGTAACTTGGAGGAGGTGATCTTTGTTTTTGGTTTGCATTATCATCTCTGCTTCTTTAAGGTCATGCTCAGGAATGGGCAATGCTAATATTCTCATTGCCTTGGGCTGGGTTTTAGTGAGGGGTAGCAGCAGTGGGATAGACTTGCTCACTTCTGCCTTCTCTGAAGCCTATTGTAAGACCCCTTTGTGTCCCACAATTCCTTTGGCACATACAGAGACCTCGAGAAAGGGGGTCACTTTCTCCCCACTTTGCATCATATTCTTTCCCTCCTCAAAATACTACATTAAATAGTCCTAATAGTCCTCTTGTGGGATTTCCATTTCCCTATTGTAGCTGGTAAAATTTTCCAGATGTTGAACCGCCACAAAAATGTGTAGGAATGAAAGCAAAAGCTGAGACAGGTTGAGAGGCAGTTTTATGGCAGTTCCTTGAAATTATCCTTTCTATCTACCCACAAAAAATGCGGAAGATAAAGCTTGACAAGGATGACCTTTTCTGACACATTAGGCACAAAGTTTTTCCTAGCAGGGATTCTGCCAACCCTCCCCTGCTTAAATGCCTCATGAGAAGCATAAGTTGATGGAACTGCAGTTATGAGAAAGATTTTATTGTATAAGTTTTAAAGGTAATTGTAGAGCTTTGAAAGCATCATTTACTTCGTTCTAAATAAATAGGAAGCAAGCTGCATATTGTTTTTTTAAAAAAGTTATCGTAGGGCACAAATGCTGTTAAAAGTAGGCAGACATTCAAGTGGTATAGTTCTCCCTGTCACAAAGATGCAGCGACGAGGAATTTCTGCCTGTTTTGCAGACTTTTGAAAACAATAAACACTGTTTTTGTGATGTAGTGCCAAAAGCATATGTCAATATGCTTTCTAGGCACTTGCAACCTCATAGAAAACCTACATTTCAGTTCTGACATGGTGAAAGCATCACCAGTTCCATTTACATTTTCTGGTCAAAGAATCACTTCTGTTTACTGTCTTATTGCAATCTTCCTTCCTTCCTTCCTTCCTTCCTTCCTTCCTTCCTTCCTCTTTCTTTCTTTCTTTCTTTCTTTCTTTCTTTCTTTTTCTTTCCTTTCTTATCTGTACAGGGGAATGAAATATTCCTTTAAATACTTCCATTTGGATAGCATTACGTGGGTTGAAAAGTGATAGGAGTATTTGTTCTCCAAAAGACTTATTCTTTTATAAGTAAAATTGCTTGAAACGAATACACTAAATGCCAGCTTTTGCCTCCTTACTTTCAACATTTGTCAACTGCTGAAGTATTATTATTTTTTAATTTTTGGAATACCCAGAATGCTAGCCAGGGGCTGATAGACAGAGAACATCTTCCTTAGTTCAAAGAATTGCAAGGAAAATAATTCTCTGCCCTTGCCTTCTTTTATTTACATTTCACGTTTATTCATGTGTGCTTTTGCTATTCTTGCCCACATATGGAGGGTTCTAATTGGAACTGGCTGTGACGGCTGTGTGGAACTCTTCCTTTGAATATCTCTGTGGTGGGAAATGGGGTGGGGACCCAAATTCAATATATTGGAGAAGGCTTGTTTGCTTTACTGTCTAAGGCTCAGGCTGCTGACTTCTTTATGAAGGATCAAGCACATCTACATAACCAAATTTAAAGTGGGTATGATGATGTCTCCCACTGGCGCAAGGAATAAATATGCTAACAACTCTCCCCACCCCTCACCCCCTCCACCAAATATCCAGTTTTCCCTCTTGTGTGATAATGGTTCTATTGATGCCATGTGGTGTCTGGAGGTAACAAAGCACAGCTAATGGGAGTGGAAAGCCCTCCCGTGAATAGCTTCTCAAGAGAGGAGATGACAACAGTATTGCAGCCTGTTCTGTTAGGTCACCATAGTGTGTTTTGTTGCAGTATTAGGCATTAGCAATAGAGGGTTAAAAGAAAGAACCTGCACCTCATACATAGATGACAAAGAAATTTACACGGCTGGGGTTTGCGTCGGTTCATAAATGCAGTAGAAAAACCTCCAGTGAAATAGTCCTAAACTTTAAGCTGTTTTGAAATAATCTGGTGGAGTGGCTATATGTTGAGGGGGTAAAAGGCCTAAGAAGTCAAATTCCTGTGAAAAGAAGTGGAAGGAATAGGGCAGGCACACACAGACACCTTGTGACTTGTTAATATGTGCTAGTGATACTGGGAATTCAAGAGCCTGGCAGAAAATGTCAAGGAGTGGAGTCTTAAAATTTGAAAGTAATATTTGCTCTTGTAAAATGCCGTGGGTTTTCCTTTATCTTCCTTTTCATGTGCTTCACCCCCTCCCTTTTTTAAAAAAAGAAAGGGGGGAAAAAGACATACCTTGTAAACATAGCGATAAAATGCCAGGAATATTAGGATTTTACAGCAATAATGGAGCCCATTATTTAAACGACAATATAAAAGGCAATTATATTGATGAAGAGCTACACGGGCTTTGTGTCTGTGAATAAACTTGGCCTGCGCTCAGCTTCTATTTGTTCTCCCGGCATAAACACATATTGTGCGTGATTCCTGTTTAATGGGGCCCAGTCTGTATGCCAAGCAGCTGCATTTTAGGCCCTATAGCGTGATTTCATAGCTCTCTGAAAATTGGTTCTATTCAGCAGAAGAGATAGGAGGTGGTGGTAGGGGGGGAAGCTTCAACACACAATCATTTCTTTTCAATTGGAGCCAGAAAGGTTGATGACAACATGACCATTGTGTGATAATGATAAGACCACTAAGGATCTGTACTTCTCATCAAGGCTTTCACACAACAGCAGATACAATTTAATTCACTGCTCTGTCAGCAGTGCTGATACCATTATGCCGTCTGTCTCCACAGTTATAATCACTGTCCTCCGAGAAATGCAGTTGAAATGATCTTGAGCAGTCAAAGAAACTCTCAATTAAGGCTGCCACTTCCAATGTGTCAGATTGTGTCTTATGCACTTGGTACAATTTTCACTTCCAATCCTGTTTATTTACAATGTCGGCCAGTAATTACGCTTAACGTGTCATTTAGTGAGGGTGCCCCTGCCAAGGAGATTGTTGGGTGCTGCAGTGCCATTGAGGGGGAGTTTCTTGCAGTCAATGCCATCAGCGGCTTTTAGTCCCTGATGGGATGCGGTAGTAATGTTGATAATGCAAGTATCACGCTCATCAAGTCATAATTAGATGCCACTCAAATGTGCCACTTGTAATAACAGTGTTGATTCATGTTTTCTCGGCGACTGCAACTACTAATTAGTTAAGTGGTTTTTGGTTGGCCTGCATTTGCTGCATATTATTATTACCCCTGAAAAAATGTTGAGGTTGGAGAGGTTTTTGGCCACTTAGTGTTGCTTTATGAATTTTAATATCAGCATAATAAGAACTTCGGACAGTCTTAGGAAGGGGGGTATATGTATGGGTGTGTATATATATGTGTGTGTGTGTTCAGATACATTTTACCTTTGGAATTTAATCATAATTGCAGGTTAACTAATCTTTAAATGAACCATGAGGTCTTAAAAAAAAACCCTTTATATTTTACATGAAAAATCTAGTTAATTTTCACCTCCTACCATTAATGTAAAGTGACTCTTTTTTTTTAATGCACTACTCCTACCATTTAATGTAAAAGGAATCAGAACTTTCTTGGCTAACTTTATGAAACAACAAAGCAGCTTTTTGGACAAATGCCATGTAATCACTTTTTCTTTTCTTTTGACAGTGGATTAGACAGATGTCACAACTCGGTGACACATTAGCAATAGCTTATTTTTTCTGCTTGTTGTGATTCTTCAGGTTGGAATGTATTCTACGCTACCATACAGCCGGGTACCAAACCTGAACTACCTGGTCTGTGTATCTGCATAATACACGCTGGGTGAAATTCAGTGGCGTCTATGTATGGACAAAACGGACATCTGCTTGCACAATGGGACTTCCCTTTCCTCTTCTCCCTAGTGCAGCTCCCAGAAGCTGGGGGTGCAGAAGCCAGCTCACACAATGTTGGATTTTTCCCACATTTACAAATGTACATTTTACACACTGAATTGTACATGTAAAACCTGTTTTGTGTACACTTAGAAAATTGTAACGTCCCAGGTTGATGTGGTAGAAGACTACAAAATACCTTCTTTAGCAGGATCCAGCCTATGAGCTTTGCTTTCTTGGCTCAACATCTTTAGATTTCTAGGACATTGAAGTTGGTTTTCCATGCAGCCTGATCCTATATGTGTTTATTCAGAAGTGATTTGCACTGAGCTCAGAGGAGCTTCCTCCCAAGTAAGTGGGTGTAGGATTGTGGCCTAAGAGAGGTTGGCTGATGACCATTTGTTTTATTATTCTTGCCTTCCACTGCAGCATGTGGCAGAGATTATTTGCGGCATTTCCCCACGCTTTGCTCAACTCATTCCATTTTCTGACAGTATGTCTGCAGCGCATGCAGTGCTTACCCCTGTTCTTGGCTTATGACACGCTGCCAAATAGGTAGCCTGGGTTGACCTAATAGAAGATAAACCTCTTAAAGTACAGGGCTTCTGTGTTCTTTTGATTATTGGATCCCAGGGCTGAGTATTTCCCTTGGTGTCTCTGTGTTTCTACCTCATCTACATGGGAAACTACTGCCATGTGTTGGTTTTCTAGGCCCAGCTATAACAACACATCTAGGCTCTTGCGGTGTGTCTATGTATATCTCCTTCGGTTAAGGCTGTTTTCTTTCATCTCTCTGGTGGTACAGTGCCAGATGCTGACAGAACACGAAACATAAATAACAATTATAGCAAACAAGAGGGAGAAAGCCATTGGCTTCTTATTCATTTTCGAGCCATAGCTCACAGCACTGTTTCCCCACCACCACCAGTAAAGCCCCAAAGAGCTTGGATTCAAGTGTGAAAGAATCATAGAACTGTGCTTCTTAAATTGTGGTGCCCAGAATTGGACACACTACTCCAGGTGTGGTCTGACCAAGGCGGAATAGAGTGGGAAGAAAACACATCAACTCTAGTATCCCATAACGATACACAGTACACATAAGAAGAGCACTGCAGGATCAGAACGGTGACCCATCCTGTTCTCACAGTGGCCAACCAAATGCCCTGTGGGAAACCCGTAAGCAAGACATGAAAGCAGGACTTGTGATTCCCAGCAACAGATATTCACAACTTCATAACAATATCATTTATATGCAGTTGGGTGACTGTTCTACAACTGGAGGCTGCTTTTATTCTGAAGTTTTCTCATTTGGTTTGGAAGATGAGACAGTGAGACTTATGTATTCAAGGCAGAGATGCCAAGGTTATAGCTCTGCCCTTGGACATATACAAGGGCAATCTAATGCATGCCTACCTGGGAACAGGTCCTACTAAACGCAATGAGTTGCTTTCAACCAGTGCATGCCCCCTAAATCTGTTCTGTGGGGTTTCCCCAACCTTCCCAAGCGGACTTGGGGATGCTGCGGGACAAGGAGAGGGTGAAAGCTCCAGTACATAAACATAAACTGTTCTGCTTGCACATTTTAAAAGTCAAATACCGTATTTTTCCGTGTATAAGATGCACCCATGTAGAAGACAACCCCTATTTTTTAAACCCAAAATTAAGAAATTAAGTTGTTTAGCTTTGGGTGTGTGTGTGAGGGAGGTCACTATCGCCAATTGCTCACCTACCTTCCCGCCACTGCCGATCACTTGCCACAGCCGCTGCCACAGCCACTGCACACCTCGCCACAGCCGCCAATTGTCCACCAGCTTGCCGCCAGCAACAGCCCACCCGCCCACTTTCTACAGCCGCCAATCGCCTGCCCAATATCCTGCTTGCTGCTGCCATTAATCGCACGTCCCCCCCTCCATTCACTATCTGTGTATAAGACGACACCCAATTTTTGTCCCTTTTTTTTTTAGCAGAAAGCATCGTCTTATACACAGAAAAATACGGTACCACCCAGTGGAACTCCTTAGTAAACATGTAAATGTTTGCGATGTAAATTGGGTGACGGTGATGGCAGTTGTTTGTTTAAATATTTACACCCAACTTTCCATTTAAAAAATGCTCATGGCAGCTTGCAATAAATTTGGAAACAAAATTTCACCGAAGAGTTAAATAATTCTTAAAGGCACTTAGAAAGGTTATATTTAATGCCTCAAAATAACTCAAGCAATTTTATCAAATATGTGTAAAATATCATAGACAGTAATGGGAAGTCTGGCCAGAAATATGGGTGCTTCTGAAGAATAGTCATGTGTGACTTTCTATGCCAAAGCTTCAATCTCCAAGTAAGGCTGGAAGAGAACCAGAAGCAGCTCTCTTTCCATTGCTTTCCTGGCTTCCCAACACTGTCGCTGCCACTTATGGACGGGGTGAGGGGTGGGGAGCTCAGTGTGGTGCAGTGCTTAGTGGCAGGAGTTTTGGTTGGCTGCATAGCCGCCACACCTCACCCCCCCCCCCAGTCTCTCTTGGTAAGCAGCAGTGTTGAGATGCTGGGAGGGCAACACAGCCCCACCCACTCTGTGCCACTGGCCACTCCTAGAGAGAACCCTGCCTGAAACGTCAGCAGGCTCAATGTAAACATTACTGAGCTAGACTGGCCAATGGTCTGACTCAGTGTAAGGCAGCCTCCTATGTTATGTTCGTATGAAGGAAGAGAGTCCACCAGTGTCACCCATGAATCTTTGCATCTTGAAAACTCTGTTGCACTTTTCAGCCAGCTTTGGGGACTGGAATTAAGCCGTTTGGGACAGAGTTTAGGCTTTAGGAAATATTAAGCTTTGAAAAAATAGATAGAAAGCTAAAAATGTACTTAAAAACCTTTATTTATAGAAAATAATTGTTTTCCCCGCCCTTCCAATTCCTACTGCGGTGTAGTGGTTCGACAGGGACCCGGGAGACACGGGTTCAAATCCCAACTCGGCCATGTAGCTTGGGCCTCGTCACTGTCTCTCCGCCTAATCGACCTCACAGGGTTTTTGTGATGATAAAATTGGGGTGGGGGAGAACCATGTGTGCCAGTTTTGAGTGCTTGGAGGAAAGTTGGGATATAAATGTAATCATAACAACAGCAATTAGGATGATAGAAATTAGTTTGAAATTATTTTTGTGTTTGCTGTAATATAAGCTATAGGAAGTGGGAAGAGGTAATAAAATGTGATTGTTATAAGAATGGAAGGCATGAGTTTTGAAGGGGTGGTGATTTGGGGCAGGGAGGATGAAGGCAAGCATGCAGAAGTAGAGGTACAGTAGAAGGACTAGAAATAATACAGGGTGCACTTTGGGGAGAGGTGAAGCACTGGGAAAGAAGAGTTAATGTTTAGTAGGTTCTGTTAGGAATTTCAGACTGCAATCCAGCGCTCTCTCTCTTGGTAATAAGTCCCATTAAAATAGTGGGCCTTCCTTCCGAGGCAGTCTGATCAAATAGCCATAGGATCAGATGGGAATCCTGTTTCTCCTTGTATTCAAAACTTTGGAAATACTATGTATCATTTTTGACCTTAATGTTTAGTTCTTTTTTTAAATCATTCATAGACATCTGGTCCTTTTATAGATATGTTTTGCTTAATATGGATAAAGTGTTAGCTTTAAAGAAGTAGTTGACGTGGAAGTTGAATTAGATTTTCATAATCATAGGATGAATGATCTGAGTAAAATAAAAATCAGAGTGAGGGAAGGCTTGACTCATTAAGCACTGTGTGAATCAAATATTTTCCCCTTATGCTTTAGTTTCTCACATGGTCATTGAGGAAGTGAGCTGCATACAGAGCCACCTTGAAATTGAGAAGACATGCCGTGAAAGTGCAGAAGCTCTGGCCACTAAGGTAAGAATATATATTTTATTTTTCCTCTGTGTGGAACACCTACTCTGAGGGTTTCTGAAACAATGATTCATCTTTGGCTGGTAAGCTTAAGTCGCATAACAATGATGCTGATCCTTTGTAGTCCACTTGGAAGGCCCAAGAAGCTGTAAGGTCAGCAGAGGAGACTGAAACCACAATCCTTTACACGCTTATTTAGGAGTAAGTGCCTCTGAACAGAATGATTCCCAACCCCCCCCCCAAGTAAATACGCAAAGGATTGCTCTCTAATGTTGAGATCCTGTGTGCTGCTGCTTGGCACTGAGGCTCATGAAGAGTGAGGTTTAATATCTGAGTTAATATGCATTGTGGGCACATTCAAATGTGTAAGTTATTGTGTTAGATCCCCTGACTAAAGTGCTACTGCTTCTGTCCATTTCCTTTCCTTTCCTTTCCTTTCCTTTTAAAAATATACTGTTAAAAATTATTATTTTTTGCATAGTACTTAGGAGAGGCTGCAGTTATAAAAATAATCTAACAGTGTACGTCAATTGCCCAAAGAGGTGTAAGAAGCCGTGTCCAGACAAGCACATTCACACATATGTTTTCCTTTCACACTGCAGTACCTATAGCATTGTGCAACTGTGGCTTTTTAACCGAGACACCAGCATGTTGTGCTAAATTTCATTCTGTGTCACTACTCCCCCACCCTTTCTGCGCATGTATGTGTCTGTTCCTGCACAATTCCCCCATGAGACCAACAGGAAAGAACTGTATGCCAGTATACCACCCCAGATTTTGTCACCTGACTCCCTCAATTTTCTGGGTTTCTGGCTGCAAATGATTTGTAGTTTTTTCCCCTGGAACCAAGTAACACAGAAACAAGCACTAAATAGGTGCCATTAGTTTTCCAGTAGTGGTTTTTACATTGTGTGAAGGCTCAATTATAATATGGAAATTAACAGTTAGGGAAATGGAATAAACAGGTGTGTGGATGCAGCCAGTATGTCTTGCACCCAGGAAGGATGTGCCCAGCCCCTCACAACCTGACACCCCAGTATATATGTGCAATCAGTTCCATACTTGTCAGTGCTGAAGGATGTGCCCTTAGACAGATTCAGTGCATGACAAAATTCCTACATGGAAAGCACTCCAATGTAGAATGTGGCCTGCAACTTAATGAAAAATAGTCATATTATGATTATAGATGCTTCTGTTTTGTCGCATATACATATGCAGGGGAGTTGTCAGGGTCCAAATATGTGTGTGCAGTCATAATATGTGACAATCTTGAGTTTTATGTTATTTCTGACAAAAAAGAGCTTTATGAAACAGCCCT
The DNA here is from genome assembly GCF_027172205.1 of Podarcis raffonei. Classification (NCBI taxonomy): domain Eukaryota; kingdom Metazoa; phylum Chordata; class Lepidosauria; order Squamata; family Lacertidae; genus Podarcis; species Podarcis raffonei. The sequence goes on from NC_070606.1 coordinate 50,411,821, forward strand.
GTTTGCTTGAGCCAGGAAGCGCGGAGAGGATGGGAAGTTGACTGTTTACTTTTGGACATAATAAATGATTTTTTGCTTGCTTTCTTTCAAGCAATGCAATATGTGTCTTAGTATTTTATTTGCTCAATATGTGCAGTCCGCTAAAGATAGATTTGCTTGACTGGGTTTTCAAGCTTTTAAAAAAACAAAGCAAAAAAAAAAGGATAATTCATTGAATGTTTACTTTTTTATTCTGCCTCCCTTCACCACAACCTCCCACATACCATTTTATGCATCTGGGTTAACTGATAAACAAGTTTAGAAATGTCCTGAGTGTCTGCGACATGAAAGAATAATGAGCATTTCAGTGTGTGAATCAAATGGAAAAGTCAGCCAGAGTATTACATTTCAGGTGATTGTTTATGAAAGCAAACCGTGGAGCAAGCAAAAGGTGACCTGTACTGCTCTGTTGATTGCATCTAGGTTGATGAATTTACCAAGTATATAATTTTCTATATTCCATCTCATCAGAAGTACATTATTATTATTATTACAGAATGTTTTTATCTCTTCATGGATACACACACACACACACACACACACACACACACACACGGTTGTGAATAACACATCTGAGCCACTTCATAATCAGAAAATGGATTGTGGCAATTCTGAGCCAAATTTCATTAGCAATGCTGGCTAGTCTGTGTGCATTTGTGCACGCCCCCCCCCCGCTAAATCTCCTTCCCAAAGTACTTCTTCAGATGTAGCAGAAATCCCACCAGTAGGAAATCTTTTTTAATTTAGATTCATTAGCAATGTACTTTCTGGATATATTAACTTAATTGTTTGCATAATGATACTATATTAGGATTCATAATATAGTCAATCAACATATAACTAAGAAAATGAATTTATGACTGTAACTATCCTTTCTTTCCATTCTTTGCATGGAGTGACACACTCTGACAGCTAAGAGACTAGCACCTTCCTCTTTGGTTTGCTATGTCAAAGCTGACTCACTCTTCGACCAACCCTGGAAGGATTTCTCACATTTTCTGTCTAGATCTTTAGGGGAACTAGCAGTGCAGGGTGACTGGGAAGATCTCCCTCTTTCAAACATCTAGCTTGAGGATTTGTGTTTGAGGACAAGAGTGGTGGTCTCTTCTTACTATGTGGCGTCCCTTCCCAGGAAAAGAAGATCTTGTGTCTTAGGGCTCATTCATGCTTCCACTTTCCCCCGTGCCTAGAAAGAATGGGTCCAAGTGGTTTTCTGCTTGTCCTCTGCTTTCCTCTGCTCTTTAGTGCTGAATCAGAGCAAATGTCAATCTGCAGAAAACCAGATTGACATTTCAGCAGTAAAGACAGCTAGCTTCCTGAGGGGAAAGCAGCAGGACAAGTGGAGTCTGGATGACTTTTTGCTATTATAAATGTTGGACAGGGGAGCTTATGAGAAAGCACAAGTGCCTTGTATCCCCTTGGTGATATAATTCAAAATAAAAGTTGGACATCTCCCATGGTCAGATCTGCAAGCTGTCCTTGCGTTGTGACCTTGTGCATCTCCCAATGGGGGTGGTTCCATTTTTTTATCATACAGACAGAACAAACACAAAAGGAATGGGGAATGCCACCTGTTATGGATCATGTGGTCCATAACTTTGTAAGATAGATTCATTTGCTTTTAGTTGATTGCCTGTATAGTTTTACATTGCTTGGCTGCCTTGCTTTGATGGGTTTAAAAGAGATTTAGACAAATCCATGGAGGATAAGGCTGTCAGTGGCCACTGATCCTGATGGCCATGTTCTAGACCAGAGCTTTCCAAACTGTGTGTTGGCTGCAGTGTGTAGGTGTTTTGTACAAACACTCCTTCACTCCTCCCAGGGCTGGAAATAGGTTGGCTTAACCCCTGGTTTGCTAGTAAAACTGAATTACTGTGTCACGAAATGATAAGTGTATAAAAAGTGTGTCAACAACAGGAAAAGTTTGGAAAGCTCTGTTCTAGACTGCTGGAGTACCATTTGCTTGTAGCTGCAGGAGGAAAAGTGCTGTTGTAATAATTAATTATTACGGTCAGAGACCGGTAAAGAGTGCTGTGGCACTCAGGTCCTGCTTGCAGGCTTTGCATGGGCATATCGTTGGCCACTAAGAACAGGATGTAGTACTAGATGGGGCACTGGCCTGTTCCAGAAGGACTCTTCTTATGCTTGGATACAGGATATAATTGTTAGAAAAATGCCCCTCTGAGCGTCTCCCGGTAGGCACGTCTCTGGAACGGCATGTCCCTTCATCTCCAGAGTGCCTCTCTGTGACACTTTTCATATGAAAAGTGCACACAAGTCTTCTAACGTCATATACAGCAAGAAGAAAGAAACATCCGTAGATCTAAACTACATTTTATTTACATTCTATACAGACAATCCATAATCACGTCTGTGTTCTCCAAGCTCTGGCAGAACAACTGTTGCATACTGCAAAAGTGACACCACAGTTACAATAACACGCTCAGACAGAAGAGATAAGACAGTCTTCCGTTCCCACACTCTTCTCAGACATCTTATGTGACTTACACTAATCACACTAGCAGCATCGGCTGCATAAAATATGCTAACAATAATTGCACTTGTTCAGCTATCTATTTTATATATCCTCTACACTATACTACAGGGACGCGGGTGGCACTGTGGGTTAAACCACAGAGCCTAGGACTTGCCGATCAGAAGGTCGGTGGTTTGAATCCCTGTGACGGGGTGAGCTCCCGTTGTTCGGTCCCTGCTCCTGCCAACCTAGCAGTTTGAAAGCACATAAAAGTGCAAGTAGATAAATAGGTACCGCTCCGGCGGGAAGGTAAACAGCGTTTCTGTGCGCTGCTGTGGTTCGCCAGAAGCGGCTTAGTCATGCTGACCACATGACCCGGAAGCTGTCTGCGGACAAACGCCGGCTCCCTCGGCCAATAAAGCGAGATGAGCGCTGCAACCCCAGAGTCGGTCACGACTGGACCTAATGGTCAGGGGTCCCTTTACCTTTACACTATACTACAGAGACAGGCAAGCTTTTTTTCCTGCCAAGGGCTGCATTCCCTTGTGGGACAGCAGTAAGGGACCACATATAGCAATGAGCGAAACATGGGTAGGGACTGAGCAAAAGGTGGGCTAGGCCACTCATCTATTATTATTATAATATATTATTATTATATTTATATTATTATGCCATCTGACTGGGTTGCCCCAGCCACTCTGGGCAGTTTCCAGCAAAATATAAAACCTCAGTTAAACATCAAACATTACATGTCAAACCGAGAAGGCCCTCTGCCTGGTTTCCTGTAACTTTACTACTCACAATGAGGGAACCACCAGAAGGCCCTCAGAGCTGGGCCTCGGTGTCTGGGCTTAATGATGGGGGGGTGGAGGCGCTTCTTCAGGTATACAAGACTGAGGCTGTTTAGGGATTTAAAGGTCGGCACTGACATTTTTGTTTTCTGTCACCTCTTTTTCTCTCTTTCTGCAGCCCCTTTCTCTTTTTGCTGCCATTCTTTCCTTTGTCTCCCCATCATCTTCTAACCTGCATGAAACTGATTCACCCATCCCTAGCTGCAAAACCAGATCCTGTGTTTCAAGAAACCGGAGACTGCCAGTCTCTCCCCCACCCTAAGCAATCAATCACTATTATGTGAGGACCTGTCCAAGAAATCAAAACTAATGTAACCCCTGCCTGCTACAGACAGATATCATGCAAGTTTGGGAGAGTTTACCAATCAATTTGGGCAAGGCCATGCTTGCTGCCTACATTTCACAATTCAAGGGTTTCCAGTATCACATGGGGTACAGCTAGGAGCAGGGTAGTTGCTATGTCTTCAGGAATGCATTGAAACTTCAGATTTTTCAGAAGTGGATAGGGGGGGACCTGTCCATCAGCCTGTTCTCTGCACCTGCACTGATTTTTATTATGCATGCTTTCTGCATTATTAGGTCTATGGCAGCCTCTTACACATCTTGTAATACAGAATAATTTAGGGGGGAAAGCTATGCAAGCCACTGAGCCCCCTCCACAACAAGTTGCAGGATTATGATACATGTCTCTATCTTGCATAGATCATGGAGACTGCCTGCTATGATTTTAGCAGGTTTTTTCAGCGTTGCCCTAAGTGAACAATGTCCTCATTTGTAAGGCTTGGCCATGCTAGTATGTAGTGTTTTAGTGCAGTGCATATTTCAGAATATGACAAAAGCATGGTATATTATAAGGGCTCCCAATGTGCAAATGAGTAGGATAACCTTGTCAATTTCTGCTCTTTTGGTTTTATTAGACTTTGGAACTTGACTCCATATTTATAAAACCTCTTCCATTGCTGATCTGGAATAATCATGGCTGCTGTGAACACTTTCCTTCTGTTAATGAAAATGTACATTCAGGGGCAAAAACAGTAGAAATGAAAGGAATGGAGAGTGCTAAAATAAGCATAGTGATTGTCTAGCATAGTCTTTCTGTTCTCTCTCTTGTTCTGCTGACCTCCTTTCAAAATTGATTTTTCAGACTCTTTATGAAAACCTTTCTTTTTCTCCTAACCCCCACCCCACCTCCATTTCTGCAAAACTTTTCTTTGAAATTCAGAGAATCAGTGCAGCTTTCTGTGGTTTAAGTCAGGTAAGCCATTTAATCTTGAATCAAGATGCTTACTAGACAACCACACTTAAAAACAATGCAGAGGCAGGGCAGCCCTACCATTAGATATGATGGGGCAGTTGCCTCTGGTGGCAGGTGCTGTGAGGTGGGGAGAGCAGCATTATGAATGTAGAGGTGTGTTCCATGTGGCCTGCCTCTGCCCCTCTGATCTTACCTGCTGGGTGGAGGACATTGTCCATTCCCCAAAATGGCCCATTCCAGAGTTTAAGAAAAGCTAGGTAGCATCTAGAGCAGGGCTGGGCAACCTTTGGCCCTCCACACATTGCTGAACTACAAATTCCTGACCATGGCCACGATAGGTGGGATTGATGGCAGTTGGAGTGCAGCAACATCTGGTGGGCACCAGGTTCCCCAGCCCTGACCTAGAGGTTCACTTCCTCTGGAGTAACTCTTTCTGTTGGACAAAGGGAACTGCTGGATACAACCCATTGCTCTGCTTCTGAAGTCTGAACATCCCACTCTACTCCAGCCACCAGAAGCTGTTTTTTCTTTCTTTCTGAAACGCTTGCTTGACACAGTCCCATCTCAGCGAGTGTTTCAGATTCGTATCATTTATGCTTGGTGGCCTTGGGATGACTGACATGTTCTGTTTCACTTAAGAAAGGAAAGAGAAAGGGCTTTTTTGTTTTAAGCAACAGAGTATGTGCTTGGAATTTTGTAGCTGAACAAAGAAAACAAGACTCTGAAAAGAATCAGCATGTTGTACATGGCAAAACTGGGGCCGGATATAATCACTGAAGAAATAAACATTGATGATGAAGAATCGTCCACAGATACGGAAGGTAGTCCAGGGGCATGTGACTCGGTGCTTTGCCAGCAGATGATAAAAGGTGGGTGCTTCTGAATTAGGGCGGGGTGCCTTTTCAAAAAGTGAGCATGAATCAAGTTGAGTTGTACTGTAATGAGTAAATGTTTGTCTAGTTGTATAAGAGATTTTAGATGCAGCTAATGGGATTCCAGTAGGATTTGAAACCAACCAATAGGGCCCGCACAGAGATGAAATTTTCATCATTCATGGGCTCTTATTTTGGACTGGGTCCAAAGCTGGCTTTTACTGAGTCAGCCACTGATCCATTTATTATTATTATTTCAAGTATTTTGTGTTTTTATAGTGTAAACCACCCTGTGATCTTCGGATGAAGGGCTGTATAATAATATATAATAATAATCGGGCAGCAGCTTTTTGGGTTTTCAGACAGGAATCTTTTGCAGCCATACCTGAACACGCCAGGGATTGAACCTATGACCTTTTGCCTTCAAAGCATGGGCTTTACCACCGAGAACTGCAGCCTGGTCTCTAAGGCAGGCTGAGAGATGCATTGTGCACTGCAGAACTGAACCCAAAACAGTTGAGAGCCTGCTGCATCAGGCCAGTGGCCAATTAGTTTAGCATCCTCTTCTCTCAGAGGCCAGCCAGATACCTGTGGGAACCCTGCAAGCAGGATCCGGGCACAAGAGCACTCTCCCCTCCTGTGGTTCTCAGCAACTGGTATTCAGAAGCATTACAGCCTCTGAATTTCTGGCTTTTCAGACTATGATGTCTCTGCAATGAAAATCAAACTAAGACAAAGGACCAGACAAGGCAAACTTGTAATGGTATCTGCATGTAAGGCACCTGCCTTCTTAATAATTTAAGAACCTATTGATGACCAATTCTTCAGCTTTTCCTGCCGGTGTCTGTCTTTGTGTGCTTATTGTGTGTGTTTTTGTCTCAAATGAAAAACGAACTCTTCCCACCACCGCTCTTGAAAATGTAGATCTGCGGGATCAAATTATATCTCTTCAAGAGGAAAAGAAGGCCTTAGCCATTGAGCTGGAAAACCTGAGGAGCAAATTAGCAGAAGAAATTGTGGATGTAAGTATTGTGTCAGGAAAGCAGAGAGTTGGTGAATGTGACGTTGACTTTTTGTGCCTAGTTTTTGGTTTATGACTGTCCACTGTGAAGTTAATTGGATAATACCTAATCCCACAGGTTCATCAGGATTGTTAACTGCTTCTTGTTTTTTAAGGGTGGGAGACTTTCCATTGTCCGCTTCCCATCTCAAATATCTATTTTCCTTTCGATGAATCATTATCTGTTGGATCCTAGAAAAAGGAATGTGGTAAACAATACCGTATTTTTCGCACCATAGGATGCACTTTTTCCCTCCTAAAAAGCAAGGGAAAATGTGTGTGCGTCCTATGGAGCGAATGCAGGCTTTTGCTGAAGCCTGGAAAGTGAGAGGGGTCGGTGTGCACCGACCCCTCTCGCTCTCCAGGCTTCAGGAAGCTATCCGCTAGCCGTGGGAGACCCAGCTCTCCCACGGCTAGCGGAGCGCTGCATTAATCCCGAAGCTTGGGGCGTGCGGAGCTCAGCGCGCCCCAAGCTTCTGGGTGCCGGCAAGGTCTCCGCTAGCCGTCTAGACCTTGCCGGCACCCAGAAGCTTGGGGCGCACTGAGCTCCGCAGCCCCAAGCTTCGGGATTAGCGCTCCGCTAGCCGTGTCTAGTCTGCGGATAGCAGCCTGCTTCCCGGAGCGTCGGGCGCCCTGAAAGCAGAGCGCCCGGCGCTTCGGGAACACATCCGCAGGGTGGGGAGCCCTGCAGGAGTTCCCCGCAAGGCTCCCCACGCTGCGGATAGCAGCCTGCCGCCCAGCGGGCGGGGCGCCCTGAATCAGAGCGCCCCTCGCGCCGGGCAGACATCCGCAGCGTGGGGAGCCCTGCAGGAGTTCCCCGCAAGGCTCCCCAAGCTGCGGATAGCAGCCTGCCGCCCGGCGGGCGGGGCGCCCTGAATCAGAGTGCCCCTCGCGCCGGGCAGACATCCGCAGGGTGGGGAGCCCTGCAGGAGTTCCCCGCAAGGCTCCCCAAGCTGCGGATAGCAGCCTGCCGCCCGGCGGGCGGGGCGCCCTGAATCAGAGCGCCCCTCGCGCCGGGCAGACATCCGCAGCGTGGGGAGCCCTGCAGGAGTTCCCCGCAAGGCTCCCCAAGCTGCGGATAGCAGCCTGCCGCCTGGCGGGCGGGGCGCCCTGAATCAGAGCGCCCCTCGCGCCGGGCAGACATCCGCAGGGTGGGGAGCCCTGCAGGAGTTCCCCGCAAGGCTCCCCAAGCTGCGGATAGCAGCCTGCCGCCTGGCGGGCGGGGCGCCCTGAATCAGAGCGCCCCTCGAGCCGGGCAGACATCCGCAGGGTGGGGAGCCCTGCAGGAGTTCCCCGCAAGGCTCCCCAAGCTGCGGATAGCAGCCTGCCGCCCAGCGGGTGGGGCGCCCTGAATCAGAGCGCCCCTCGCGCCGGGCAGACATCCGCAGGGTGGGGAGCCCTGCAGGAGTTCCCCGCAAGACTCCCCAAGCTGCGGATAGCAGCCTGCCGCCCGGCGGGCGGGGCGCCCTGAATCAGAGCGCCCCAGCGCCAGGCAGACATCGGCCAGCCCCACAAGCTCGGGGGACAGCAGGGAGGCGCAGCGCCACTATCCCGCTGTTCCTCGACCTGGTTCGGTTTCCCTGACCTGCTTTTGGGGGGGAAATAAAGGGAAATTTTTTTTACTTTATTTCCCCCCCAAAAAACTAGGTGCGCCCTATGGTCCGGTGCGTCCAATCGTGCGAAAAATACGGTAATTTGTATCAGTATCTGAGTGTTTGTGCACTCAGGTGGATTGCCCTGATATTGCAAACTAACCAGACTCCAGTGCAGTCCCATACTAGGGCTGAACACTGGGGCTTTTATGGTAGTTTGGGAGGGGTAACCTCTCCCAACCAGCTTTTTCTCAGGTCCAGCGTCAGGATTTTGGAGCTTTGTATCACAACCATCAGCTGGCCTCCAAAATCCATAAGAGGCAGAAAGTATGACTCAAAAGGCAGAAAGGCAGAAAGGCAGAAAGTATGACTCAAAAGCACTCTTAACTTCACCAAAGTGGAGATCAGCAATCCCCTCATTGCTGTTTGATGCTATTGTATTACCCTGTACAAATCTGCAGCCAGAGAGAGACTTAGCTGTGTGTCTATTAGCCTCCTGCCCCCTCCATCTCCCACAAGCGATCTTGCTAGCTAAGATTCTACATCCTTGTATGTAAGAGCTTTAAAATCTCCTTGCTGTGTATGAAGTACTTATTGCTATTTCTCAGCTCTCGGTTATTATTCAGTAAAGCATTTTAAGGTATTCCAGCTGTTTCTGTGCAGCTTTGGTTGATATGCTGAGCAAACATATTAAAAAGTAAATTCCTTTGAAACCAAGGCGTGTGTCAGAGTAACTTAAGATTGCTTGGTTAGCTAGAAAAATTATGAACAAAAAGGGCTTGTCACTTCTTACAGGCACATCAGCAAGAGCAGAAAAGAACATGGAAGAACTCTGTACAGGCCAATACCTAAATGAAATACTAGTGTTAGCATATTGGTTGAATTACAACCAAGTCTCATACCATGTAAATCATTAAGTGTTTTTGTTTTCCTGATGATCTCTGTTATGTTTTATGCTCAGTCAGTAGAGCATGAGACTCTTAATCTCAGGGTTGTGGGTTCAAGCTCCACGTTAGGCAAAAGATTTCCTGTATTGTAGGGGGTTGAGCTAGATGACCCCTGTGGTGCCTCCCATGATTCTATGTCTCCCCCTACTACACAGGTAAATAAAGTCAAGGAAGAAAATGCAGTCTTGACAGCCGAAGTTCAGAAGCAGCAGAAGGTGTTGGAAAAATGTAACCGAAGTACGTACGTTTGCTTCATAGTCATCTTCTCCTCCAGTTTGCTTTCTCAGCACTGCCATTTGGAGAGCCTTGTTACTGCAGTTCTTCTCCTATATAGATGCAGCAAGGCCCAAATCAGAAAACATATCTAGTTTTGTGTACTCTTTTAAAAAAATCTTCCTGGTTTTATTTGAATATTATTTATAATTGTTGTATATTCTTTTTATGTACACTGTTTAGGATTTTTAAAAAAGTAATTAGTTTATAAATTATTGTAAGTAAATAAAATAAAAGCCAGAATCAGGGGAGCAAGGCTGATCCAACAGACTCTTCTTACGTTCTTACCTATAGAACAGGTTTCTCCATTACTAAACGTTATCAATACATAGCTCCCAGCCCCACAAGTTGATTGCAAAACACTGGTTCATGAAATTGGGGCCAAGCCTGCTGGCTAAAATTACCCAGAATGTGCACAGATATTGTGCAGGCTCTTTCGTATTGTTCTGCCCACACAGCTCAACCGGGACTTGAAAGTAGTAACAATCAACTCTTCAAAATCTCTTAATGACTGCTCACAAGCCCTGATTTCGCAACATACTTCAGCTCTAAGAGTCAGTTTTCAGAATAACGGCATAGAATTTCAAAATCTATATACTCAGTAAATCCACTGTGTGCTTGGAAGCACTCCCTCGCCAGAGCCAAAACAGTCAAAGCACCATGAAAAGGCCCTTTGCAATATGAATTAGAAACTGCCAAGAGGCAACCAATTTTCAACTTGCATTTCATAAGGAAAGCTGCGACAGTGAGGAAGATTTAAAAGAGATTTGCTGGGCACGGCCAGAATTTTGTACCTGATCTGCACTGCCAGAATATTGCAAACCAAGAATCAGGCCTAGCTGCAAAACTCAGTCCTAATGACCTGCAGTGGGCCAAAGCTGAAACTGGTTAGGATGCCCTCTCCTTACTGTCTCACTGCCTTTTTGCCCCTCCCCATCTACCTTGCAATAAGCAGCAGTGATGCAACCAATCAGGTGAGCGAGGCCAGCCCACAATGCTGTTTTAGATTTTGTTTAGACTGGGCTTAGATTGTGTATATCTGGCTTGGGTGAAAGGCAGATTATAAATACTTCTAATAAATAACAGCAACAAATCTTTATTTTGGGGAAAAGGCAAGACATGTTTCCTTCCCCCCAGCGAAGCTATTTGCACAGAAGCCAGTCTTCCACCCCACTGCACTACAGTTCTGGGATTATTTATCCACCAATGCAGTATTTCAGCTAAAGCTTTTATGGTGGCATGCAACCATAAATCTTGTGTAATCTTGTTTCATGGCATAATACAATATGTCATTTTGAAGTTTATATATTTGATGCACTTTGTATGTGAATTGCAATGGCTTGCCGCTGATGGTCACTTTTATTTTGCTTCCTAATTTGTTGTTCGTCTTTGTGTGTTGTTATGTGTTGTGGTGTGTTTGGATTTGTTTTGTCTTTTTTGTGCTTTAAATAGTGTCTGTACTGGCAGTAGAAGAATATGAAGAGCTGCAAGTAAACTTTGAATTGGAGAAAGATCTGCGACAGAGAGCAGAATCCTTTGCACAGGAGGTATGTAAGCCAACAGAATCTACAGATCAAATCAGGTTTTGAAACATGGATTTTTAAAAATGACCTAAGTAAGGAGTGAAGGTTATATATGCCACAGACATTAAATATGTGCAGCACACAAACAGTCTAGAATAAGGTGGGGGACGGATGTATTCATAAGTAAACAAAAGCCAAGACACAATGGTCATCAGTTGGGGAAATGTTTGTTATTATTATTTGTCCTTTGCAATAATGGTCAATATTTTACAGAATAATTTTTTTTAAATGTAAGAATACAACATTAAAATCAGTTAAGACCATTTGTATGTATGTGTCCAGTCAATCTGTCAAGGTTCATATATATGCCACAACTGTAATAAGACTCTAGTATTTGTAGATTGTATGTCTACCCAATTGTATATTTTAGCTTGATACAGGTTTTCTGAAGTAAAGGGCCATTTACTCCATAGCGGCTTCTGTTTATTTATAAATAAATACTGTCTTCTTTCCACTCTGCAGAAGGGTGTACATTTATCATGTTCGTTTTAAGAGTGTCTAGTCCCAGAATTGGACTAGAGTGCATCTGTGGCCTTGACCATATTTCTGTGACACTTTGGTGTCCTTTTGTGTAGTGCATGCTTTTGGGTATGCACAAGGGCTTGCAGGAAGCAAATTATTGTGCTAAACTGGAAGCCAGTTAAGAAGTTTCTCATGTGGCTTATCTATCAGCATTGAATGCAGCTTATCTGTAAAGCTGGGGCTTCATGTGGTATATACTATATGCTCTCTGGGTTGTGGGTTGGGGTCCTAATCTGTAAAATGCACTCAGCTTTTGCTTCAGGGAGGGGCCATAACTCTGTGGTAGAGCACATGGCTTACATGCATCAGGTCTCAGGTTTGATTCTACATGTGGGGTTGGCAAAAACCCCGGGGAGGTTCTTAAACGAGCAATGCAAATAAATAGAGGAAAGATCAGCTCCTTGTTTTAAACAAGAAAAACTTGCAAAAGCACCACGGTTTCATTTTGAAAACATGAGTATCTTGGTTCAGTAGGCATAGCTTGATTTTCAGAAGCACTGAACTTCCGCATCACAAAATAGATTTTGGTGAAATGTAATCATCATGTGCAAGAAATAGCTCAGGGCTTCAGAATACAGCCATATGCTTATGACGTGTTGGATTTCACATTTCATTGCCTTGGGAAATTGGCGTTAGACAACAAGTTCAGGAAAAAATTTGTTTCATTTTGTTTCATTCAAGTTAGCGTCTTGCTAGTATTTGAAAGCTTGTCTCTTATAAATTTAATGCAGGCAAGCAGATGCTACAAAATGTACCGAATTCTTTCATAAAAAGTCTCTCTTGTCCATTGCAATGCTAACTTTAGAAACCCACCAGTCTCGCATTCAAATGAAGTTGAACTTGTTCAAGTCGGGATAGAGGTGCTCATCTTACCACACCTGTTGCAAAATCACTTGCTAATGTTGAATTGAATGACACTATCAGATTAGATTTAAAGCACAGATATTATACCATAAAGGTATGGAGGTGCGCTTGAGAATATGTGGGTGATATCTGGCAGCACCGGAGCTAGCCGATCGGGTGCCTAGGGCGGGGCCAGCTGCCCGTGGGGCCTCCAAGGCGTCTGCCTTCCTCCTCCCACTCAGCCGCCCTACAACTGAGGGGGAGGCAGCAGGCGGACCGTTTGGGGCAGTGTGGAGCCTGCGGGCGCCCACGCCACCGCATCACTCCCAGGAGAGATGCGTGGCTTAAGCGTGCTGCAGGCTCCGTGGTGATTGCCACCCGGCATTTTGTCACCCCCCTCAATGATGACACCTGGGGCAGACCACCCCTCCTGCACCCCCTTCTCCTCTGCCCTTGATATCTGGTGCAGCCTGACACTGAGGGTGTATGTGGGTTGGGAGCTAGGAAAGTTCCATTGACCTGCCTATCATTTTGCTCAATTTGACTGCCTATGTGTAAGTAATAAAGGTTCCATACACAATTTAATATGTGCATAATACAGTTATTTTTAAAGTGCAATGCCTTTACTTATCTTGGTTACTTAGGATGCCCTTGTCATTGTGCAACACTTGGCAGACATTGTATTTAAAATCCAGTATTGAACATTTGCATACAAAAGGTCAAATGCTGTTATCTGCTTCCTCCACCCCCCTCAACAGTAGAGGAAAACGCTTATCATTTCCGACAGCCATGACCTCCTTGTATAAGAATGTTGCTCCTCTCATGAGATTGCATGCTATTGATTCAGAGATATCAATGGGCTTTTTTAGTGACGAGCTCCACAATAACTCTCATTTAGATGCATTAATGGCCTTTGGGTTATTTTGTAATAACTCTTCCATTAATATGTGACGTGTCTCTAAATGGATTGAAAAACCTGCACTTATGAAAAGATTCTTATGTATAGCCTAGTTCGCAAAGGGTGGGAGCAAGGGGACTTGCTATATGACTATAATTAATGTAACACTCCATAGCTTCAGTTGTCATATACAGGAATTGGGTGAGGTCAGGGGACAAATACATTAGCCTTAGAATCTGAAACCTGTCACCTGCAGAGTATAATGGAAGATTCAGCTTATTGGAGGGAGAGTGCCAAGGAATTCCATTGTAAAGGAATCTAATATTTGTCATACTATGGGGCCAATCATATGGCAAGATCTGCTGGGTTGAGAAGCTTAGAATGCAGTTGATCTCCTGCTCAATCAGCTGATTTTAGTCTCAGCTGTCATTAAGTCCCCAATTGTGACTCAGCCAAAAATACATCGGTGTAACTTGCTCATTCTGGCTTAGCCAGGTAAGCCACAGCTGCCTGACTTGAAACCATTGTAACTTCCAAAAAAGGGGTGTTCTTGGGGGCGGGACCAGAAAAGAGGAACTTAGGCTGCATCCTAAGCCTGTTCAGCGTGGTCACATGACCTGGTGACCTGGCATACAACACTGTTCTTTCTGTGTTTATTTCTTTCACTACATTTTCCACATGAACTCGTTTCAGTGTAGGTCCTTGTCTATGGAACTGTGATCAGCACTATCCATCATGACCATGTTGAAACACCTGTTAGGTTGAAGGGCGTAAGCCAATAAATGCCAAAATCTACCACTCAGCCATATTTTACCTCATTTGCAATCAGGTGATTGACCAAGTTAAGAGCAGAGAGCACTGGTCATATTTCAGTAGATTTGGAAATACAGTAAGTTCAAGTGGTGCATGGGCTGTTTGTAAAAACAAGCAAGTGTCCAGATATCTGATTTCGTTTCCGTTTTTGTTTAATGACATGTTAATAAGGGATAGTAAGAATCTATCAGCCACCATGCTGTGGTTATTTACTGTGCTGGTAAACAAACAGCATGGAATTTGGACAAGAAATAATGTGGCATTCTGTTTCTAATACAGCAATCCTAAAAAACATTTCTGCTTTTGCTGCACTACAAATGAATTTCTTAGTCATTTTAAAATAATTACTTTACTTTTTCTTTCCATAAACAGAAGATCCTACCTTGTGCAGAAATAGGCAATATTGTCTTTCATATAGATTTTTTTAAAAATCCCTCACCTTCTGATACCAGGCTTAGTCTTACATCTGTTGTTCATTAAGAAGGAGTCTTAATGAAGTAGGAAAGCAACTTCAGCATAAGGAACAAAAGGAAATTGTTAAGGATTTTGTTATGAGTGCTCAAATAGAGAGACACCATCTTTTAAATATAAAAGATTAATTTGAAATAATATTTCAGTACAGCACATGCCCCAACTACCGTAGATTCTGGTGTATTAGGCGACTGGGCTTATAAGACGACCCCCCAACTTTTGCTGTTAAATTATAGAGTTTGGCCGCCCGCCAAGTGCTGCCAGGGGCAGAGTGCGCATCACTCCGCTGCCTCTGCCGTCGCAGCAGCAGCCCGAGGTGAGGCGTTTGGTGGGTGGAACTCCTTCCCTCCCGGCTCCCTCCCTCCGGGAATCCAGCGGTCCCCATGGTGGCAGGGCGGGTGAGCCCCAGCCAAAGCTGCGCACCACCTCGCCGCGGGAAGGGGAGGCTGCCGCAGTTGCTGCTGCTTCAGGAGGCAGCCAGGGATGGAGGTGGGGGGCGGCTTCTACCACCCTTCTGCCCGTTGCCATTCCAAGCCAGCCGCCGCCAGATCTGAAATTAGACAGTTCCATAAAGATTCCTAAGAGGAATAGGAAGCTTCTTTTCCAGCTTTTCCACCATTGTAAAATAATGCCTTTTTCCTTTGGAGCGAATCTAATAGAAGACTAGGCAGACTTTAGGGTATAGTCCAGGTATTTGCTCTTAGCATTGACCTGCTGAGATCCTGAACGTTTCCTAGATAGAGGAGGAGACAAGATTCTGGTGTGTGCTTGTAGATTTTCCTGATGCTTGCTCCATCTGGATGCTAGATAACCAATTTCCCATATACCCGGGTTTGAATAAATGCTGGGCAAATGATCTAATTTGCAATTTCGTCATGTTTGGTAGATGTTTATTGAACAAAAAACACTGAAGCGGCAAAGTCAGCTTCTCCTGCAAAATGCTGGCCCCGACGAACAGCTTTTGAAAGCTCTGGATGAAAATGCCAAGCTGAATCAATTACTGGAGGAAGAGAGGCTGCAACACCAGCAAAAGGTAAGCACTGTACTTTCCAGAGACACTGGTGTGCTTTGTTTCTGACACCTGTCTTCCCAAACTGAAGAATATATAGTAAGCAGAAGTAGCTCACTGAGTGGGAAGGAGCTTTGGGCCACTGTTGCTTAATGGGAGGGAGAAGGGGAGAGGTGAGGCAGTGGGGAGGTCAGTGCAGTGCAAACACACCAACTAAGCCAGGCATGCCCAAACTCGACCCTCTAGATGTTTTGGGACTACAACTCCCATTATCCCTAGCTAACAGGACCAGTGGTCAGGGATGATGGGAACTGTAGTCCCAAATAATCTGGAGGGCCGAGTTTGGGGATGCCTGAACTAAGGCAATCCAGGACCCCCTCTAGTGTGTTTGCACCATGGTTCCCTTTCCCCAACTCCTCTGTTTCTTCCTCCCAGTAAGCAACAGTTACCCACCTGCCAGAAAGCTAGGGTAGTGGCTCTGACCCGCCTTGCCAGCCACTTCTGATTGTAAGTTATCAAGTTGGTTTAATTTAGTTTAGGTTATCCCGTTGACATACCACTTCACACATCCAGAGGGGTCCTGAAGCAATTTACAATAATAAAATTTCAAATGCATTAAAAAGCCAATAAAAGATTACAAATATGAAACACTAAAAGTGGTCGTCCAACTAAAAAGTTGTCTAAACCAGCGTGAAATATCCATCCCCTTCTGCACCAAGACATTGTTAGTGAGATTCTGGACTGCACAATCAAGCTTTGACAGTGCAACAGCATCACAAATAATTGGGGGGAGGTTCTGACCATCCTCCCAAAGTGGGTGCTGAAGGGGCTAAGCCAGAGGGGCAACACAGCCAGCCGTTCTAGGGCCGGAAGATCAGGACTGTGATTCCTGTGATGCAGGGGGTTGGACTAGATGACATTTGGGTCCCTTCCAAATCTACAATTCTTTGGCTTAATGAGAATGCCTGGGTCTCCAGAGAGGAGCTTGTAATTGTTTTGTAAACTCCCTGGTCCCCCCCTTTTTTTTTGCTGCTGCTGCAGCAAACTAAGGACCCATCCACACTACCATTTGTACTGTAATTTCAAGTCATGGGTCCATGTGCTTTTATTTGTCCCATTGCTTTCCCCAGGGAAATCCATTTTTTCCTGCTGAGTCAGAACAATCCACAAAAAGCTCAACTCATGTTGGTTCTGATTTAGCAGTAAACAGCGGGTTCTCCCAAGGAAAGTGGCTGCTAAAAAGAAGAATGTCTTGGACCTGTGACTTGAAATCATGGGACAAGTATGGATGGACCATAAGTCAAAGGTTTTCCTTGGTATGTACTCCAAACCCAGAGTCATAGTTAAGCTCTCTCCAGACTAATCAGGTGCTGTAAGTAAGAGCAAATTTTGATGCAGGTTGGCACAGTGCAGTAGTAAAAAGAACTGGGCCATGAGCTCTTCTCCAGAAGCCCCACATGCTCAGACAGTTGTCTAAGGCAGAGATTGGCTTAGCATAACAAGTAAAGCAGGCCACTGAGACACCACACTGTGGCCTTTAAAAGGAGGAGGGAGCTTCAAATAAACAGGAAGTGTGCTCCCTTGTCTTTTAAGTCCTGATGAAAGAAAGCAGGCTAACAAGCTACATATGCAAAGTAGGTGATACACACATGAACAAATGGCACCGGAAATATTTGGAATATTCTGGAGATTAATTATTTGGATTTCTATTGGTTTGAATTTGGTGGAGATTTTAGCAATCTACAGTACTGGAAGCAATTACTAAGTTGTTTGGATAATAGTTAAAATTGAAGCCATGTTATTTCACCCAGTTTTTAGGAATAGTTAAAAAGAAAGCAGCGATTGCTTCGAAAACATAATGCACACATGTTTGTGTATTTATACATTGGGAGTAATTCCCAGATTCTGGGAAAGGATTGTTTTCCAAATTTGTTCAAATTGTGTACAGGGGCAAAGAGGTCTTTATTTTACCGTGTCTCAGCCCTTCAACTTGACTATTCTATAATTCACCCATTGCAAACAGCAGGGGTTAAAGAAAGAGTGTGCAAATAATAACATTTAACAAAGGCAACCATTTAATAACTTACATTAGTGTTTTATTGCTTGAGATAAAAAAAAAACCATGTAAGAAGGTGTACGCTCCCCTCTTTTAAATCCTCTTTAAAACATTTAGGCACTCCAGAATTGAAGTGTTTTGTAAAATAATAATTGACAAAACAACATTCTAGTTGAATACAAACCAAATTATGAGATCTTCGTGGCTCTCCAAGGGGGAGATTTTTGTCCTGTTCTTCATATATTTTGATTAACTGCTTCTCCCAACATTGGGCTAGATGAATGGATTTTTTGATTTTAAGCAACTGTCAGGCAACTCAGGAAATTAACCATGCTGCAGGTATAAAATCTGGCTTGTGACATGTGTAGTCCATGGTTTTCAGTAGTAGTTATGCCCAATGCTGTAGCCACAAGAGTGGAGTATACAATAGTTCAGACTGTAGCTTCAAAACAGAGTAATATCCAGCTAAGTCATACTAAGAGCAGACCTGCTAAAATCAGTGAACTTGAGTTTCTCAAGTCCAGGCATCCCCAAACTCAGCCCTCCAGATGTTTTGGGACTATGGATGATGGGAGTTGTAGTTCCAAAACATCTGGAGGGCTGAGTTTGGGGGTGCCTGCTCAAGTCTATCAAGTTCCATGTGTCTACTCTATGATTAATGATTATTCTAAGCCTGGAGCTGGTGTGAAATGGAAGAAAAAAATGTCAGTTCTCTTCCTCTGTTGATCTGCCCTCAGAAGACTTAGGATGCAGTCGTGGATCCCACTCTCCCCTGACCACTCTTAGGATTGCATTATAAAATTGCATTATAAAACTTGGAAATTCTGGAGTAGAACAGATTTTTTAAAAACAAACAAACAAACCCAATGCGTCCATAAATGCTACAAATGATTCCTCATTTCGAGCATGTTTTTTAAACCTTGAACTATTAAGCACTGGGTTTGAATAACAACATTTAGGGTATGGTGGTACCTCAGAAGTCGAACGGAATCTGTTCCGGAAGTCCGTTCAATTTCCAGAACGTTCAGAAACCAAAGCACAGCTTCTGATTGGCTGCAGGAAGCTCCTGCAGCCAATCAGAAGCCCCGTCAGACGTTCATGTTCCAAAGAATGTTAGCAAAACGGAACACTCACTTCTGGGTTTGTGGCGTTCAGGAGCCAAAACGTATGAATACCAAGGCATTCAGGACCCAAGGTACAGCTGTATTCCTCTTACATATTGTCAGGATCCCAGTCTTCCTACTGCCAGATAATCTTTTGGGTTCTGGGGAGTCATTAGCTTGATTTGGTTGGGTGTGCTTCTTTGTTAAGTTGGTGGGTGGGACAAAACATGATGTTGATTTTCATTGCAATGTTGTATTTGTCCATAACAGGTTGAAGAGCTGGAGGAACAATTAGCTAACGAAGTCTTGAATAAGGAAATCAAATCCCTTAAACAGCAGCTAGAACTTTTAGAAGAAGATAAAAAAGAATTAGAGGAAAAATACCAGAGTGCTGAAGAAAAAGTTAAAAACCTAAAGCATTCAGGTAAAATATTGAATAAATTTGATACCATATTCAATCTTAGTATGATGGATGTAAAACAAATAGAATTAAATGTGAACTCCAGTTAAGACATAACCATGTTGTTTCATGATAATCAGTGCTCGGAGTTTTCAAGCTTTATTCGTGACTAGAACTTCATAAATATGTGTTTTGTAATGTATGTTTACAAAAGAAAGCAATCCAACTGCCCCATACACCAGGCTGTCTCTCTGTGTGTGTTTTGGATTGAGTGGAAGCATCCCACTGCTCATTTCACCTGGCTGAGGGGCAGAGATGCCTGTTGGTGGTATCCCCGCCATTGGAAAGTCCCCAAACAGGGTGTTCTAAGGACAGTGAGGAGCTGAGCCAGCCCGGGATTGGCTGGATCTTGATCTAGTCCTCCAGTCCTTGTGGCCAGCACTGGACTTGATCTGCACCCTATCAGTGCATCAGCCTGGAGCTTGTGCAGGGCTTGGTTGCCCTCCCACCACTGTCTCTGTGGCCACCGTGAGTGGCTGGGTTGTGGATGTAGTTGCTCCACAGGCAGGTGTGAGTGAGTTTGGATTGCAGCCTTAGCTAGGTGCACTTATTCCCCATTCAAACCAGCAGGACTTAATTTGCATCACGACCACCTTGTCTAACCCTTTTGTATTCACTCAGTTGGTATTCTTTCTTCCAAATGCAGAAGTCACATAGGGATTAAAAAAAATATCCTCACGACATTCTAGTTGCAGAAGTTATTAGTATATTCCAAGAAATGATTTAGCGCTTTGCAGTGAGAGTTGGGAAGCAACAACACGTTATGTGCCCTTGTGCGACTGACATTTTAAAAAGTAAATGCTGTGTCGAAGGCTATGCAGAAGGAATTAGCTTTGCAACTCCCATGGGTGTTAATGGCTAAAATCCATGGGAGCTGCGTGGCTAATTCCCTGCACATCAGGCAAAACATTTACCCCTCACTATCTGACTGTAGAAACTGTCTGACTTGCTGGCTATTATTTGTCCAGTTTATAGGCTAAAGCAAGACATCAGGAGCACTGACAAAACCACTTAGAATGCATACAGTATGGATAAACTACTGTAATTTAGTTGTTACCAAAGACTTATTTGCCAGGATGGTGCCTGACCAGCTTACAGCATCGTACCTATTAAATGCTAAAAACTGTAATTTACTACTCTTTATCTAAGATTGCCATTTCTTAATAAATTCAAAATACAGTTACCAGCAGGGGAAGTACTGTTTAACTATCCTAAAGCAGCTGGATTACGTGGATGGAAAATGTCAAAAGAAAAACATACTAATGCCTTTGTGCAAGGTCCTAAAACTGTTTTACAGTGTTGTGTGTTAAATTAATCACAGCCTTGTAAAGTGACTGGAAAACCTATGGAAATTACCAAGGGAACCCACTCAGGGACCACTATAGGACACGAAATAAATTACCTGAGTATATGTATTGACTACATTTCAACTTGATGGCGTCCTTTAATGGCTGCCACATTCAGCTATTATCTGAACGATAAAAATAATGGTTGTTTACAGTATCAAAAAGTGAGAAGGAAGAAGCCACTAATGATTCTTCAGGGATTTCAAAGTGGTAGCATGCCCACCAGAGCTACGTATTATGAAATACGAGTAAAGAAAACCAGTTATCAGTACAAAAACATTTAGTTTTAAGAGCCAAAGCTGGTTGCTGTTCCCAGCATGCAATTGTGTGTCCTAGATTTAGCTTCCAAGTTTAGCAACAGAGACCAGCCGAAAAGGACACTATTAAGTTGGACCCATGAACTCAGAAAAAAGAGAGAAATGATGCTTCTATGGAATCCATACATTTTCATTTGACTTCAGTGATCCTTTGTTTGCAAAGGACCTGGATCAAGATCTTTTCATCCGTCCTAATTGTTACTCCAACACTCCATAAACCTCGAACATGCAAAAGGGAAACCATAGACAATATATTTAGGGAGTGCTATGGTCAGAGAGGTGTTTTCTCCCTGAAAACTAGGCAGACAGCTTCTTTACCTTCAGGAGCAAAAGTCTGGCACATGACAGCAACAGCCATTACATTTCCTCTCATACTTGAATAAAAAAATTCTTGCTTCCTCATTAGGATAGCACTAGGAACTGCTGTCCCTGCTTGTGTTGCTCACCAAGCCCACCTACAGGAGGAAGTGGGTGGCAGTGCAGGGCAAAGAAGGGAAAGACTAGTCCTTCTCATTCCCCTCTCCAGTGCAAATGGCAGTGGGCTCTTGGATTTGGGGGCAAGCTGTGAGGGGGGAGTTTTGGGTGAACTGTGGTGTGTGTGTGTGTGTGTGTGTGTGTGTGTGTGTGAGAGAGAGAGAGAGAGAGAGAGAGAGAGAGAGAGAGAGAGAGAGAGAGAAGGACAGAGAGCATGTGAAAGCCTGCCTGGACCCAGCCACTTGGCTGCCTGGACACTTGAGCAAACAGGCAGGTGGCAGTGGTAAAACAGGCAACATGGGAAGACTTGCCTGGGCCACCTGGCTGCCTGCTCTGCCATCCTGCTCAATCGAGTCGTCTGCTTGCTTTTCTTGATATCGGCCCACTTGCTATCATGCTATATACAGTTTGCATGGTTGCCTGTTGACAACCACACAAATGGCAGTGTGATGACATTTTCTCCTCACAAAAATACTAAGATAATAATAAAACAGACAGTGATAGAAGAGAGAGGCAGTGATATCTTCATCCTAGTTATTTTAATAAAATCTCCAAAATGCAGGTTTCTCAGGTTTTGATTTTTGTTCATTATTTTTTACAAGAAATTATTTCTGTATAGGATACTTACTTACTGACTCTCAGTACCTAATTGATTGTGACAAGCTGTATCTGGGGTTTCACATAGTCCATTGGGCTGTTAATCCGTTTGCATTTTAAAGGACTTGCTTTTTATTTTGCCAACCCCCTGCATGCATCATTTAAATACACATGGGTAGAGGAGCATTTTAGCTGAGGACTCGATTCTGTCTCTGTGCAGTCGAAGAGCTTCAAAAAAGAATACACCAATCAGAAAATGTTATGCCACCACCTCCTCCTCCTCCTCCTCCTCCTCCTCTTCCTCCTCCACCTCCTCCACCTCCAAATCCAATAAGGTAAGTAAAATTATATACTTACTGATTCTTTACACTGTTTGCTTAGACAGAAGCAGGAGTGGCCAGGATGAAGGGGCTGCATTACAGCCCTGGCCTCCTGATAGTGACATTGCAACCACTTACTGAGGTGGCAGGGAGGTCAGAGCTGTGCAGGTGAGTGGCAGGGAAACTGGATTGTCTCCACAGGTGTGCCGTCAGAGTGCCATGCTCCTCACCACCTCTCTCCTCTCCCTTTCCCTTCTGGTAAGTGGCAGCAGTGCTACTGCTGCATTGCCGTGACCCACTCTGCCCACTGCTCCTGGTCAGAAGTATATGCTTTTAAGACACGGTTTGGCAACGTGTGGCCCATGGGCCAGAAGCAGCCCATGGAGGCCGTTTAACCAGCCCACGAGCCACCCTAGAACTGAGCCACCCGCTCGGCGAGTCCTGGCACGCTGCACTAACCCGGCACACCTCTCTTCCGCGGCTTCAGAAATCGCTTTTGTGCTTGTGCAGATGCCGGAAATCGCTTCTGCACAGGCATGGTTTTCGGTGCACAGAAGCGATTTCTGGCATCGCAGACATGCACAGATGCGATTTCCGGCGCTGCGCTGGTCCGACCCACAATCTCCACAGGAGTGATCCGGCCCAGGTAAGGTAAACCTTGCTGACCCCTGTTTTAGGAGTTAATTATAAGCATATCAAGGATAAACATGCACTTTTGCCTCCTAGGAAGAAAAACAGGTTGGGTGAAACCAAATTCAAATACATATACTCAGTTCATATGTAATTTCTACAAATTTAACCTGTTGCATAACCCATTCTGCAGGACAATCAGGCTGTTAATACCTGTCTGCTTTGGGAGTTGGTGAGCTCTTTGCTGGAGGTGTTTGGTCAGAGGCTGGGCAACCATCTTTCAAGGATCCTGCATTATAACAGGAAGCTGGATTAAATGACCTCCAAGGTCCTTCTAACTCTAAAATTCTATAATTATATTAATCATCCAATCTACTAGCAGTATATCCCGCTGCCTATAAGCAGGTGATCTCAGGAATCAGCCATGCACTGCCATTAAGAAGTTTGGAGTTATTCTCTTTGTCTCAAAGCAAAATTATGGCAGGTGGTTTACAGGGGTCCTGGGACATTGCATGAATCCAGACCCATTAAAACATAGTAATTGTTAGCTGCGTGTACTTAGCATTCAGCAAGAACAGACATTATAACATAGGGGAAAAATTGTAAGGATGAATGCTTCCTTGCAATTTATTGTTCCAAACTTTCTGAACAAGAGTAGTTTTCAATACATGTATCAATGTGTAACTTAAATATGTGCAGTTTTAATGGAAACCTAGCCTGCCATAAAGCATCCAATTCAGTCACATGAACTCCCAAATAGCCCTGTTTTGTAAGCCTCCTGTTTCTACCTTCCTTTTGCCTCATGTGATTTGCTTAATCTTTTTACTCAGCCCAACTGCTTTATTTACTTCCAGTGCAATTTAGGTCTATTTGAAGAGAACAGCTACTCCGTTGATTCTTTGCATGCCATGCTCCCAGTGTGCTCAGTACTGTATCTCTTAAAAGCCTTTCTGTGGTATTCCAAAACCAGGCAGGAGTATAATCCGTTTTAAATCTATGAAGTGCTTAATGCAGAATAATATTCACACATGATCTAAAGCCTAGATGAAGGCACACTGTAGGTTCGCGTTTTCAACAACTGAATGAATGATATCTTAAATCATCATTCTAAAGCTATTTATTGTCTGTTTAAGATATTCTGTTTTTTCATGTTTGATGTTTTATTGTGTTTTTATATATGCTGTAAGGAAACCAAGCCAGACGGGTGGGATATAAATAATAAAATTGTTGTTGTTGTTTATATGCTTCCCATCTGACTGGGTTGCCCCAGCCTCTCTGGGCAGCTTCCAGAAAAATATAAAACACAATAAAACATCAAACATTAAAATGTCCCCCCGCCTTCAGATGTCTTCTAAAGGTCATATAGTTGTTTATCTGTTGGACATCTGATGGGAGGGTTTTCCACAGGGTGGACGCCACTGTCAAGAAGGCCCTCTGCCTGGTTCCCTGTAACTTCACTTCTCACAATGAAGGAACCACCAGAAGGTGCTTGGTGCTGGACCTCAGTGTCCGGGCAGAATGATGGGGGTTATTATTAGTTATTTTTATTATTTTTTATGTAACCTAAAACATCCCAGATCTAAAATTGATAACAGATTATGGAAGATTTTTTGCATGCTTTCTTACATTTGATGAGCACAGTTACTAATATCTCAGAATAGTAGCTATATTTCCATCAGATAGTCTGCTGCACACACTGATTAAACTATTATTGTAAAACTTAATTAACCCTTAACTCTTGTCTGGTTCCTGATAGTGAGATTGAAGTTGGAAAGGGGTTTGATTCTAGCTTGGTATTATATACTAATAAACAAGATATTAAGTGTTTAATGGGGAAAATTTTTTCTCTTTTACTCCCTCCCCACACCCTAGACTTAGTCTTGTGTTCTTCCAACCATCTACCTTATTTAGCAATTCTTTTATATGCATCTTCCTGCTGGTCTTTTAAATCATTCTGAACTTTCATGTGGTTGATCTACAAGCCATCTCATTTCTACACAAAACAATGTCCTTTAATTCTTTTGAGGTTAACACTGGCGTTTGTGTTTTCATTTTTAGTCTCTAATATGTGGCTGTCTTTATGGGGGTGGGGGTAAGCTGAAAGGAATTTTGTTTATTCGTTCTCCTTCCATAAAGTATTGGGTCAGCTAAGTCTTATTAATAAGTCATATATATATATATATATATATATATATATATATATATATATATAAAATATCACACCAATTACACCATTTCAAGGTGTTAAATTAACAAATTGTAAATTTGTTTTTTGTAAAGGTGTTAAATTAGGAGATTGTAAAATTGTTTACTCACAATAAAGGATTTTTTTTAAAGTGATCTATTAAACAAATTGAGTTATGTCCTGTTGTCAATGCAACACCCTATCAATTGCTCTCACTTGCTATGATAACATGATTGGCCAAAGAAACAGAAGTTATCCAGTTAATTGCAGTTGTTTCTTTACATGATAGAAAGTTTTAGGTGGCAAAGCCCTCCTGCAGACCAAACAGCCTTTTGCTCATGTACCTCTTCTCTTCTGTTGCCTTGTCAATGTGCTAAAGTTTTGCTTCGGTTGCTTTTGTTTTTGTGGGATCAGTGGCAGAGCTTCATGCTCCGACACTAGGGGCTTGTGTGCATCCTGGGGTCGTGGTGTGCCGCCCATAGGGGCGTGGTGCCCAGCGCGAGCGGGGGGGCAGCCGCGATGGCACCCCACCAGGATCGCGCTGCCAGGGACGGGGCACTCCCCTGCATGCCTCTTCCTCCACCAGTGTGTGGGACGGGCTTACTTAAAAAGAATAAAAAGAGGCCATATGCATGTGCATATATGTTTGGAACCACGGTACTTGAAGAACCAACTTGTTTTGTACAATCCTGCCCAAGAATTGAGATCTTCCAACTGCCTCTTCAGTGATTCATACGCTGATAGTGTGTGAAAGGGCTTTTTCTGTGGCGGCCCCACCACTTCGTGGCCTCACTCTTTTCTCAATTTGTTCATATTTTATAGTGTGTGTGTGTGTGTGTGTTTGTTGTTATACCGTCAACTTCTCTGATCTCATGGAGGGAGAATGGAAAATAAATAACTTTAAATAGATAAATAAATGCATCTAGATTCCTTTTAAGAGAGACAGGGATAGGCATCCTTTCTGTCCATTATACTTGTAATAGACATTGCACTATTGTCACTGGCATACTTCACAAAGGATAAAATATGGTTGGGGCACACTTTGATCCTTTTTAACACAGAATGAAAATTGGTCAATTTCAATTTAATCAGCATGCAACCTGTCATGCAGGTTAGCCTTTATGCTTTGGAAGTGTTCTTGCCGTTCTCAAATGTGCTTATCCTCCAAACATTGCAGGCAATTGTGGTGGCTGTTTCAAAGATCACTGGATTGATTTATTCATTTGCCTGCCATTTAGCATTTTAAAAGGTGCTCAAGACATCCAGGTACAGACACATAATAATAATAACAACAGCTCCCCCTATTCCCCCTTTAAGGCATGTTGAAAGCTTTTTGTATTAAAGTAAAAGGAAAGGAGGAAGGAATGACAGCAAACCTCTCATATTTGGTCAAATATTGACTTGGCAGTGCCTGTTTAAGATTAATATCATGCCTTGCAGATTGAACCAAAAGCATAGATAATGTGAGGGTTTTTATTTTCTGTTCTCATTTTGTTTGTTTACCAGTAGCCCTATTCCAGCAAATACATACTGTCGAAACGAGGGGACAATATGGAGGCTCCCTGCTGGGTGGCATTGTTCTCTGGAGTGTAATGCGTTATGTTAACGTTCCTAACCCTTCAATTTTTTATTGTGTGAGAAGGCTTTATTTTGTCACACATGTCACGGTGCCATGTTACCTTTTAATATTCAGATCTTGAGTGTTTTGCACTATGCCTTGTCAACAGCAATCGTGAAACAAATAATATGTTCTCTGTATTTTTTAAATCTTTTTTTTTTAAGGAGGTGTGACATTTCTGCCTCTGTCTGGAAGTGTTTGAACACTCATGTCAATTAGAAAGCTTAGCTGTTTGTCGGTTAATGCTCTTTCCACAATGCATGTCATAGGAACAATGCATGTCATAGGAACAGGCCCCGATTCTACATGTGTTTGTTATGTCTTCTTGTCAAATGGGACTACGGGCAACTAAGCGTGCTAAGTTGGTTCTGAAAGTGCAGGTGTCAGGTTCAAGAGAAAGCTTGAGTGACTGTCTTCCATCTTTACTTTGTGAAAGGTCACTGATGTCAATGATTCGTAAGAAGTCTCATGCAAATAGCAGCATGGCGAAGAAAGAAAAGGCATCTCAGCAAGGCTCAGGTACAGCACATTTTCTTCCCAGCAAAATGAACCTTGTTCGTAGTTCAATAAGGTGTTATCTGAGCTTTTCATTTCACTTCACACAGTGCATCATCAGAACTATGGAACCTTTTTGCGTTAGAGGTAGTGATGGCCACCATCTTGGATGGGTTTAAAACAGGACTGGGCAAATTCATGTAGGATAAGGTTATCAATGGCTGCTAGCCATGATGACTATGCTCTGCCTACATGATCCAAGGTAGTAATGCTTCTGCATACCAGTTGCTGCAAACCATAGGAGGGGAGAGTGCTCCCGTGCTCGGGTCCTGCTGAAATCTGATTGGCCACTGTGAGAATGGGGTGATGGGCTAGATCAGGCATCCCCAAACTCGGCCCTCCAGGTGTTTTGAGACTACAATTCCCATTATCCCTGACCACTGGTCCTGTTAGCTAGGGATGATGGGAGTTGTAGTCCCAAAACATCTGGAGGGCTGAGTTTGGGGATGCCTGGGCTAGATGGACCACTGGTGTCATCCAGCAGGGCTATTATTTTCCTGTGTTCTTGAATTGTAAGAACCATCTTTAGCCCTTTTCAGTCATTCAAGCGATGAGGAGGAGATCAGGGTTGTGTACACTAGCTTCATCCATATCCCAGTGCCCATCTCCCGTGGCCTTCCGCGTGTTGGAGGGCAAATGTGTGCAGCAGGGAGCCAATTTAGGGCAGTAGCTGTGTGTCTTCAGGTTCTGAACCACCATCTCCACAGTCTTCACTGTGGCAGCCCCTAATCTGAACTCCCTCCCCACAGAGGTGTATCTGACACCTTCATTATACAGCTTTCAGTAAATGCTGAAGATGCCACCTGTTCACCTTGGCATTTGACACTTGAGATGTATATTTTTTGGACCCACCTTATTTTTGTAAATCAAAAACTGCTAGTAGAATTCCAGGTTAACTTGGTAGCAAGTCAGTAGCATGAGCACCTAATATGAGCTGGCAAAGTGGCAAAGTAATATGAAATATATTAAAATAATAATTAAAAAATAACTATTTCCCTTCCAAATCCCATCCTTAATTCTAGCCTTATAACTTCTGTAGTACGGTTTGGAAATCAATATTCTTAAGCAGTGTGAGTCAGGAAGGCTCTTTCTGGCTCTTTGTTTTCCTCAATTTACAATGAAAGGAAGGAACCTCCTGAAAGAAAGTAATTTGACTTTTTTGTTGTTTTGCAACAGGAGAAGTATCGGATCTGAAGAGACAAGCTGTTGAAGAAATGATGGATAGAATTAAAAAGGGGGTTCACCTTAGACCTGTTAATCAGACCAACCGTTCTAAGACAAAGGTTTGTTAACAACTTGCGTGTAAAACATGCCGGGGGGAGAACTGTGTTATTATAAAATACATGCTCTGTTCCAGGAGAGTAGAAGGGACCTGAAGCTCCTCTAGTGCAGTGTGCTTCAACCTTAAATCCCAAAATATTGTTGGACTATTGATAGATAAACTGTAGGTCGCTAAAAAGTAATCAGAGGGGGAGGCTCACTCTCCCAACTATCTCTTCAAACTGACCCCTAGCTAACGCCTGTGAAAGCAAGAGCTTGCCATAATCTGTCAGAAGGAATGGGGTTGATTATGTTGGGCAGAAGGAAAAGAGGGTAACAGCCGCTGAGGCACTCCAACCTGGATTGCAGAGTTAATGCAGCATTATATAACTAAGTTATAAGACCACACTCATTTATTTTCCCTTTCAAGGGGAGATGACCCAGGCAGATAGCAAAATAATAACTTTTTTGAAAGTTTCCCAAACCATTTTCTACTATTAAGGTTCATCTGATTTCTATTACTTCATTCAGAAGCAGTCACTGGGTGAGATCAAATTTCTGCGCTAGCTTCTTGCAAGGTAGGTCACTGCTGCTTACTGAGGTGGGGGGAGGTCAGTATTGTGCAAACACACCAGCAGAGCCAGCTCAGTGCTCCTGTCAGCATGTTTGCACCACACCAACCTCCCTTCCACCCCACCCCACTCCCTCCTAGTAGGCAACAGGAACCCACCTACTGGGAAGCTAGCATAGTCTAGTGTATTTCTTTGTGGTGAAAGAAATATCCTCTTCCAATATCCTTGCCTCCAGTTTTCCTTTTTTGCACGCCTTGAGTGCTTTAGTCAATGTCTGCAAAATCACATTACCTAGATGGGTGTTTTGTTTTCATTTACAGCCAGAAGTACCCAAACCCTCTGAGAGTGCAATGAAAGAGTTAAAGGGAATTCTGGTAAGAAAAAGAGAGAAAACAACAACTTTGCATTATACTTTGTGTCCTTGTGTCATTGCTGAAAAGTAACCCAAGGAAAACAAGATGGATGGATGTAGACAGATGTTCAGAATTATGTTTTCTTTTTCTTGCTTAATTATGCGAGCTCATGTGACATTCCAAAGATTTCACCTAGGGATGGGGAAGAAATTCAGATCAAATGACATTTAATGGTGAACCTACCTAATTCTCACTTTCTGAAACAATTCACGAACTGAAACATGCCCATCATTCAAATTTTGTGCTTCTCCAAATTTTACAGTGCAGTTCTCCAGCCAAGCAATGGGTATAAAAATTAATATACTAGAGTAAAATGTGTATATAATGCATAAATGTGTGAAAATAACATTAAAAATGCACTATATCAGGGGAAATTGCATGCAAAAATGCGTACATTAGGAGAAATCAGCACTTACATGCTGAGGAGACCTTTTTAAAAAATCACAAAGTAATATGGAAATGTGGAGTACCTAATTTAAGATTGGGGGAAATGAGAAACTGAAATTGACAGATTTACGCCTGCCTAATTTCAGCTGAATCTTAGTACCTGGTCTAATAGATCTAACTGGTTCCATGCAAATCGCTTCACTATGAAAAGTAAAAGGAACACTCGATAAAACCAACTTCTAGTGCATTTGCCAGGCTAGTCATTAGCACAGTGAGACAGGAAAAATAAGGTTGGGAGGTGTAAAGCTAAATCCTTATATGCATATTGTTACTGTGCTAATTATGCATTTTGTGTAGGTCTCCGTATAATTGTTGTAAACAAAGTGATATTAATTTGTTCCATTTCAAGCTTGATGTAAAACACCTTACTTTATTTCCTTTGCTACTAGATCTGTAGCATGAGCACAATACCAAGGAGTTACGTGTTAATAATATGCCGCCTCTGTTAAATTCAGAATGCTAACAAAATGCAGGATTTAAGTTAATTGAAGGAAACATTGCGAATTAAGTGCTGTTTTGCTGAAAACTTGAAAGATGTGCCAATTTTAAGAATTAATGTGCTGCATTTTCCGTTTTCTTCCCAATAGTCAAGAGAAGCGTGAGCACAATTGAGGTTTTACATGTGCAGGCTAGGAGATGCAGTTTAGTATTGGCCCTGCACCAGTTCCATGGGGAAGGAGACTAACTCTTCCCTTTGAAGAATTTGCAGTTGTGTGGCTTAATACATGCTCTCAACACATGCCCATTGGCTGGTTTGTGCCTGCCATGGAAGGTTAACTGGGTAGATCACACTTCATTGTGTGATAGGGTGGTTGCTACTTCCTTAAAGGAAGCAGTGATATGGCCATTCTTGAAAAAAACCAGCCCTGGACCCAGAGGTTTATTCCAGCTGCTGCCCAATTACCAATAGACCTTTGTTAGGCAAGGTGATTGAGATGGTGGTAGGTATTCAGTTACAGATGCTCTTGGATGAAGCTGATTATCTTGACCCATTCCAGCTCTGAGCTCAGACCAGAATTAGCCTTTGTATTCCTGATAGAGGACCTCCTTCAAGAGAGGAACAAGGGTGTGTAACCCTGATGATTCTGCTGAATCTGTTGGTGGCTTCTGATGCCATTGTTCATTGTAACATCTTGGACTGTCTCTATGAGTCAGCAGCTGAGGGCACTGTTTTATGGTGCTTTCACTTCTGCTTGCAGGGTCAGTTCCAGAAAGTAGCATTAGGTGAGTGTGCCTTAACACTCTGTTAGTTGAT
Organism: Podarcis raffonei; assembly: GCF_027172205.1. Lineage (NCBI taxonomy): Eukaryota > Metazoa > Chordata > Lepidosauria > Squamata > Lacertidae > Podarcis > Podarcis raffonei. Next base: position 50,442,933 of record NC_070606.1, read on the forward strand.
CTCTGGGGGACACTGCACAATTTTGTCTCCAGTGTTATTTGATGTCTATATGAAGCTGCTGGCGGTGGTCATTGGGAGAACTGGGGCAAAGTGTCACCAGTATGCAACAGTATATCCTGGTGCCAAGCCATTCGTAGGTTGAAAGCATCAGCTTGAATTGTACATAGAAACAAACAAGGAGTGAATTTATTATTATTATCATTAATGCTGTTGAGATAAGTTCCAAGTGACCAGTTCCAGTCAATAATCAGGCTATATTCTGAGCCAACTGGACTTTTTATGTAGTCTTCAAGGGCAGCCCCACGTGTGAAGAATTTTTGGTAACCAAGTCAGGATTACATGCTTTCCAGCAAATTTTGATGTATGGTTATGGCATCTTCTGTTGACTGTCACATGGCCGAACATTTTACTGATATATTTTATTTTAGGAAACAATGAATACATCTGCAAGTTCAAGAAGCCTAAAATCCCTTGAGGCAGATAGTAATGAAACAGAATTAGAAAGAATTTTGCGGCTCAGGAAGGTGACAACCGATCAAGATAATAGCAGTAAGTTACCAAGATATTTTCTGATCCTGCAACTGAATTATGTTATCTCTTCAATGCTGTTCCAAAGGTCTAATTGCCTTCCTTTTGAAACCTTTAACATTTCAGTCCTCATTAATTGAGTGCGCTCTGATTGCTTTCCTGGCTGATCTATGGTCTCATAAGAGCTGCACTCTAACACCCCAGCATTGTTCAGTAAAGCCATTCTAGGCAACCTTCTGCTCTGAAGTTCAGACACTGACACTAAAGCCATTGTGATCCTTTCCACCGATATGCTTTCTTTCCAATAGGTTCGTAAATTAACACCTGTGTATCATAGGAACAATAACTGATAGTTATCATATAAGCTTGTACATCAGGAATATGATTTCAGACTCATAGGATATAAGAAAACCTTATTCATTGTTCCAAGAGCAGTTGTACATACAAATAAAATGCTAATTATTTTCCAAAGTGAGCACATCCAGATAATACATCAGGGAAGAAAACCTTGAAAAGTGTGTGTGTGTGTGTGTGTGTGTGTGTGTCTTAAGTGGCACAATCTTCAATAGAAAGTGGTGCATATAGTGATCAAAATTGATCTGGACTAATTAATGCTTTGGCACAATGCCACTCTATAAGTGTATAATAATGTAATTTAATAATGCAGATGCTGTATTCTTTGGGTTTTAGATCCAATTGGAATATTGGCTTCTTCTGAATCCAAATCTATGCCAGTGTTGGGTTCCATTGAAACACAGTCTGGATTGAACAAGAAAACTCTGGCAGCAGAACTTGGTCCCAGTTCTTTGGGGTCAGATGAAAAGTGTCACAAAATGGTTGAAAGCACAAGTTCCGACATTCAGTAAGTAGTTTATGTTTGTTGATGATTCCCCTTGCAATGAGATCAAAAGTCATTAGGTCTTTCAAAACCCCTCCATTCAAAAATAGGGGTTGACATTGCAAGAAGATCTAGATGTGTATGACACAGCAGGTATAAAACTATGACTTCCAAGCACAATGCAGAAAATAACATTTGCATTTTTAAAAAAGATTGTGATTACTGCTCATATTCACTTGCATGATTTCTGTACCAAAGTAGACTGAAGCACTTGCATATCTCAGCTGTGGAAACTGGGAGCATGAAAAATTATTCCAGTGCTGCATCTTAGAGCCTTCTAGTTAATGCCCTAAGTTTAATCTAGTTGAGATAACAAAGGCTTTGGGCATTACTCTCTGTGAAGATGGAAAACTGAAATATCGCTCTTTATATCATTAAATGTCATAATATTCTGTCTCTTATTTGTATTTCATTTTTCAGTGTTTGGGATGTATACATGTTCCCATTTAAATGTCAGCTGCAGTTCTTGGGTTGCCACAGTCCTGAATAACTGAATTATACTACTGCAAATTAGCCATTAACTAATTAGACAATATATCTCAGCAGCAGCAATGCATATTCAATTTTGCCAGGAATATGTGTATTTTCTTAGCCTAAGATGCAGCTGGCAATGCAACTTTTAATCAGCGGTAAACAGAATTCTGAGCTACCTGGAGGTGTTGTGATCAAGAGCTTTGAAGCTTCCATCTGTTTGGCTGAATAAATCCACAGTTTGGTTTGCCCAAGGTATTACCTGACTGTACATTTTCTTTCAAAGTGCTGTTTAATCATCAAAGAGTTAATCCTGCTTCAGAAATGCACACTTCAGACAGATCCGGTCGAGGGTCAGTTTGTTTTATAACAATCCCCAGCTTTCTATAAACTTCTCTGATGCTTTCCGTTTGGTCCTCTTTCCAGGATGTTAGGCAGTTTATTACTTAAAGAGGAAAAAAGGAAATAGGTGAGACAAATCAGATCAGCAAAATGTTATAATCATGGTTAATTAAACCTCTGATTTCCTGTTCTATCAGTTGAAAAAGGAACACCTATTCTCAAACAACTGCATCTCATAGTTCAAAGGGGCAAATCTCAGCAAATGAAGTGGAAATTCAATTCACGCCTATTTTTGTGTGCTTCCTTTATCATTCGTAAAAACAGGCTAAAAACCTTATTTCTTATTTCTCTTGCTTTTATGGTTTTCATTTCATTCTGTTATAAATCTGTGTTTTTTAAAGTATGTTTTGAAAGGAAATAGCTCTCTCCAGTTGTATTTTGTTTCTTCTCATTCACACACCCCTGATAAAAGATTACCGAGTTTCTATCTTTCCGATTAAATGTGTTTAATTTGACATCATTATTGTTGCATTTGTGAGCCACTAGTGAAACACAAAGGCAATTTAGTTCAGGGATGAGTTGTTGTTTTTCTGTGAACTACGGCTTTGTTCATCTGTGGATTTCCACTGCTTTGGATGGATAATGTTAATCAGAAGATTCTACTTACTCTTGCTACCTTTTTTGTCTACCTTTTATTCTAGTAAACTAAGTGGAAATTGCATTTGCAAGGAAGGAAATGAAATAATTGCGGGGCCCAAGGTCTCCCAGAATGCGTGATGAATTGACCATGAAAAGGATCTTGTATCGACTGTCATAGTTGTTAGGAGCTGTAAAAGCATACGTGAAACTCTGTTGATTATGCAGCTTGCCTATTCAGCAACAACCAAAAAGGACACCTTCTTATTTAAAATTATATGCTTAAAAAGTAAAACAAGTGTCACTGGCTTTGTAGAGGCGATGTAGTCTTGGTGTGACCTAATCATGCAGCCAGTAGACAATGGCCAATTTATGAAACTGCTGAATTGTGGGTCCATTTGGCAATGTTTACCTGGGGCAATCTGAGCAGCCTTTCAGAATCTACTGCTAACTAGGGAAGTACCCCTCTGTGGGGGCTACAAAGAGCAACTGCTACAGGGGCCACTTAGCTGTTACCAGAACAAGAGGACACTGATCAGTATTTTTAAGAATTGCATAGTCTAATTTATGTTTATAGATACACATTAGAAATAGTCTGTTGCAGAGGTGCTAACGTTGTTGGACAGTTTCAAGACCCGATTTGCTTTCAGCTGAATGTCCTTAGACTAAAGTAGCTGCCATACATGGGAATTTTGGGGTTACGGCTTGCTTTCTTGTGGAACCTTTGCCAATTTAAACCCTCTTGGGTTTGCTCAAATGCCTTATAGTCACATTATCTTGTTTTGTACTTGGCTGCCTTGATTATATGAGCATTCCCTGCATCTATGTTTGCATGAGTCACTGTTTAAATATTGTAGGCGTGTATAATTGTACAAAACTCTGTGGCACTTTTTAAAGAGTGGCAAAGAGAAATTGTTGACATCCATCTACCTTGCAAGACGATGGATTATGCCTCTGGGGATGAAGTCAAACCGCTGCATTAGCAGCACCAATGTGACTTCCTCAGGATGCAAGCCTGGGCAGTGTGTATGGAAGTACTGGGCTGTCTAGTTGACAAGACCCCCTCTTGGCCTCACTGATGTGGTCCAAAGGAAAGCAGAGGAGTATGCTTGGCACCACCTTGGCTGCAGGAGTTGCCAGAAGGAGGCATACAAGGCGTCATCCACTCAATCTGCAGAGCTTGTCATTGCAAGCAGGAGAAATCCCTAACCCACCAAGGGTTTGAGACCCATCAGCTACTCTCACCTGGTTTAGCCGGCCAGTCGAAGCCATTCCCAGGGTGTGGCCACTTTCACATGCTGACAGCTTCTAGGAGCCACAGGTGAGAGCTGTGTGCAGGGTGGGGACCAAAGGTGGAAAGACTTCCCCAAAAGGAGCACAACATGTCCCCCACCAGAGGTACTACTGCTCCCCTAAGACCCCATACATCCCAGGGGGAGAGAGAGAGAGAGCACACAATGATATATAGCAAATAAGCACTGTAGTAGGATGACAGAACCATTCTGACAAAACATGAGTCAAGCTTTGTGACGTGAGGACAAGGAACAGATTCCACATTACACTTGAACACATAGTTTGGTGTTCCATGATTCTTCAAATAGCAGTGGTGTGGGGGCAGTGGCGTAGCAACAGACCATTGTTGTTCAGTTTTTTTTAGGGCAGCCACTGATTTCAGGGATGAGAAGTGGCTCCGCTGCCCGCAAGCTCCCTTGCTGCCCAGAATCCCAACGCACAGTAGCCACCGTGCCGCACTACAGACCCCCGTGGCACCCAGTGGACCACCACCACCAGCCCCCTCCCCCAGCTAGCTACACTAATGTGTGGGGGTGATCAGACTGTAGTGAGATGGGAGAGATTTTATTTTCACCCTTCCTCCTTGGACTGTGATCCTGATAAAAATTTGAACCAGTGGCAGTTTCCCTCCTGTATGTGTGTGTCCCTGTCTCCACAGTCCTGATTGTTATCAGATTGCACTGCAGCTGCTTTTAAAAAATGATTTTACTTTTAAAAAAAACCAAAACTGGCCTGGTTTGAGAAAATCATTAAAGTCCGCTGTACATTTGAACCCAGCTCCCATGCTCAGCCCAAGTTGCAGAGGAAGTGGTTTAGGGATGAAAGACCAAGAGAAAATACCAGTGGATGGAGGCTAGGTTGTGTATAATACGTGAGACCTAATCCAATTGTTCTCTGCAAAATTAAACACAGCAGGAGTTTCATTTAGGCAGTTTCTTCAGAGAAACTAGGTGCTAATTTTGTTCAGTGTGGAACAGTTCCTGACGTTCCTGTGGTGTATGTACATGGACGGGAAAGTTGCTGTATCTTACTCTTCCAACCTTCCCCCTACCCCCTTCCTTTTACTTAGTACGTTCTCTGCACTTAGTAAACATTTCTATGTAGTAGAGGACTCGGTTAACAGAAGAAGCCACATATTGGGTAAGGTTTAATCTGATGATTTTATACAATTAAAGGATTTTCTCTTTCCCTCAGCTGTAATCTTAGCACCACTGAATTGTCTACTGGCACTGCAGGAAACAGCTCAGCCTTAGAGAGAGTCAACTACAAAGGTTTTCTGTGTGCAGTTTGTGCATGGGCAATTAAGCTTTAACAACAAATTGGAAAGAACAACAGGATGTGCTGGAAGTTGAGAATCTTCTTCCTTAAAAGATTGATGCCTTGTGGATGGCGAAAGAAGGGTGCATAGATACATCAGAAACATGCTTGAAAACTGAGCAGTTTCAGCATCTTCTCGCTGCTCTTTATTGCATGCCATACAATGGCTAGAAGAAATCTTAAGAATATTTCCTAAAAATGAGATCTAGCACAAGGTCTCCAATGTTGTGTCCCCATTCATATCCACCTTTCTATGCTGCAGTAGCCCTTAGCATTTCTGCTCAGTATTTTCTTTATGTATCTCATGTGTTGTATAAGTACTGCTCAATGAGATTACTCCCGGGTAACCCAGGAGCCTGTTACTTCAAACAGTAATACCCTGATGGTTTGTAATCAGTACTAAGCATAGAACTCTATGGGTCTGACCCAGGGGGTCTAGCTGGTGAAAATGTTGTGGCTAGACTGCTGGTGGGGACAGACTATGACCAGCACATAGTTCCAGTACTCAAGAAGTCTGCACTGGTTGCCAGTATGCTACCAGGCCAGTTTACAAGGCCATTAACAATTTGGGTCCAGGGTGCCTCAAGGACTTCCTGATCCCCAATGCCCCTGTCTAATCATGGAGGTCTTTTGGAGAGGAGGTCTTTGGGGGAGTCACTGATAATTGTCTTCCGTGGCTCAGATGCATGATTCATATTCACCAGGAGCAATGTGTTTTAATAATTCCAAGGTGACAAATTAGTTTCTAGTTCCCTTTGTAGAATTGGAATTAATGCAGTCCGGAGGCTTTACATTCAATGGAGATATCCCATAAACTTCAGATAGAGAACGTTGCTCTAGACTCTAGAGCAAAATATGACAGTGTTTCCATTACTTCTACAAATTATAAAGGCCATTTGTCAGACTGGCATGTATTTTGGAGAATCGTTTCAGTTTTTTTAAGGTTTCAGTTTCAGATTGTAGTAAAGTAAATGCTGCATCAAAACCAAGAGGATTTGAGTATGATGGGATGCCACATGAAAGGCTGTATAAAAATACCTAAATAAATCAAGTTTCAATGGGAGATCAAAAAATCTAAGGCACACATATTCCTTAGCTTATGCTGTTGTGTTTGCTGTTTGGATTAACACTTTTTGTTTTTGTTTGAAAATGGTGGACAGGTGACTTATAACCCTGATGCTCATGCGGAGTATTGTCTTATCACTTTTCCTTTCCACGTTTAATGATTTGTGTTATCTTTTGTGATGTATAAGTCCTTGCATTGAGAGTGGCAGCAGGTGTTTGAAATTCTTGACTGATAGCGGTTATTATTAGAATGTTTGTGTGAGCTTACACAATAAAACCCCAAGCTGCTACTGTTTATCTTGTTAATTATGTCTTTAGTTCTTAATTCAAAGGTTAATAGCATTTAGCTGGTGTTTAAAATCTGGACTGAGTGCTGCTGCCATTACATAAACAGGAGACTATATCCAACCTTTCTTCAAAAAAAATTTGATTTCTTCTTCCTGCACAACTATTAATTTGCATATTGACTTTCAGAAGCGTGTTATCAGTAGAGTATGCACAGAGCTAGAAGTTAAGACTCTCCGTCACTTCATATCTGCCTTTACAAGTACTAGTTAAACACCATGCCATACAAACTGGTGTATAGGTCAAAAAACACCTGAGTGATCCTTCATGGCAATACAGCGCAGACTTATTTTTTCTCCTCCCAACTGCCCTCCCCACAAAAATAGTCTGCACAGATAGCATTTTTAAAAATCAGTTTCATTTCAGCTGAAACTTATTCCAGAGCAGAAGAGCAAAGTTTCACCAATGCCACTGAGATTTTTCTGGTCTGAAGTAAGGGCTGAGTGCAATCCCACTATGATCTGCTCCTGTACAGATTGTGCTCAGAACAATAAAGTACCACTGACAGTTACAATAAAGCTGAGCGGATTGTACTCTTTTATACAGAATTCAAAAATCTGTTTTGCACTGTGTCGTTAAGCTGTGCCAAATTTCAGCTCAGGATACAGTGTGGTAAGTCAGCAGTAAACACTTGAGAGAGATTTTATGGTTTTTAACAATAATATTGCACCGTAAATAACAGCAGTTGTGTAAAAAGGGGACTTGGGGGCGGAGATGCACCAAAGGAACCCTGAGCGGCAATTTCTTATTTTGTGCTAGTACATAATCACTGGGTTTTGCCATTAAACTGTGTTATAGTGACAGACTTTAATCTCCCATTTTTCTGTCCTCAAAGGTGATAAATATGATTGCTCTGTTATCCTTTTTTATTATTGTAAATGACACAGGCTTCACACTCTTTGGCAGTGCATCAGCCGTTGGATTGCTGCCATCCACTAATGCAGGCCCCCTGTGGAGATCCCAATGAAGAATTATACTCTGATTCACCAGATTGTGTTAAATAGTCCAGCTGTTGAGATTTTGAAAGATGGTTACCTCTAAAGTGATTTATTTTTTTAAAGACCTTGGCATTTATGGCTTGGACCATTTTGATAGTGTTGGGGCAATCAGCTTTTCAGAGGTAGCATTTTCTAAAATAACTCTTCTTGTTGTTTATGTCAGTTCCAAAGTTTCATTCACGGTGATGTTAAGGGGGGGAACCTGTTCCACTTTCAGCAAAAAAACAAAAATAAGCACCAGGCAGAATCTGCATAAAATAACACTTTGGGATTTGAATAATGGCCAAACGGACTTGCCAAATGGATCGGCTAGAGACAGGTTCTGAATTAGTTAGTCTCAAGTTCCAGTGTTTGGTGTGATTGTGGTGTATATAATTTGAACCATGAAGATCACAGAGGAAGAACAGGGTTTTGCTGTTATAAAGTAGCAATTTATTGCTGAAGAAATCTGGCACCTGAACATAAAATTCTGCAAGGATGACAATTGGTTATTTCTGTGATCTGGCTTTCTTTCTTTAAAACTGTAGGGCTTTACGGCTTTCCCGTCAAATCAAATACAAAACAGTTGAAATGGCAGCATTTCTATTTCACCTTGCCCTTGCTGAGTTACCTTCCTTCCTGAACAATTGCCCAAACTGCTCCAATAATAATTGCGCCAATCACATCAATTTCGTTCTCCCCAAAGGATTCTTCTTGTTCTTTCCAATACTTATAGCTTCTTGGCAGCTACCATATTCTGCCCTCAAAATAGCCAAATAATCTGTACTTAGTGCTTTTGAAGTTGGGATGCAAGCCAGTTAGTATGTTAATGATTTCTTCCTATATTTACATGTTGCTTTGTGCTTCCAGGTCATCAACCAACCTGGGGCTTAAAAATAAGGTTGCTGGTACAGAAAAGGAAGCAGAATCCATGGTACTACTGAATCCTGAGAAAACCAAAGAGCACACGCCTGGACATGTGAATCAAGACAAGGGGACTGAAGAAAAAGGTCAACAGCTTCATAAAGATGCTAGCGTTGGGAAAACAAAAGAGATAGACAGCTCTCATTGCTAATTGATGTGCTAAAAGGCATTAACTTCTGGAAGTTCCTTTCAGTGAGCGTCAGTTGTTTCATTTATGTGTACTGGGAAGGGCTTAATTCTGTAGGGTTGTATCCAATTTAGTTGTACTCAGAGTAGATCCTTTGGGTTGGATTCAGCTAAGTTGTTGCAGTAGCAAAAACCAATGCAATAAGTCTCGCTAGCACAACAAGGACTTCTCCCGCTGTGTGCCCCCTGCTACCTCCCCAAATCTGCTCAGGTCAGGAAACCCCCCAGAACAGCACAAGTGGAGATCATTCCATCTGGCAAGCAAAAATGCTTGCACTGGAACAATTTCCATAGTGCAGCCTGGAATTCTACACATTGAAATTAATGGGTGTAAGTAACTTAAGTCTATTAATTTCAATGGGACTACTTGGAGTAGTGCTTAACTGAATGCAACTCCTCCTAGTTTCTAATCATGTAACCATAATTGTTTATTGAAATGACCTTAAGTTATATACAATTTGACTTTCTCCTGTAGCAGCAGGGAAGTTTTTACTGAATTATCGTATTGGGTTTCTTTCTTAAATTATGCAGTACATCAAAATTTATTTTGATATTATTTTATATTGATGCCTTGTTTAGGACTGAAAGCTCACCAAAACTGATAGATTGAGCTTTATTTAGGTAATCACAGAAATGCACTTCTACTGATAGATACAGCCACAAATCAGTTTTAGAAAAGGAAAGATGAACATAACTCACTTTAATAAGAAAAGATATAAGTGAGCCTTTTGGCCATCCATGTGGTCTCTTCACACAAGCAATCCAACCAACCAGGAAGTTTTTCCTTAATTAACAGATCTGGTTAACAGATTTGGAACAAGCCAGGGTGTTGAGCTGCATTTTGTTGTTGTTCATTGAGGATGTATGTGCAGCCAAAAGGCTTGTCCCAAATGTACTGGGGACTTCTCTGCAAGACTTATGAAATTTTGAGCTACCACTTGATTAAAAGGGTCTTTAGCTACAGTCTTGTGCATTCACTAGGCTGTAAGTCCCATTAAAAATAGTAGAACTGAGCACAAATGTTTAGAACTGCACTGTTAGTCAGTCAATTGTATTGCTTTTAATATATCACTGTTTGCATATATCTGCATATGGCGAAGAGGCACAGTTTTTAAAAGAAAAGGTATCGATTCTCTTGGTTATTAGGTTATATACAAATATGTTGTAGGAGATATCATCATGAAAGACACATTCCTCCTTCTGTTTCATGGGGAATGCCAGTGGTGCTTTTTAAAAGTTCTGTACTAAATTAGTTATTTTTTAAGCTGTTCCCTAATTAGGGCACCATTTTCAGTCATTCAACAGTGCAATTCTGTGCATGTCTGCTCATAAGTTTTTCCATTGATTCATTGGGGTTTACTCCTAGGTAGGTGGCTACAGAATAACACCCTTAAAAAAATGCACAAGAGTTTATGCAATTTCCATTCGTTTCAAAGAAGCTTCTACAGGAAAAGTCCCCAATGGATTCATACCCACATAGCTATACCTCAGTAGCCCAAACGAATTCTATATAAGGACTATTTTATCCATCTTACCCATAACAGCTGTACTTAGATACTTTTGAAAAGCAAAAACTCGGTAGTTCTGCCTTATAACAGGCTCTTGTCAGCAGTGTCCCCTTGAGTATTGTTTTGCTGTTGGCAGGATCAGTCAGAGAAGTTGGCAATAGCAAGCTGATGCTTCCGAGGCATGGCTTTCAATGCCCCTGAATTCCTTATGGAAAAGAAAGTAAATGAGGCCTATTTCCTTTAAAATAATCTACCTGTTCAGACATCATACAACCCAGCTAGGTTTTGCATTGATATCTATATAAATGGCTTGATTTCTCACCTAATTTCCTTTCAACTGATATTTAATAAATAATAATAATAATTTTATTATTTATACCCTGCCCACCTGGCTGGATTTCCCCAGCCACTCTTTCTTCATGCTTCTGCAAGCTTCATACTTAGCACCAAACCAGTCATTAATCCTGGTTCCATTTTCACTGCAGAGGGAATCTGGAATTCCTTTTTATGCCTTAACATAAAATGGTCTGATTTTGCTTGGAAGCTTCTCCACGCAGAGGGCTCTTAATGTGTGGTGGTTCACCACGTGGACCATAATTTCTACAATATTCATCTGCCAGGGATGTTTTGTGCCATTTTAAAACAGGCAGCATAGTGAGCTGGCTCATGCAAAGAACTGACCATACGGATGCTGTTTCATATGGATGCAGTTTCATGCAACTTCTGCTTGGTTGCCATTTTGTTGCTTAATTCTGTCCCCACCTGGCTTCATCTGTCTTCCTTGATGAAATAAATACTTGCTCAGGGAGGCAGACTAAAGCAGCACCCCAGTTCTAAGACAAGGAAGGCAAATCTGACCTTCCACCATGGTTACACCAGTGGTACTCATACTACGTAAGGCACTTATCGGCCATGAGCAGAAGCTGGCTAAAATCCTGAGTGTCATAGTTTTCACTTATGAATCAAAATCATAGTTAACAATGTTCAATGTCCATCTGTTAAGAAACCCAGATTCATTGCATCTTTCAGTTCTTATAGTTCCTATATCCGTAATGTTCAAAATCTTACTCCTATTATAGGTTTGTAGTTTCCTGCATACAAATATTGTAGAATTAAGTGCATTGCATCTACCAGAAGTAGTTTGCCAGTTATCTTATACCTGGAAATGAGAGGCAAATTGTATTAAACAAAAGCATCTAAAATACATACAGTAGCTGCTAAACTGCTCTAAACCCCCAAGCAAATATTTTCGTCTGTACACTCAATAAAAACAAGCTAGCCATCTCTCTGGATAAGACAGCTGTTGTTGTCCAACTAGGCCTTGTGGCACACCAGGCAAGGTGTTAATGGAGTTAGATAAACTTAGGAAAACTAAAAACCTTTCTATAGTCAGAGTGTCATTTCACCACCCAGAAAATTCATGGTCCTTCCTGAGAGATTAGACCATGTTGTGTCTCCACACAACTTACGTTAACCAATACTTAGCTCTCATTATGCAGCCATGGCCTCTTCCCTGGAAAGCTGTGGGCATCATAGTAAGTTTTCCAGTTTATGTGGCATTTTAAAGTAGCTGTGATCTTCACTAACACCTCTGTGCTGCATAGGAGAAAAGTGGTGGTCATGGTTTTGCTGCCTGTGGCAAGAGGTCAGCCTACAGTTTCTTGCAGTCTTAGCCATATTTTAAAGTGCTGCCTCAAACGTTCTGCTCTTTTCAAATAAGGGCTCAGCATTTCTGTTGCCTGCATGCACTTCACTGAAATGCCTACTTCCGTGCATGTTTCTAATTTACTGTCAACCATGTGCAGCTGTGACACACTTCATCAACTTCTTTGCTTATCAATAACCCAGGAAGAATGTTGTGTGTAGGCACATCTAGAACATGCCTCCAGCTCTTGGTGGTCCTCCTCTAATGGGACTTTGGTTGCTAATTGCTGAGACTTCCATTATTCTTTTTATCAGCACTTTGCACATTTTGGGTTTCTACAGCGATCAGAAATTAGTATATTTGACCATTTTGAGGCATCTCTTGAGGAAAAAAACTTTTCCCCAACTGTTTTTTCAACTAAACATTCAGTCTACCAGTATGTCATTTCCTGATTGTTCTGCCAGGCTGTGCAAACCCTGTGCGCATGTTACTCATGTGTAGAGAATGCATGCGTATGGACCAGAGCATTTTTTTAAACATCCAGCTTTATTTTTAACAACCACACATAAAGTGTGGCTGTCGGTATAAGAAGGCCAACACCCAAGCACCTCCTCATATGTAGGGCCTCCATGCAGTTAGGACGCCCAAACAGCCAAGTGTCCAAAATGCACAAAGCCTTACGGACAAGGAGGCATGTTGCCATTCCTGTGCAGACTGTGGCTGGGGTGCTGTTTTGGGGGTGTTGTTGGGGAGTTATTGCTTTTGGTCCAATTTTAGATCCTGTGATTTATGTGGAAATTGTTTGGTCTGCTTGGGCATTTTACTATTTTCTTTATTGTTTGTCACTCCTTTTGTTACATTTTTTCATGTTGTAAGGTGCCTTGAGTATGGTCAGAACTGTGGAAAGGCAGCATACAAATAAAATTATGTATGTTTGTACTGACAGCCACACTCAATGCACAGTTCTTAAAAATGCTCTGGTCTGTACTAGAGTATGCCTTATGCATGAGTAACATGTACATGGAGCTGCAGGCAGCTGAATCATTTCACAAGACCAAGTCTATAGAAATCTTGTATTGAGCTGACCTTCTCCTGTGGCTCCATATTTAATAAACGTAGGTATAGTATTTAGGATCAAGTATAGGTAGCAGCTTCTGTCTGTTTTAAAAGGCTTAAGAGCAGAGTAATAGAATCTCATATGGAGACCACCAAAATTCCTTTCTCCATTGCACCCCTCCAGTGAGGAGATTAATAAACATTTGCATGTGCTGTGCTGCTTAAAGAATATTTACTTGTAAACCAACATGTACATGGCCACAAAGCACCATGTCCAACCAGTAGATCATGGCATGTCCAACCAGTAGAGCATGATCTACCGGTAGATCCCTGGCTGATCCTGGTAGATTGCGAGATCATCCCCAAAAGCTCTGCAATCCTCCCCCCCAAAAAATCTCAACAACTTTGGGCAACCCACCCACCCCACGCACACTCCTCCTCCCTCCAATGACAATGGGTAGATCACGGCCAGGTTTTTATATATATATACTAGGAATATATCACAGTCTCTTGGGAGTTGGACGTGCCTGCTATATATGTTGCAGTGAATCAGCATCAGGCTTCTTTTATTCTACTGTAAAATGACACCTGAAAACAATAGCCTGTCAAAACATCATGGGGTTGTTTTTGTTGGGGGTTTTTTTAACTAAGTGAAATAGCTTACATAGCACAATTATGGCATCACTCATTTCCCAGTGAAGACAGTGACAAATGTGCTTTTTACACAGTTTTCACGTTTCCAAAATCAACATACTTTTTACACTACAGTGGACAGGTGCGGTCAGGACTTTCTCCTTTAAAAAACAAAAAAACACTTGAGCAATTTAATGTTAGTTTGAAATTGGGTAGTAATGTTCTTGAATGCACTGTGAGATTTTAATGATAGGAGACAATGATCAGTAATTAGGATTAAATGATGAATGTGTTTGGTTTGTTAGCTTGGCTTTATAGTAGTTGTTCAATGCTTATCTCCTGAAAAGCAAAATCATTAAAAGCTATAATCCTATATACACTTCCCTGGGAGAAAGCCCCACTGTCTGAGTCAGGGCCAGCCCTACCATTAGGCACAGTGAAGCAGCAGTCTCTGGCAGATGCCATGAGAGGACAGCAAATAATTATTTAATTTATTATTGTGTTTTTACTCCCAGGAAGAGGTGGTTGTGGGATTTTCTGCCTCAGATGTCAAAGTAACTTGACCAGCCTAAGGTACATATGCACCATGACCAAAGGTGCACAATTTGCTTGCACTGCCTCAGGCAGCAAAATGTATTGGTCGAGACCTGCCCTAAGTAGATACATTTAGGATTGCATTGTTAGTGTGGTAACTGTGTGCGTAATTTTTATTTTTATTTTGCATGTTTGTTAAGCAAATAATGGGATCGATCTAATCAGTTAACTGTTTCATAAATATGGGGAAACATGTCCATTTGCTTTCCATGAACTTGCCCTTCAGTAGGTTTTGTTTCCTACTAATTGCTTTTGCACTTAGATATAAGTTTGATTACAATGAATTTCATACGACAATTTCTAAATGTATTTTTCCTTGAATTCTTACAGGAGAATATGCAAAAAAATGAAAAATGTATTTCTTTCTAGTTAAATTATTTGTTATACTATGATATAAATTATTTATCTTTTTAATGCTGCTTATTAAAAAGGGTTTTTGACTTTTTTCCCAGAAATTGTGGCATTTTGTTGTTCTTTCCAGCTTTAAGACAGGGGTAGCCTGGTACATCTGTTTTTAGTCTGTCATGTAGCAAAACTGGTGACTGGCCGTAAGATACAGGAATCAAAGATGGGTCGTTAAGACAGACAGAGCCCCAGAAAAAGCACAGAGCTCACAGTCAGTAATGAAAGCCAGCCCAGTCAAGGTCATATGTATGTATGAATGAATGAAACTCTTCTGTATACAGGTTATATCATACCAATTAATATCCATGGAAGGAGTCAAATCAAAATATGCATTCTTTGTGTGCAAAGATAGAGGTCTTCTGTTGAATGGGAAGCATTTGCTGAGAAGGTTACTCATTGCATTTGGTTGCACACCTGCATTTGAAAATGACCACTGTAGACTCCAGGGCTGTGACATGTTTTTCAGACAATGGGCAGTGGTGGTTGGGTGGGGTTAGAGCCAAAAATGAGCAGAGTAATGGATGTGACTTTTGCCTTGTACAACAGGGTATATTCCTGCCACATCAGGCATGCAAAAGGCGTTATAGTTCAAGCATATATAGTCAAGCCAGGCAAAAGCACTTGAGGGAGAGTACAGAGCAGGACTGGTGAGGGATGTGGCCTGGAAAGAGTCTCAAAGGCCAAATAAAGAAGCTTGGGTGGCCACATTTGGCTCTGAGTCAGTTTCCTCACCCCTGATCTATTCAAACTTTCAGAGAATTTTACTTCAGAGATATTTAAACCTGAATTATACTTTGACTGCTGACACTGTTATTGGAAAGGAAAATCAGCTTGGCAAAGTGGTTTTTAAAATTGTGTGTGAAAATTAATGTCCTAAAACAAAATTATGGCAAACATTTTAAATTTTATTATTATTATTATGCTTTGGAAAAAAGGACTCCAAAGTGAACACTGCATTAAAAAAACTCATTCATAAATGGAGTAACAGACTAGTAAAGCATGCATTACTCATGGATTCTGTGGTCCTTCTGTCCTACACTTTCCCCGATTCAAACAGAGTGCTGTCATATCTTTATAGAACAAACAACTGTTATTCCATATGGTAAATTCCCATTAAGCTGTGTTAAAGGATGCATAGCAGAAATATAAACATTTTAAAGGAAAATAAAACCAAAGGACTGACTGTGTCATGCCAACTGTTGCCCCATTGTGATAGTCCTGTAGGAACATGTTGTTGGCCTCCAAATGAAGAATTCAGGGGTCAGTTCTGGGCCAAAAAAGTCAAGTCTGAAACATCACTTTCTATGTAGCAGAGCGCTCTGTCCTTGCAGTAATATAAGTAGACTCAAGTTCTTCCTCCTCCTCTTCTTCCTCCTCTTCAGTATAATCAACAAATTCATGATCCTCTCTTTCACCTGAAATGGAATATTTGTATCTTGAGTATTTTTTTTAAAACCCACATACAGTAATTACAAAAGTCTTTCAGCAAAAGCAATGTGATTTAAAAGTGCTTAACTTTAGCAGGCTTGTACCTATGGTATGGCTGGGATCCTGGACATACTTAACTAGGAGTACAGGTGTAGAATTGCGCTGTTAAGTCACGTGCAGTGTAATGCCAGGCCTTCTTGCCTCACAGCTCACACTCCTAGCAAATACACTACACCGACTCTGTAGAAGCATGGACAGTTATTCCATTTGTAAACAATTCTATTCTACTACATCTCTGAATCTGTGAATACAGCATAGTTCTTTGCATACGTGTATTTAAACAGGCGACATCCAAGTTGTTTCAGGTCAATCTAGGAGATGGGAAGCATATGTACTCCTTGTATATCCATCCAGCCCTCCTCACTCTGCTGAAGGAATGTGAACTTCAAACTCATGTTCCTTAGCTTATAAGAGAGGCTATGGAGTTATGCGCACATACACTCATTCCCTGTAATGGCTTGGCACAGTGCCTGCATCTGTGTGCATCTGGATGTGAGGGCGATCTGGCTGCGACATCTGTCACAAAGAAAGAAAGCGGTAAAACCGGGCCTCGGCTATGCCATTTGGGGATTCCTGCATAGGGATTGTGCCCATAGATTTTGCACAGCTTAGGGAACAGCTGACAAGTGTAAAATTTCAATGACATGCCATGGGAAATATACAAGGAAATACGTTTTTCATTTGGGTTGATGCCACTGGCAGAATGAACTGGAACATAGGAAGCTGTCGTACACGGTGCCCGATCATTTGTCCATGCAACTGCTCTTTCCAGGGTCTCAGGAAAAGACCTTTCCCATTACAGTGGTACCTCGGGATGCAAATGGGATCTGTTCCAGAGCCCCGTTCGCATCCTGAATGGAATGTAAGACACGACGGCACATCGGCGCAGCGCGTTTTGTCGCTTCTGTGCATGTGTCTGATGTCATTTTGAGCATCTTCACATGCATGAGTGGCGAAACCCGGAAGTAACGTGTTCCGTTACTTCTGGGTTGCCGTGGAGCGCAACCCGAAAGCGCTCAACCTGAAGCACATTCAACCTGAGGTATGACTGTACATGCTATCTCCTTTTAGTCAGACATGCCACAGATTGAACCTGGAACCTCTGGGTGCAAAGCCTCTGACCTATCACCAAGCAGGTCCCTTACCAGGACTGCTACCACATATGATATTCTATATGAAGCTGCCATGTAGCTTTTTCACACAGCTATATTTCTGCATCTTTATATGGAATGCTACAGAACAATTTTCAAAGCATCATCTGCAACATGCCTGCCTCCAGCTAAAATTCTGTGTGAACAAAAAAAAATCCCAATAACATTAGAAATGTTCTCCATTAGCCTTGAAGATTCCAACCAATTAATACTGCTCATGAAAAGCTTGTTGTAGGCTGTGCCTAAAGGATGTCTTATTTTAACATTCAGGTAAACAGACAACTCATTATAAGGACAATGTACTTTGTGGCAAATGTCATCCTGTTTTCTGCAAGTGCTTATTTATAGTCTTTTGATTCTCCTTCCCTCCTGCAGAGTGTTTTCAATCACTCCTTTTCCAATCTTTGTATTCTTATTCATTAAACACCGAAAACAATGTAAGAAAGGGTTTTTTTTTTTACCAAGTCTTCCATTCTTGCCGAGTTCTTCCTCTATTGCAAGAAGACGGTTGTATTTGGCGACCCTCTCACCACGTGAAAGACCTCCCAACTTGATGAACCTAGTTCTCAGTCCAACAGCCTTAAACAAAAAAATTACCATTTTAAACCTTCAGCGTTGAGGGAAAAAATGAATCCCCTTTCCTGCTATTTACATAACTTGGGTGACTTAGAAGCAGACTTCAATTATGTAACATTCATATTTCTCATCTCTATGTGGAGGCCTACAATTCAGCATTTATTCTTGTGTTTGTAACACTGCCATATGTATGGCCGGAACATTTATTCCACAGGACAGTGAGTGTTTGCTTTGTAATGCTGTGCTAAAATTTGGCTTCTGGTTAATTTTTTGCTTCCTACATGTAAACCCCATGACCTTCATGTAAACAGGTCATTGACTGGACTGCTGTAAGGTCATAGAGTAAGAGTAAGGCATGGCATTTTAACAAATACCTTGGCTGCGATGAGTCAAAGGAAAAACTCTGTTAGGAGGGAATTTCATGCAAGCTCTAGCATTGGTGGGATAGGTAGGGAGAAAGAGCTATCCAAGCCAGAGAAGAGGAAAGGGAAACCACATTGAGCTGAGAGTCAGGAAAACAGTATAGTGCTGAAAGGAAGGGAATTGGAAGCTCAGGAGACAGCAGGAGGCAGGGTAGGGTGACTGGGAGGGGGGTGGACTAAAATTCACACATTAATTTTAAATAAGTGGCCAATTTTTAGTGACATCCTCTATGCAATTATGCTTTAACACAAAGAGACTAGCCTGAGTCCATTAAGACCTGTTATTCAAGAAATACTGTCAGTGCTCTATGTTTTGAATAATTTGCTTAACTTTTCCTTAAAATGTCAGCAAGAGACAATACATATTTTCACTGTGCTACCATTGCCCACTGTTGTGCATCTCTCCCCCCGCCCCTTATAGTTCAAAGATTAACTCTCTTTAAAAGGCAACTCTCTCAAAAAAGCCAATTTTCTAAAAGGTTACCTGTGTTTCAACTACAGACAACATTTCTACTGTGGGCCACGTCAAGATAAAAAGCAGTATTTGAGCAATTGAACAGCTTTCGCTACTTTACTTGCCAGGTCTACAAGACTGTCATCAGAAGTCTCTCCATCTGGACTGCCTAAAATGGAAATGCGCTTTCGACCTGTATAGGATGGAAATGAAAAGTGCTTTTTGTTTCTTCATTTCTCTATCCGGCCCAAAGACTATCTGTTTTCG
Source organism: Podarcis raffonei (assembly GCF_027172205.1). NCBI lineage: Eukaryota > Metazoa > Chordata > Lepidosauria > Squamata > Lacertidae > Podarcis > Podarcis raffonei. The sequence continues at coordinate 50,462,114 of NC_070606.1, forward strand.
ATTGTTTGCCTTTGGCTATTACAATAGTTTTTTTCTTGTTTTTTTCTATGTCTTCTCTTGTTCTGTCAAATCCATGGTTCATAATCCATTTGAGTTTTGAGAATTTAAGCTCACTTATTTAAAAGGGCTTGAACTCATTTAACTCAGTGTTGGATTGTGGGCATTCTGTATAACAGCTGAAATACTTGCTCTGTCACTTTCTACAACTACTAATGACTGAACATATCATTTTGGTAGCATATTCAAGACAAAAGTGAGGCACTGAGGCATTTAATTTAATCTAAACTTATACAAAATATAGCTGCAGATTAAAGAAGAAAGGGGGGAAACCACTTCTCTAGCTAGTATAAATTAAATTCTGAAGCTTAGAGTTCATTTATTTCAGCAGCTTTGTTACATTTTGAAAACTTGTAAAATGTCCATAGAAATATACAACAGAAATGATTCATATGAGAGATACGCCCTGTTACCCTGGCTCTATACAGCACTTTGAGCAGAACTGTATTCCAAGAATTCATTTAATATATTTTGAACATGAGCCCACAACTCTATTGTTGTGCCATGATGAGAGCCAATTATGTCTAATAAGCATTTCTAACACTGTCAATTACTGTATTTAAGTATAACATGTTACATCCTTTTACAGATCGTATAGGCAAACCTATAGTGTATACTTCATTTTAATTCTGTTCTTTCCTCACCATCTAAAAGCTGAGTTATTTTACAGAGGTCAGAAATTTTAGCTTCATTGGTATATTTTAGGACGAGACCACTGCATTTTGGTGTGTTGTGGTTCTCCATAAGTTTAGATACACTCTTGCACAATTCTTCTGCAAAAATATAGCATTTAGATCCCAACGTGTTGCGTAATGTGATCCACTGCTGGCAGTCCTATACAAATAGCAAAATAAGGGATTAAGAATTTCAGAAGTTAATGCCAGAAACCAGATGGATACTCTGTATTTTCAGTATAAACTTCAGTATGTGCTGTTTTAGAGAAGACAAATGGGCCCCCACAACTAATACCTGCAACCCTACAGAAGTGCTTCTGTCCAAGGCTCTAACCTGCTTGGAATAGGAACCCAAAATATGCATTTTTGGGTTCCCATTCTTCCCTCGCTACTTCATATAGCTGGGATAGCCAACAAGGGACCTTCCAGATGTTGCTGGAGTTCAATTCCCATCAGCACCAGCCAATTGGTGAACAGTCAACCCTTCTAATCAGATATTTATCCCAGTTGGTAGTGGGTTTGAATTGAGTATGTGCTGTTTTTGTTTTAAACTATAAATATATATACTCGGTGTGTGTGTATCTTAAACATGATTTTACACATGTAACTGTTTTCTCTATGTTTTTATTATATTGCAAATCACTTCGTGAATGAAATAATTATAACAACCGCCATATATTTGATTGCTATACAGGAAGGTGGGATGTGAGGGTTCTCCAAAAGTCACACACCCTCTTTACAGGCCAGACCCTGCCCCCCACTGGCCCTGCTCTGTGCCCTTGAGGGATCTTGTTTTGCTGAAATGTATTCTTTAACTCTGATGTTTCTTGCACGTCTGAGGATGGAAAGTGTGTATATGTGTGCTGTGCATATAAACCACTGAATTTTGTCAGACTGATACAGACCCAACCATACAAATGTTAAGTCATTGCTTCCCCCACTTTTGGCCCTGTTCACCCTTGGCACACAGTCCCTGGAAGTTTGCCCACGGGGACATGCAGCTCTCGGGCTGAAAAGCAGCCCCCATTTCTGTGTTGGACCTTTTCTTTTCCCTTTCCCACTTGGCTGGAAGGTGTATGGGAAGCTGCCTACAGACTTTAGCATAGCTATTAATGAGCAACAGCGTGTTCCCATCCAACAAAGGTAGCAGCAAAGGCAGTCTCTGGCATTCAATGTAAACTCTGAATTCCCTCTTCAGACAATAAGAAAGGTAGTTTATCTCTAAGCCATCAACATTCTTTGTGGTACTGGAAGCTCACAGGACTATATTGTGCTATTTATTTAGCCATTTATTTTCCTTTCCTTTTCAATACCCAGAGAGGCATCAAGTAAACAGATAAATGTGGTAAAGCCATAGTCATCTTTGTTCCTAATAGGGGGAAAACCCTGCCATCTTCCCTATATTTAAATTTGTTCTTGTTACATTTTTTTATACACAAAAGAGAACAATTTATTTTAAAACAATGCATTTTTATATGACAGTAAAGCAGAATTAATAGTTATATATTTAACCATATGTAATGTTTCCTGTTTCACATTTCCCCCCAATGTACTTCACAACACTTTATCTTTTTTTTTAAAAAAAGTAAATGTGTTTATATTTATGTGTAACAGTTTTATTCCTATTACAGTTTGCAACAGAAGGCTGATTTTTTAAAAGAAATCAATAGAGTGAATTTTCCCATCTCATTTAGGTCTAAAGGAAATCAATGTTATCCATTATGCTTTGTCTGCCAACATTTCCTTATCCATACCTCTACAACGGAAACTAGTATATTTTACCAATATTTTGCCAGTAATTCTAAAGCAGCAAGATATGTATTTCCATCCTCTCTCGTATGTCTCCACTATGATTTCTGAGAAAGACTGACAAAACATTTTCTCAGTATACAATCTGTATGCCATGGGCATGTACCGCTTCTTAATGGCTGCTCCACAATTACAGAATTCTCTCCTTTTGGAGACTTGCCAAAATCACAGCCTGATTGTCTTCCCAGAACTATTGTAAGACCTCTTAGTTTTGTCTGGATTTTAATGGCCTGCATTAAGAGGGGACTGGAGGCAGTTATATTTGGTTGTTCAGTCCTGCTCAGATATGAAAGCATTTATCCTATTTTATAGCAGTTAGCTGGCAACTAGACTGTCTGAAAGTCCAATCGAGGATCAAGGACAGGGGTGATGTCCAAGTTTATTTCTCTTTTCTCCTTACTCACTTCTACCAGCCTCACAGGAGGAAGAGGAAAGCTCCAGAGCACACAGCCTTTCTCATGAGTGTGGAGAGACTGCAGAAAACATGTAGGCACTGCAGCATGTCTGTTTCTGATGGTTTCCTCTCCCTCATAAATACACTCAAAATACACTCACTTTAGCTCCTACAATGGTACAAGTACATGGTCAACTTTTCAATTTCAATTTGCATACAGAACTAGCAGCTATCTAGAATGAAACTACTATAACTTTCCAACAATAGAAGGTGACAAATGTTGACTTTAAGTTAATATCACAAATTTAAAACTTTGAGGCTCTAAACTACTTGCCTATTCTTTGGCCATTTGGGTTCTGATGGCAATCTATGTTGTCATGTGACCTGGGATAGCTCAGTTGGTAGAGAGCGAGACTTGTATCTATAAGCATATATCTATTAAATGTCTTAAGTCTACTGAGGGAGACTTAATTCAAGGTAATGGCATTGCCACAGATTTTTACTTTAATGTATTTATTTATTATAGTCACTTATAGCCCTCTTTTCAGGATACAAATCCTTCTAAGGTAGTTCACAACAAAACACAAGTCAATAATATATAGACTTAAAATATCAAATAGTTGAACACAGAAATGTGGCAAATATTCTCGTCCTAGTTAATTGTGCTGCTGTATTTTGCAATCCTTCTCTGAAAACGAGACTTTAATATGATGCATGCATGCCATACATTTCATTCAAACAGGCCCCTCAGCCATCTAAAGTTTGATATCAATGGGAATTAAGCATTATAATGGAGCTTAAGTTACAACAAAATCCTTTTCTTGTCTACTAAGACATATCCCGATACAGGATTGCCATCTTAGTCAAAATTCTGTCACATTGATTTCAGTAGGACTGAAGTGTGTCTAACTTTAATTGGATCGGGGCCACAATGCTGAGGAATGAAGCTCAGTGAAATTTTCTTTCCTCTATGACGTCCTCTTTTCTATAAAATGTACCCCTCTCAAAGTTTAAGCACATTTTATGTGTTTCTTTTGTTGTTGGGTTTTCCTCAAGGATAGTGATAAAAATACCAAAACAAAGAGAGAAAAAGTTCCTACCTCTTTCCTCAGTGGATCTATTAATGTCATAATAGATGGGAATTTACGTATTAGGTCCACATACACATCCACCATTTCATCAGGGCTCTTGAACGTTCCAAGTATCACTTCATATTTTCCCTTAGACTAAAATTAAAAATACTGAAAGGTAAAAATCACTATCAGAGTTGAAGGTGCTCACTTTTCTTTTTAATAGATAATGATAGGAATAAAGTACAATAATTAGAAACATTGAGGTGCCGCAAAGGAGCCACTGGTCTTTTGCATGAATGAAGTCTGTTGATCGACTTCCTTCCCTTTACAGAGCCCACCCCCTTGATAGATCCCTTTTGGGGAGAGAGGAAGAGGTACTGAAAAAGACAAAAGAACGTTGAAAATAAAGATACCAAAAATTAATGCTTACACAGTCGATTAGTTCATGAGCAGCACAATTTATTCCCAAATATACATCTATTCCTAGTTCCAAGGAAAGGTGTGTACAAGCAGACTGGATCAAAGCCAGAGGTTGTTCAAGACTTTCAAACCCTGTTACCAGGCAGCCTAAGTGAGACATCTTTTTAAGAACAGGAGACTGTAAATGAATTTAAAAACACTGGTATTAATTTCATATAGTCATGTACAAGAAGTGTTCTGCCAATCTCCGAATAAGACCCCCAAGACCATCCCCTGCTGCATTATATAGGTACCATATTGTCCTACAACCTAGCCAGATAGAACATTCTCTCCCTGTATAGCTATTTTATAATTCAGTTTATGATTGGATTATTATTTTGTATGTGCACCAACTGTATATAAATTATCAGCATCTACATGAAGGCAACCAGCTTCTTGCAGATGGCCTGGCTAATGTTCCCAGTTTCTATGAACAGATGACACATAGAGATAACAATACTATTTCCAAGCATGCTGTTTCATACATTCAGATTTGACATACTTCCACAAAGTTGAAAAGGGAGAAAATAGAAATATATTGTAGTCCTTAGGCAATTCAACAAAAGAAACAGGATGAAACAACTCTGTTGCTTCCAAATGATGCAATATTCCTATGAAGTTTAATAAAATATGAAACACAAGTAATGGGCATGATTCACTTAAAATGAAGCATAATTAATCTGATTCAGTTGGAGAGATTTAACGATGTGCCAAACTCTTCCACTGAAGTCAATTTAAAAGTGGGCAATTTGTGCCAATGACAATAGAAATAGAAGCCATCTTGGCCCTAGAATGCAAACAATGTAACACTGAAGCTGTTGGCAGAATCCTACCACCAACAACAGTTGTTGTAAAATCCTAAGAATATCAACCCAAAAGGCTGCAATTATATGCATGCTTATTTGTCTCATCCCCCAATCCTACTAAATCAGCTCTACGTGGGGCTGCCCTTGAAGCTGACCCAGAAACTCTAGCAGGTGCAGAATGCTGCGGCGAGGCTCCTTACGGGGTCCTTGCCACAGGATCACATTCATCCAGTGCTTTACCAGCTGCACTGGCTCCCGGTGGAGTACAGGGTCAGGTTTAAGGTGCTGGTTTTGACCTTTAAAGCCCTATGCAGCCTAAGACCCTTGTACCTACGGGACCACCTCTCCTGGGATGCCCCGCGGAGGACCTTAAGGTCCACAAATAACAACACTCTGGAGGTCCTGAGCCGCAAGGTGGTTAGATTGGTCTCAACTAGGGCCCGGGCCTTTTCAGTACTGGCCCCGACTTGGTGGAACACTCTGTCACAAGAGACCAGGGCCCTGCGGGACTTCACATCTTTCCGCAGGGCCTGCAAGACAGAGCTGTTCCACCTGACCTTTGGTTTGGACTCAGTCTGACCCTTATGTTTCCCTCCCCTTATGGTTTTGATTTATGGGCTACTGCTAAAATGAGGCTGTTTTTTAAATTGTATTTTAACCCGTATTTTAATTATTGTTGTTGTTGTTGTTTTCTTTCCTATTACGTTTTATTGTAATTTTATTGGTGTTAGCTGCCCTGAGCCCGGTTCTGGCCTGGGAGGGCAGGGTATAAATAAAAATTTTGTTGTTGTTGTTGTTGTTGTTGTTGTAAGAAAAGTCTATGTAATTATCAGTTATGTGCAAGTATGTGCTACTTAGAGTAGACCCACTGGAATTAATAGTGCTAAGTTACTCATGTTCATTCATTTCAATGGGTCTAACTCTGAGCAGAACCAATGTTAAATATGATCCGGTATATTTTTATTTTTCACACTACATTTTTCACACAATATTTATTTAGTTTCCTCTCTTACCTTATAAAAATGGTTTTTAGCAACGGTTTAAATAAAAATACATCCATTTAATGTAATCGTTTATTAAACATTAAATCTAAGAGTATTACAGAGAAAACATTTTTAAAATGCAATTGTACACGTAAAAATTTCCACTTAAATTTACCTGCTCTTTTCTCCCTACCCTGGAGAGCATCCGCTCCTCACCATCCAACCTACATAACCCATATTTGTTCATACATACATCCTCACAGGGGCATTGCTAACTCCCAGTCTAATTAATAAAATACAATAAACATGTTCTACATTTTATGCTTTTTTATAATTTTATGATGTTTTAATTATTGTAGTGTGCATCACTATGATATTTTTATTGAATTGGTTGTTTTAGGAATGCTCTTATAATAAATAATCATTCCTATCCAAATTGGGCTTCCAATTTGGCTATCAAAAATAAGTAACTCTTACCGGTACTGGATGGTTTCATATTCTGCTTTTGAACACATGACTGAACCTAGTTCATAGGAAGTGGATGCACCACATTTTGAGTCACTAGAATACCTAGGAAATCGCAACCTGTGGACTGATACAGATCCAAGTAACAGGATCTAGAGACAAAACCAGCATGACTTATTTGAGCACTATGCTGCCATCATCACAGGAGTAACATTGGTTCCAGGTTTAAGAGACAGTGTGTGCCTCCATTTCCTTCTTCCCTCAGTGTGAAGTGCAGTAGGAATTCCTACAAACCTGAGCTTCTAATGGTTGATATAATTATGTCAGAAAGGCTGATTGATGGAAAGCAATCTTCTTTTTCTATTCACAATATAGTATAATATAAATCCCTCCCAACAAATAATGGTACACAAGTCTCAATACATCAAGGGCCATCACACTTGCTAATAAACCTATCACCTTATGATTCTAACAACTGTTTTCTGCAATAATCCACTCCTCAAGTTGAAAACTGTATTGTTATTTTTTCTTACCGGAGCTTTTTTTGCAGCATCCCGTGAAGTCTTTTTACCTTCTCCCACAGAACTAGGCTGTTACAAAGGTTTTTAAAAATTGTTTAGAAACACCAACATTATATATTCAAGAAAAATAGTAACCAAAAAATTAGTCATCTTTTAAATACTGTAATAGCTTCAAAGATACTATCCAAGATAAAGGTTGGATATAGTACAGAACACAGAGTTTGAAACAGAATGTATTTATTGCAAACTGACAACAGATATCCAAAACATCGCTATGAATAAACCTCCCTGATTTTGAACAGATTATTTGCAGCAAACAAAATGAAGCACATTAATGACTTTTTTCAGAATTTAGGCACATGAAATATAAATGACATATATAATAGTTCACCACATCCTGAGGGCATCTGGAGAGGTTGTATTTGTCACAGCAAGTAACAGATATGTGTCAATAAATAAACGTGAACCGTAAGCCAATGCAAAAGCAGCTAATCGTTCATTCTATTGAAAAAAAATTAAAAGACAACCTGGCAACTGCATAGAAATGTGAAAAACAGACACAATAGTAACTTGAGTCCCTAATTAAATGGGTCTCTCCATGAGTTTGAGGTGGCTTTCTTGTTTGGTCTTCCTGGTGCATAAATGAAATAAATGATTGCCATACTGTATAAAAAGATAATGGGTTTGATTTACTTCTGGTGGCTTTTACTTGAAAAGTTAACTTGTCAACCAGGGCAACAGACTGGACTTGTGTATACCTTCTGTAAAGCAAGGTATATATGCACAGACACATACACATAAACATATACATAAACACACACACACTCCTGAAAATCAAAAAATGATTAATTTATAACTTATCTTACCATGTTAGTAGTTTGACTCAGCAACTTCATTACTTCTCTCTGAATATCCACGCACCTTTCTACACCCTGCAAAATAAAAATAAAAAAACCCACAGAACCACAATTTTTTTCCCTATTAAAAGTAATTTCCCTGGCTCCCATCCCCTACTCAGTGACAGTATGTGTCTAAGTAAGCTTTATTCAAGGCTTACAGCAATTTAGGCCACACTACAGCTGCAGATCACCAAAGGCAAGCCTAAAAATTCATGACTGGATGAAAGCTAAGAAGTCTTTAAAAGGGGGGGCACAGCCCTCCACCAGTTTCTAAAAGTGAGACATGGTCACTTGCAACACAAGCCTCTCTTCCAATGAGACGGGTGGCACACACTTATCCAAATGGGGCATGGGCCTGTTCCCAGTGGTGCAGACAGCACTAAGTTCTCTGTGAGAGGTCAGAGGTCAGACCCTCTGACTCCTCCAGCTGTCCAACCGCCCCTCCTGACTGGTTGATGCCTTCCCCCATTGCTAAGGAATTCCTTCCCTGTTTGTACGGGCTTGACAGGGAGCCAGGGGCAATGGAGCTTGCAGCACCACGCCCCTTGGTCCACTCCATGCTGTTGACATGCTTGCACTCTCCTCTTCCTGACAGCAACTGCCACCGGTCCCAAAGTAGCCAGGCTCACAACAATTACATTCTGAAAACAAGTGACCTTTTCCAAAAGTTACTAGGTAAAGGGACCCCTGACTGTTAGGTCCAGTCGTGACCGACTCTGGGGTTGCGGTGCTCATCTCGCTTTATTGGCCTAGGGAGCCGGCGTACAGCTTCCGGGTCATGTGGCCAGCAGGGCTAAGCAGCTTCTGGCGAACCAGAGCAGTACACGGAAACACCGTTTACCTTCCCGCCGGAGCGGTACCTATTTATTTACTTGCACTTTGACGTGCTTTCAAACTGCTAGGTTGGCAGAAACAGGGACTGAGCAACGGGAGCTCACTCCATAGCAAGGATTCGAACCACCACCCTTCTGATCAGTATGCTCATTAAAGTGCAGCTATTCACTTTAATAGACATGTTCCAAGTTGCATGAGAAGTTTTGGAGAAACCGCAACACCAGTGGCAATGTTTTGGAGGGGATTAAGAGTATCTTAAATCCTGCCAAGTAGGTAAATCCAGGTATTAGCAGGAGGGAAAGCACATATGAGCATAAAGAACACCTTGCGTGGTAGGAAGGGTATGAGGACCACAACCAGCGAAGAGTACTAGCCAGGCGCCTACTAACTTCTGAAATAATACTGCTTTATTCAGGTATTATCATTCAAGCTCCATGTCCTTGAAAAAATGGTCTTGTCTTTCACTTATTATTATTATTATTATTAATTAGATTTATATACCACCCTTCATCAAAAGATCTCAGCGTGGTTCACAAGACCTTGAGTTGTGCCTTGGCTTTGAAGAGGATACAAGATTATAATCAGGTGTGCCAAAATGCAATTACCGTATACCTGAGTTAATTTTGTTCACACACATGATGTTGTGCAATAGAATGAAACATTTGCTTTAACCATTTTTTCCCCCATTTAAGAACTAGTAATTGGGGATCTATGCCAATTCCTACTTGACTCAAAAGAAGATTACCATATCTAATTAAATCTCTTCCCCATCTTACCCACTTCATTGCTCTCACTTGTTCTATCCATGAGTGTACCATTATACATCCTTAATCTGAGAGGAGTGAGGTGGGATTGAACAAAAGTTACCTGGGAAGGTGATTTGACAAAAACATTAATCTATGAAAGTGAAATTTTAAAACTTATCTTCAAGGTATTTGGAGTCATCATAATAACGACCTTTCAGGAGAATAACTCATTCATTCTATATGAATGTGATGTCTCATCTTGTGAAAATGAAATGCCTACTATAACACAGAACTCTGCTATATCTTTCCATTGTCAATATTACTCACAAGAGACACATCAGCGGGCAACGTCCCAGATGAAAATGAATGCGTCTTGTGCATTAAAAGCACAGCCATTTATTACACACTTCCATATGCATGTTTCCTCCATATCCTTATAACCAACTCAGAAATGTTTTAGATTCAGGTAGGTAGCTGTGTTGGTCTGATGCAGTCGAAATAAATAAAAAAAGTATTTGTCCAGTAGCACCTTAGAGACAACTAAGTTTGTTCTGGGTATAAGCTTTCGTGTACATGCACATGAGGTATCTGAAGAAGTGTGCACGCACACGAAAGCTTATACCCAGAACAAACTTAGTTGGTCTCTAAGCTGCTACTGCACAAATATTTATTTATTTATTCAGAAATGTTTTGTTATGTTTAAAGACCTAATAACATGTTACATTAATGGGGGAGACTTCCGGTCAGCGACAGCGACTAATGGCGGATTCCCTCTGAGCTCCGGAGGGAATCGGCTCCACGGGACTGGGTCTTGCCGCTGCGGCGAAGCGGGGACCCGAAGAAATCACAGGCGGTGAAGCCTGTGAACTTGGAGACTCGGCGGGCTCCATTTGCGCCCCCCCGACTGCGAAGGAGCCTTTTTAAAGGCTACGGAACGGAGCGGGGGTGAGAGGCGCGGGGCTGAGAATCGTCTACTTCTTCCGCGGAGTGAAGCCGCACGGCCATGGTCGGAGAGTGCTGATTCCTTTCTGGACAATTGGATTCTAAAGCAACTACCCGTGAGTAGGACTAAGTGACTTAATTGGAGGAAAAATTCTAAAAATTCGGGACCGAAACGGGAAAGGTAAAAACAGGAAGTCTACCTTTCCGGCTTGTAAATAGATCAGAGCAAAGAGACTGCAAAGCTGTAACTGTGAAAGACGTCTTTTGAAGGCGTAAAATCCAGCACCAAAAAAATCCAACCCCCCCTGTTGGCAGGAGCGGAGGGGATAAATTTGAGAAATATTCACCTGCAAGGAAAGAGGGAAGCAAAGATATATCTGCTGCCTCTGAAATCTGGGAACGGACTGCTTATGACAGGGAAAGCCGAACAGTGGGAAGAATTGTCAGCACGTTAAGGGTAAAGAATTGTGATATAACTCTGTGAAAGATACAGTGTTTCTGGAACTGCTTTTGACTAAAAAGTAACTTTTAAGGACACTGAAATTGTGGCTTTTAAGGGATATTGGGGACCTATAAAAACTATATTTGTTTTAAAAGTTGCAAAGTGAAGTTGGAAGTGTGTCCCCCTAGAGGAGACTATGTTGCAATAACAGCTAAGCCACTAAGTAACTAAGCTTTGGAAAATTCCTCTTCAAAACAAACTTACCAGGCGTGAGACTGACCTTGGACTGTACATGAGAGTGTTATGGCAGATGGGAAAGGGAAGATAGAGTCAGCACAGGAAAGAATTACTAGATCTGGCAGACAATACAAGACTGATATTACACATCAGAGAAGGGCTTCGACATCCGGAGCAGCAGGCACAGCAGGAGCTGCTGCTTTGCAAGTAAAACCAAAAGCTATGTCATCTGAAGAGTTATTGGCTCAGGCACTTGGTAAAATTAATGCATCTTTGGAAAATTTAGCTAAACAGGTTGCAGAAACAAATATACAGGTTGCAGAGACAAATAAACAAGTAGCTGAGGCCTCAGCAAAAATTGACTTGAACACTACAAGTATTAATGAATTGGGAAAGAAGGTGAATTCTAATACACAGTCCATTGAAAAATTATTAGAGGAATCGGCCTCAACTCGAAAGATAGCAGAGGAGGCTAAGGAAATTGCAACTGCTGTCCAAGAGAAGATACCACCGGTATATAAGAAATTAGAGGATCATGACTTGACACTGTCTATGATTGAATTACAAGGAAAGGAGAGAAATTTAAGAATTAGAGCAGTACCTGAAAGTGAGAAAGACAACCTGGCAGATTTCCTTACAAAGGAATTTACAGATTTTTGGCAACAGGACCTGGGAAAAGAGGAATTCAAGATAGTGAGTGCATTTAGACTTGGTAGAAGACAAAGAAAGAATAAAGCAAGAGACTGTTTGATTACTTTAAGAACAAAATAAGAGACAAAATTTTGAATCTGCACTACCAAAGAACTTTGGAAATTGAGGACACATTTGTAGAGATCTTCAAGGATATACCTAAATATATCTTGGACGTAAGAGCCTACTACAGAGATCTTGTGGTTCTTCTGAGAAGAAATAGAATACTCTTCAGGTGGGAATTCCCCCAAGGTCTATCTTTTAAATACAGAGGAAGGAAAATAAGAATAAGGACAGTGAACGATAAAGACAAGTTTTTGAAAGACCACGAGGAGGATCTACAGAAGGAGGTGGAATCTGGTGAGGAGTCAACTGCATCAGGAAAAGGAATTTTAGACATAGCAAACTTATCATTTGGACTTCTTGGCCCAGGGAAAGATAAACCACCTACAGAAGAAGAACAACAACTTGGTTCAGTTGGAGGTAAAACCAAGTAACTTATCATGGCTCTGCAACTTCTAAGTTGGAACTGTAATGGACTTAACTCCCCTCGAAAGAGAAAAGGTGTTTTTCATATATTAAGAAAAGAACAATTGGACTTGATATGTTTACAGGAAACACATGTAATGAGGCTACACAGGAAAATACTTATCAACAAAAGATTGGGACAAGAGTTTATTTCGTCTGACAAGGTCAAAAAGAGAGGAGTGGTGATATATGCGAAAGAGAAATTATTACCGAAATTAATTTTCAAAGATGAACAAGGAAGATATTTGGCAACTGAAATTCAACTTCAAGGAGAGAAATTTTTGATTGTAGGGGTGTATGCACCGAACGAGGGGAAGTCCGAATTTTTTAAGAAGTTGCATGAGACCCTTTTGGACTATATGGACTACAATATAATTCTGATGGGGGATATGAATGGTGTCGTATCTACAAACATGGACAAGGCACAAAAACAGATAGTCACTAAAGATGGTAGACTACCAAAAACTTTCTTTGAATTGACTCACAATATGGACTTGATTGACATTTGGAGAATTAAGAACCCCCTGGGGAGAGAGGGAACTTTCTTCTCTGAAGCTAAGATGACATGGACTAGAATTGACCAAATTTGGATTACTAGAGGAATGGCACCAAAGATAAAGAAAGTGGAAATCTGCCCTAAAACTTGCTCTGACCATAATGCTGTAAAGATGGAGATGAAGCAAACAACAACCGGCACCTTTAGATGGAGGATGAATGACACCTTATTTAGAGATGAAGAAGTATATAAGAAGGCCCAAAAAACTTTGAGAGATTATTTTGAAATAAATATGTCAACAATGTTGAAAAAAGAGTAATATGGGATGCAAGTAAAGCTGTGATGAGAGGGTTTCTGATTCAACAGAATGCAATAAAGAAGAGAAGTCGAAATGAGAAAAAAGATAAAATTTTGGAGAAAATAAAAGGAGAAAAAACTGAGAGTAAAGCCAAAGTCACAAGAGATCTTGAGAGAAATAAAACTCTATCAAGTACAATATATGGAATTGATGAATCAGGAAATAGAATGGAAAATTAAACAAATGAAACAGAAGACATTTGAATCAGCGAATAAATGTGGGAAACTATTGGCTTGGCAACTGAAAAAAAGACAAAAATTAAATACCATCACAAATCTGGAAGTAGAGGGAAAAGACATACATAACCCAAATGAGATTAGGAATTGCTTCCAGAAGTATTTCAAACAACTATATGCACAAGGGCCACAGAATGAAATGGACATTGATTGTTTTTTGAAAACAAATGGATTACAAAAAATCTCACAAGAAAGCAAACTAATGTTGAACTGTAAAGTATCTGACCAGGAGATAGAAGGTGCCATCCAAAATATGCAACTAGGCAAGTCTCCAGGACCGGATGGGCTGACCTCCAGATATTATAGATCTTTGAAAGAGTGGTTATTACAACCTCTGAAGGAAGTCTGCAATGAAATTTTGGAAGGGAAAAGGGCACCAGAGTCGTGGAAAGAGGCTTATATTACACTCATACCGAAAACAGAGACTGAAAAGACTCAACTTAAGAACTACCGTCCCATATCCTTATTAAATGTGGATTACAAAATTTTTGCTGACATTTTGGCTAAGAGACTGAAAAAAGTGTTGATGGAGGAGATTCATAAGGATCAAGCGGGCTTTCTTCCGGGAAGACATTTATCGGACAATTTGAGGAACATAATTGACATTTTGGAAAAGTTAGAAGTGAATATAAACACTAAAGCAGTTCTGATATTTGTGGATGCGGAGAAAGCTTTTGACAACATTTCTTGGAGTTTTATGAAAAAGAACCTGCAGGGTATAGGGGTGGGTCAAGGTTTTGAGAATGGTATAGGTGCAATATACTCTGAACAAAAGGCCAAATTAATTGTAAATAACATGGTTACGGAAGAATTCAAGATTGAAAAAGGGACACGACAGGGGTGCCCAATTTCCCCATTGCTTTTTATATCGGTCCTGGAGGTCCTGCTGAACATTAGAAGGGACCGGTTGGTTAAAGGTATACAGGTTGGAGCTAAACAGTACAAATTGATAGCATTTGCAGATGACTTAGTTTTAACGTTACAGGAGCCAGAATCTAGTACTAAAAGGGTTTTGGAACTAATTCAAGTGTTTGGTCAGGTGGCAGGATTCAGACTGAACAAGGCAAAAACTAAGGTGTTAGAGAAAAATTTAACATTGATTGAAAGAGAGAGGTTCCAGAATGAAACAGGTTTGATTGTGGTTAAGAAAGTGAAATACCTGGGGATTAACATGACAGCTAAAAATGGGAACTTGTTTAAAGATAACTACGAAAAATGTTGGACGGAAGTGAAAAAAGATTTAGAAATCTGGTCAAATCTGAAGCTTTCCTTGTTGGGCCGAATCGCAGCTATAAAGATGAATGTATTGCCTAGAATGTTGTTTTTGTTTCAAACATTGCAAATTGTGGACAAGATGGACTGTCTCAAGAAGTGGCAGAAAGATATTTCTAGATTTGTCTGGCAGGGCAAGAAGCCTAGAATAAAATTTAAGATATTAACGGATGCAAAGGAAAGGGGTGGATTTGCCCTGCCAGACCTTAAACTCTATTATGAATCAGCAGCATTTTGCTGGCTGAAAGACTGGCTGCTTCTTGAGAACACAGACATTTTGGATTTAGAAGGTTTTAACAATGTCTTTGGATGGCATGCATATTTGTGGTATGACAAGGTTAAAGCACATAAAGCATTTAAAAACCATATGGTCAGGAGAGCATTGTTTAATGTTTGGATTAGATACAAGGACTTATTGGAAAACAAAACCCCAAGGTGGTTGTCACCAATGGAAGTGAAAGCACAGAAAAAAACTCAATATGGAGGCCAAATGGCCGAAATATTGGGAAATTTTGGAACAAGAAGGACATAGATTGAAATTGCAGAGTTTTGAGAAACTAAAGAACAAAGTGCGAGATTGGCTTCATTATTATCAGATAATGGAGGCATATAATTTGGATAAGAAAATCGGCTTCCAGGTGGAAAAATCAAAATTGGAAACAGAACTATTAGAACCTAAAACTAAGATTTTGTCAAAGATGTATAACTTGCTGCTGAAATGGAATACTCAGGATGAGACGGTTAAATCTGCTATGATTAAATGGGCACAAGATGTAGGATATAACATTATGTTTGCTGACTGGGAACAGTTGTGGACCACAGGTATGAAATTTACGGCATGTAATGCCTTAAGAGAGAATATTATGAAAATGATATACAGGTGGCACATGACCCCAGTCAAGCTGGCAAAAATTTATCATTTGCCCGATAATAAATGCTGGAAATGTAAAGAAAATGAAGGTACATTCTTTCACCTTTGGTGGACGTGCCCAAGGATTAAGGCTTTCTTGGAAATGATTTATAATGAACTGAAAAAGGTATTTAAATATACCTTCCTGAAGAAACCAGAGGCCTTTCTTCTAGGCATAGTCGGCCAGCAGGTGCCAAAGAAGGACAGAACTTTCTTTATTTATGCTACAACAGCAGCAAGAATACTTATTGCAAAGTACTGGAAGACACAGGATTTACCCACTCTGGAAGAATGGCAGTTGAAGATGATAGACTACATGGGATTGGCAGAAATGACTGGCAGAATCCGTGACCAGGGAGAAGAGTCGGTGGAAGAAGATTGGAAGAAATTTAAGGACTATTTACAGAAATATTGTAAAATTAATGAATGTTAGAATGATGTTGGATAGAATCTAAGTGGTTTGCAGCTGTAATGTTTTGAGGGATAGGGAAAAAAAAGATGTGGAATTAGGTTAAGAATTATTGACAAGGATTTGCTGAACTAATAATTTGAACTGGAATACAAAAAGGGGAGGTATGAGGAGGTCGGGGAAATATGTCAATGAAAAATAACTATTGTGAACTTTATGTGTTTTTAATTTTTCTTTTTGTATTTTTCTACTTTTTGTACCTTTTTTCTTTTCTTTTTTTGATTCTTTTTTCTTCATTGTATTAACTTTGAAAATCTTAATAAATATCTTTTTTAAAAATAATAATAACATGTTACATTAATGATGTGTTTAGCAATCATATAATAATAATAATAATAATAATAATAATAATAATAATAATAATAATACCACCAAGCACAGAGGAGACACCAATGAGACTTTTTCCTTGTGCTAACTGCCATATGGAGTGGATGATTTTCACCTTTATCACAACTGGAGAGAGTAGACTGAAACCACATACTTCATTCCTGAGGACAATGCCCTCTTCCCACCTAATGCCTGGTATTTAATACGTGTAACCCCACATCATCAGAAATTATGCCACGATAGTAACAAGTAGTGAGGCAGTAAGGCTTCAATCCTACGTCCTGTTCACTCTTATTCCAGTTGAAGACAGCATGTATAAGCGTGTGGAACGGGAAGTTGGATTATGCCATAAAAAAGCAATTAACTTCTTACAGGTTGATTAAAATATGGCCAAGTGCTTTTCAATATTGTGTTTTATTATAAACAAGGGAAAACAGTTGCGCACGGTACCTGTTTAACCGGTAACCAGTGTGGAGGTATAACCATCACTTCTTTCAATAGATTCAGTTTTCCAGGTGATGATTTTCCACAACTCAAAACTGTTGCCATTGGAAGTGGCAAAGCCAGTTCTTTAGGCGATTCCTAAAGTGGAAAAAGTCATGTGGGAACTTCTTTAGGCTTCACTTTGCAAATTATCCGGAACAGAAAGATGATTACATATGCCTCCAAATACTATGGACTGCTGGAACTGTAGATGCAGCTTGATTGCTCCATATTATTTATTTACTTAATTTCGGCATTTACATCCCATCCCATCCCATGCAGTTCCCTTACTTGGGAGGCTTACTTGCTGGTCAACAGCAACCTCCCCCCCATTAAATTAAGCAAGAGCACAGTAAGCATGGGGCAGCATCGACTACCTGGACGCCTTTAGAATTAAAACCAAAGGAATTAATTGCTATGTCACAAAACATGACACTTGCATATTAGTGACCAAGGGCACAAATTTGCACAGCAATACACCAGGTGATGACTAAGCCCTGGTTCTAGCACAGAGATATCTGCCAGATTCATTATGGCCATTCCTATGGATTCCGGTGGAAGAAAGAGCACAGAGCTAAGCCATACTTGTATAATAAATGTACTAGAATATGGTTGCGATACAAACCACATCAACATTGAGCAACAGGTTCTGCAGAACTTAGGCTGCACGTATGTCTGGATTACTTCTTATTCCTATCTTGAGTGAGAATTCTGGATGCTAAAATCCAGACAAGTACCTGATCGTGTTTCAGCAAAGCGATATGTAAGTACAAAGGCATGTCACGAAGAGTCGCAGCAGTCTTTGCAAAAGCAAGAGATGTACACCCAATAGCCATGCTACCCATAACTACAGGTTCCGCGGGTTCTGCAGGAGGGATTGGCTTCTCCAGCACAGATAACTTCTTTGCTGAGAAAACAAAAACATGTTTATAGTTTTCTATTGACAATATCAGCATCATAGGGTTAAGTAAAATATGGCTATGAAGTCAATTAAAACAAAGAATCGGGACTTCTTATTCTAGATCAATTCTATTGGAGTCAAAGACACTGCTCCAGAGATAGGTGTTTTGAGGACTGCCATCTTAACCCCTTATATTAAGACACTTCTTCTAACGAACTTTCTAACACTAACCTCCTGTTGTGATGGAACAGAACTTTGAAGCATTTTGTTTGTAACTAGGCTGTAAAATGGTTGCCCTTTATGTTGAAAACTCATGTATATAGGGGTCAAAAAATTGCAGGAAGGTGAAACATGCAAGGAATACTAGTTCGAGAAGTTTTGCACGGGAAGCTGGTAATTAAGGAGAAACAGAAACCTAACCAAGACTCTCGTCCTCAATGGGAGGGGGTAGTTAAAATATTCCATATAAAAGTTGAAGAGTTGCAAGAAAGAAAAGGTGCTTGAATTAAACTGTAAAATTAACTTTTTTCTAAAATCATTTCCCCCAAAAGTGTTTAACTTGATGCCTTACCGCAGCCTTAAATAAAAGCATAGCTTATTGGGCAGCAGGGAATTTGGTATGAGACCTTGTTATTCAATTCACCCCTGCCAATTTGCCTCCAAGCTAGTTTCAAGACTTTGCTACTGGTATAAGAAGCCCTATACAGGTGGCGACCATTTACGCATGTCCAATTAGCACGCAACTGCCGACGCACAGGTCTTTTGTACCCAGAAGAGGGAGGAATGGGGGCAGAACAGGGCAGGCTTATGTGTGCTCCGCAGACACGCGCTTTGACCCAGAATACAACACCTGTGGAAACGGGAATTGCCTGTACAGTTCTGCATCTAAGAAGCCACCTCTCCCCCCTACATCCCATGCTGGTCACTTAGATCTGGGAATAGAGATCTGTTGATGCTTATAGCAAAGCATGTAAACCATGCTGTGACTTAGGCACATGCTCTGAGAACTGTGGCACCAGTTGTTTGGAATTCACCTTCCATAGATGTGAAACAAGCCTCCATGTTGTCATGTAAAAAACTTTTCTCCCAGCCCGTCCCAAATTAGTATGTGTCTGCAGTTTTCAATAAATAAAATTTATGTTTTTTTTATCTGCTTTTATATTTATTTCTCTACACCATTTCCACACTACTGAATATAGGAGCAGTTTATAAACCAATTAATTAAATACCACTCCTCCCAATATAGACAGGAGCTGGACCGCTTAAAGTGGACCAATAGAAAGTTGAAGCTGTTGTTTAGTCAGGGAGTCAGAGAAGAATAAACGTCATCCATGGTGGCAATGGTGAGAGGAAGGCGTGGGGTTGGTTTGGCTGGCTGGCTTGCCTCCTTTCCCTCTCATGATGCAGGCTATAACCCATGCTGTCACACCTAACTTTTAGGCTTAAATCACACCTGTTCTTAGACACAATAATCTGATATTTTGACCTCTGCAATGAAGGCTTGTTTCAGTCTTGGATAGAACCCTTCTCTTTTATTTCCTTTTCTCTTCCATTGCTTATTATTATGCCCTTCATCTTCCAGCACCCTTAGTTCCAGACTTTCCAAAGAGCATTTTATATGCACAAAACTTAAGAATCCAGAGTAGATTTTGAAAATTACTTGGCTCTCACTTGGACACCTTAATAATGGCTGGATTTTTGAAGCATAGAGCTTAGCAACCATAAACTCCCACTGTGACATTTATGTCCTCAAGTCCTCAAATTCTTATCATCCAATGGCTTGCTTTGACTCTAAAATAGGAGCTGGCATCTTTTGAAAATCCAGCACTAGTTGTGGGTGCTGAGTGCCTTTGAAAACCTGACCTTTTAATCCAAGCACTTAACAGAACTTTCGAACAGCAGAACATGAAAGCTGTCAAGTGCAACTATGGAACTCTATGCAGACACCCAACTAAAGTGTTTGAAGCACATCATATATTTGAACCACATCATATATTTGATCTTCCTTAGGAGTGGAATGCACAGCAATGAGTGCATTATGAGTGAGGTGTCAGGCATGAAGCAACAGGCTGTTCTCTAAAGTTTCTCAAAAATCACCTTTATTCTCCATAAAATGACAAATTCTACTCTTCGGAAGTTCAACTTCTCTATAACGGCTTTTATTGAGACTACTGAAATTCCAGTAATTAAATATTTTCTCCCAGAAAAGTAAAAATGATTTTGTTATATTTGCTAAGAAATCAAGAATGGCAATTAAAATTATCAGTGAGGCAAATGCAACAATACAAACTTCTGCTACAGTACTACTTTTAAGCAAATTTAACTCCGAGCAGTATTTTTGGTACAAAATGGGGTGCCAGTACTCATAATCTTCATTAAAATGCCATGGGTGCTGGCATAAAATGGCTGTCATGAGCTGCTACAAAAGGGGTGGTGGTACTCCATACTGGTGAGTACTGTCAGACAAAAAAGCACCGCGACAATCATGAAAGATACGAAATGTTAAAGAGTATATGAATAAGAACACTTTCTTCTTATCATGAACAGGTCACTGCAATTATGCAAAAAGCCAATAAGAGGAGAAACATTCGACACATTTCCCTCGAGTTAAACAATCAATGGGTGTTGCATCCTTAAGACTCTTGCTCTCAAGGGTCAACATGATCTCGATGTTGTTTCCATTAGTGAAACGTTACTGAACGTTACAGATAACAAGTGGCATGGCCCTGGCTGGCAACTAGATGAGCTAGCAGTTCAATTTAAAGCCAAAAGGTGTGGCTAGGAGACACCTTCAGCCCCCTTCCACTGTGCTGTTTTCCTGCCAGATCCCATCAAACAAATATAAACTTCTCAGCAGGTGTGCTGTTCCATGTCCCTCTATCAAACTGATTCCTAATAAAATGAACTAAATCAACATGAGACAATGGAGTGCGTATTCACGTGTCAAGACAAAGAATGCAGTCTAGGGATCATATCTGACACTCAGATAAGGCATTGCCCAAGAAAAGAGAGCTAGGTATCTAGATCTAGTGTTTCCCAATCTTTTTCTTTTGTTTTGCCTGTGTGATTCCCATTTTGAAGCATCACATAGCAACAAAGGCAAGCAAGCCACCCACCCACACCTCAATCTACAACTGCCATGACTTTACTTGGGATCATTAAGTCCAGTATGCAGAGTGATATGGGGACACAAAACATGTTGAAGGGTGGAGAATCCAGGAAAGCATAACGGGTTATGTGCAAAAGTTTCATTTATTTATAACATTTTATACCCCTTCCTATAATAATAAGTGGCTTACTCAAAAACAATAAAAATGCAACATTGATAATATTTCAATAACATTTCATAAAAATGTGATAAAACAAAATAAAGCTAGCAGAAGCATGCTTTGAACTACCCTTCCCTTCTACAAGCTTAGGTAAGAAAGTAAATGTGGGTCTTTATCCCAGAAAGGACTCCTACTTGCAGAATAGAACTTCCCCATGCTCTCCTCCCCAGGTGGCCTCCCAAATCTGTTCTGGGAGTTCCGCCAACCCTCCAGAGAAAGATTTGGGTGGGTGGGTGGGTGGGTGTGCAAGGGGCATGTAGGAAGAGAAGACGGAGGGGAAGTTCCATTACACAAACAGAAGTTGTATGAACGGGACAACTTCGTTGGATACAAGCCTGAGAGCCATGATACCCATTTGGTAAATCGAATGGAATGCTATCTACTTTATAGATACAAGGTCTATTCTATAACCTGCTTTGTTTGGCTTTTTTTTCCCAGAAGGAGCTGGAGCAGCTGAAGCACCAGAAGCCTCTGCTTCCTGGTTTTCTTTCTCTTTCTCCTTTTCAGCTTCCCTTCTTTCTTCATCTGCTTCTGCTTTCTTTGCAAAATATTCACTGTAATAAAAGGAAGCGCAGTAACCGCTGGTTGCTTTAGTACTTCAAGAAACTTCTTGACAAATGCAAGTCTACTTTAGGGTGACAGGTTACACTGAAATTTGTTACCTTCACTTCTATAAATAGTAATACATTTCTGATAAAACACATAACACAAAATTAGAGAGGTATTTTGTATTTGCCCGGGGGGTGGAGGTCTTTAACCTCCCCACTCGCACTTACTGTGTAGCTATATTTGCAGAAAATAACTTCTAGGGAGTACATGAACTCAGAGAAACCCACCACGGGGAAGATGTTTCCTGGTTGCTAGGTAAAAAGGAAGGGAAAACTATGGAGATTCTAAGGACTACTAGAAAATAAGGCAGAAGCAGATAAAGTACATAAAAGGGAAACCAGCAACTCTTTCGGACCCAAGGTATTCCCATTGCCTGGTGTCCAAGCAACTCATCTATCACAGCTCTGATTTTACTCCTGTCTATCAGTGGTTTTAGCCCATGAGTGATCATTTCACTAAAATTGCTTAGAAGGGTACCTGCACATTTTGCTTAACTTTCTAGGAGGGCTTAGAGACTTACGGTACTTTTTTGTTTAAAATAAAATGGCAGCAGGCTCTGACACAGTACAGTTTTTCATGGGTTCCAGGTTGGTATCCCCCCAAAGGTAGATGATAATTTTATTTACAGACTAAGCTTAAACTCAGTCATAATCTGCCTCCAGACCACCAGACTCTTATGGTTGAAGCACAGCCATTTCAAATCCTCAAGTATGCCACATGCTGGTAAGTACAAGTACAAGTACAATCCAATACAAGTCTGCTCAAAAGTAAGTCCCACTGAGTCCAAAAGGGCTTACTCTAAAGTATAGAATTGCAGCCTGAATTACAGTCTTGTAAGTGCAACATAATGGATTTTCAAAAGAAAAGAATTGCTATATAACATGCAGAATAAATATGTGAAACTTACCCTAGAAGTTCATCAGCTTTATGCTGGTCAGTAGGTTGAAGGCCTGTGAACATTTCATTCAGTGATTCATTTATCCATTCAATTGCTATCTTTATAGATTCCTCTCTTTCCCTTTCATCAGCATCAATTGCTTCTGGTGAAGCGTTTTCAAGAATTTCAGCATGAGAAGAGATCATGCTAGAACAAATCCTCTGCAGAATAGTATTTAAAAATAGATTCACCATTGAAATTTCACATAATAAACACTACATTGAAATCATTTTGTGCTAAAGGTTTATTTAAGCTTTATTTTTGATGTATGGAAAGGGTTATCACTTTCACTGTCAAATGTTATAAACTCCACATATCAAATCTTTTGACAAGGTATTTAAAATAATTTTATTGCTAGAGTAGAATTCTTCACAGCTCCTTTCATTTCAATTTTGTTTAGTCCATGTGCTTCTTTCACCATGTAAACTACACTGTTTATATGAACTTCTGAATAATGCAAATGCCTCTAGGTTATATTACAGTATTAGAAAATCGTAGAGTTGGAAGGGACCCCAATGGTCAACTAGTCCAACCCCCTGCAATACAGGAATCTCAACTAAAGCATCCATAGACATCCAACCTCTGCTTAGAAACCTCCAATGAAGGAGAGTTCACAACCTCCCAAGGGAGACCGCTCCGCTGTCAAACAGCTCCTACTGTCAAACAGCTCTTCCTGATGTTAAGTTGGAATCTCCTTTATTGTAATTTGAAGCCATTGGTTTGAGTCCTACAATCCAGAGCATGAGAAAACAAGCTTGCTCTATCTTCCATGTGACAGCTCTTTAGATATTTGAAGATGGCTATCATATCTCCTCTCACCCTCCTCTTTTCCAGGCTAAACATACCCAGCTCCTTCAACCATTCCTCATAAGGCTTGGTTTCCAGGCACTTGATCATATTAGTTACCCTCCTCTGCACATGTTCCAGCTTGTCAATATCCCTTGTGGTGCCCAGAATTCTAGGTGTGGTGTGACCGAGGCAGAAGAGAATAGTACTATTACTTCCCTTGATCTGGATACTATACTTCTATTGCTGCATCACACTATTGGTGGTGGTCCACTAAGACCCCAAGATCCTTTTCACATGTACTACTAGTAAGCCAAGTGCCCCCCATCTTATATTTGTGCATCTGGTTCTTTCCGGCTAAGTGCAGAACCTTACATTTGTCCCTACTGAAATTCATTTTGTTAGTTTAGACCCAGTTCTCCAATCTGTTAAAGTCATTTTGAATCCTGATTCTATCTTCTGTGGCATTAGCTACCCCTCCCAGTTTGGTGTCATCTGCAGATTTGATTAGCACCCCCCTCATGGGCATAGCCACATTTTTTGTTATGGGGGTCCCAAAAAGTTATTGAGCTTTTTTGGTGAGATCATGCCTAAAATTCCCCCTAATAGAGGGCATTACAGGCTTTTGTTGGGGGGCAATTAATTGAGTATTTTTTATGCTTTTCAATAATTTTTGAGGATTATAGGGGGCAGCTGCCCCCCCTGGCTATGCCTATGATTCTTCCCCCCACCCAATTTCTTCATCAGTTGTTTATAAAGACTCTGAACAACAACGGGCCCAAGACAGAACCCTTCGGCACCCCACTTGTCACTTTTTTCCAGGGTGACGAGGAGCCATTAATGAGTACTCTTTGGGTTCGGTCAATCAACCAGCTACATATCCATCTAACAGTTATTTATCCTTTGATTCTCTATTGAATATACCTCAATATGGAATACACCTTAATATACATTTTTCAAGAGCAAAAACACAGAAACACTGGGTGTCTTCTGTCCTTCCACTCATGCCATTTCTGTTACCCAATGTGAGAGATATGTACTCATGGAAGTGTAAACTTGGGGCCACCCCTTCCATGATCTCAAGTGGCACTCTGTGAGGGGTGGCAAATTTGCATCTAGGTACAGTCCACACCTCCCTGCTTCCTACATGGAGCAATTTCTTCAGGAATGCAGAAAAGTCCCCCACACTTTCATTCTCCAGATCATACTTGTTTTCTGGCTTCCCTGCTTTCCCTCTCCTTGCCTGCTCTTTCCTTCTCTAGTTCACCCTCCCTTGTTTCCGGAGTTTCCCTCTCCTCCCACCCCTGTTATCCATCTGCATTTAGTCCCCCTTGCTTCACCACAGCACTTCTCCTCCCCATTTCACAACATCTTCTTTTCCGTAAATCTATCAAGCCACTAACCCACAGAGTCCTGCTCAAGTGCCACGCTGCATGTGCAGCTGCCTCCTGATGGACAAGCTCCCAGCTTTGCAAAAGAGCAGCCACGGTTTCCAGCTAGTAAGCCATGGTTCAAAGGCAAGGCAGAGGTCAGCCAGGAGAATGGAAAGAGGCAGTGGGTTTTGAGGGGGGATGAGATGAGCCCTATCCCACAACCACAGTACCTTCTCTCCATCCAAAAACACATTTCAGTTAATAACAACAACAAAAAAACCCTCAAAGAGGACTCAAAGCAGGACTGAAGAGGACTGGCCTGGACCTTAACAAAAAGGTCTAGAGGGCTGCATTTGGTCTCTGAGCCTAATATTCCCTGCCCATGCCCTAACCCAGCACTCTTAACAAACCACAATTCCCAGGGGCATGCCATTTTCTGCTTCACCTCAGACAGCAAAATGCCTTGGGCCAGCCCTGTGCATACTTCACTGTTGGGTGTCTCATCCTTATCCTTATCCTTATCCCTCAACCCTAGTGAAGACATTTTATAAAAAGTCACAGCAGACAAGACCCTTCCAAATTTCAAAAGGGTGATAGTATGATGTCTAATTTGCCCCTAAACTTTTTTTACACTCAGGATCATGGTGCACAGGGAAAGGAAACATTACCACTTTCTACCATGCAGTGGTCCTGAAGAAACGCTCCACCAAAATTGCTACCAGCCCTAGGACACATTAATTAGATTGTGTTCACATTAATAGCATGAGGGGGGATTTTCATCAAGGAAAAAAAGAAATATTGGAAACCCTTCTCCAAGCACCATGGTCCCAATCCTGACACACACATAACACACAGCAGCTAGTTAAGGGGGAAAACACCTAGATATGTTAAATGCCTTGACACATTTTAACATCAAACCTACTTTGTAAATGCCTTGACACATTTTAACATCAAACCTACTTTGGGCCTTTGGTTTCATCATATTGAGACAAAAATTGGCAGGGGTTGACCAGTGTCCATATAAGCTCACGGACAATGTTATTTGTAGGGCTGCAAGCAGCCCTCAGTCTGGCAGTCAGATGTCTCTGGATCAAATAGAGAATAAAGCACGTAACAGTTCATACCTTGACACAGTTCCTAACTCGGCATGACACTTCCACTTCTAACGTTGGCCTACCGATCCCATCAAGCACCTTTTTCCCAACTAATCTGGTTATCACTGGAGGCTTTGATAATTCAGAGAAGTAGTTTGCCTGGAAGATAACAATTATAGCAATTATTTCCCATATATTTAAAATGAGACTTCTATTCTCCTAGTACACAGTCGTCTGCAGTGAAACTTTTCCCTGACATTTATCAGACTGCTCATTTAGTAGTTCCTGCACCCATGGCTTGGGATCATATCTATTACCAACAATATTATCTCCTTTCTTTTTAAAATCCTAATGGTACCCTCTTGGCTTTCACTAAATCTTCTGGAGTATGGTAAACTGTAATGATACCAGTTCATCTGAGATGAAGTCAAGGATGGATCACAATAAATTCTTGGATTGTGCCACTGACATTGATTCTGCAGGATCCTAGCCTGCCCTTTGGACTAGCAGGAATTAATACAGGGACCAGCATTTTCCCTGACACATGCTAGTATACGGCATGCTGCCTGGCAATCAGGAGAAATGATCGATCAGGAAGTACTCCAAAAGGCACTATGATGTTTTGTACTGATGGGTGAATTTCAAAGGTAGAGGTCCACAAATTTTGTCAGGTCTTAGTAGCCTGCCCAAATGTGAGCTTGCTATGACATATAATACTATTTCTGCTTCCAATGACAAATGGTATCATAAAAAGATATGTTCACATTTTCTAATTCCCTATTTAAATCACATTTTCTAGTGGGCTTAGTGCATTATAACCCTTGATTTATTAATATCCGAATCAACACTGAGATTATGTCATAAGATTACCATTTTACCAATGGGAAACTAAAGCAGACCATGACATTTACTGTATATGCTACAGTATATTGTTCAGAGGAAATTCATAAGATTATACACCATGTAAGTATACTCTGCCAACATATACAGTTATGTGGCATGAATCCCATGAACGTCCTCTTTACAATAGACTTGCAAATTGTACAGGATGAGAACCCTTCTACCTCCTAAGTGTGCCTTGCTCATCATAATGCAAATTATACTGATATGTAGCAATGTAAGTTTATTGGAGGGCTGTAGGAGCAGAAAAAAATAGAAGACAAAATACAGGTCAGTTCATATTTTAAGAGTTATTTATTAAATCATTTTAATAATCTTACAGTTAATTCTGATGTACCAAGTGCCAGTCATCCTCATTGAGAGGCCAGAATAAGAAAAGCTAGAACCAAGTTCTCAGTGTTGCCAGTTGAGAGAAAATTATGTACATTAGTAAGAATCAAAGCTTTTTACATGCCAAGAATTCAGGGTTAGGCAGCACAGTATCATATGCTAACCACTCCCTGCCCAATTTACTTCTATGTTGACCTGCACAGGATCACTCTGCAAACAAATTTATTATGGCACGGGTTTTCATGTACCAGAGTGCACTCTTCACAGCTGATGATGCAGATTTCCATCCATGAAATAAATGTGTTGGTGTTTAAGGTGCTGTCAAGGCTCTCGGTTGCTGTTTACTTAAGCAGTAAATATGCAGCCACTATATACCTACTTAGCTAGGAGTAACTCTCGTTGGATTGAATGGGGACACACAGGAGCTCAGTGCGACTTGCCTCGGAAATATCATGGAGAAGCTCGCCCTGTAAAGGGCCAAAATACTACCATGCAGATGCACACACCAGCAACACACGACTTGCATTAAGGGAGTTCTGCACTCCCACTCAGACGGTCCCACACCTAAGGCGTCTCCCCCCCCCCTCCCGGTGCGCGTGCGCACTAGGCACACTTCGCACCATCCCCCGGTTTGGGCCAAAGGCGCATGCGCAAGCGGGGGTGCCGTTACACGCGGGTCCGGCTTACCAGGTGCCCGTAGAAGTCCTCTGGGCGCTGGTAGAACATGGCGTTGAGCACCTCCTCCAGGCGCTGCGGCACTTCGTTGCTGCGGTAATACTCCGCAGCCTGGTGTTTGAGATCAGTAATGGTGAACCGCCGCTGCTGCTGCTGCTGTTGCTGTTGCTGCTCGCCCGCAGCCCGGTTCCCGCAATACTCCATGTCTCCCCGGAGAAGCGCCGGGGCTCCGTTGCTAGGAGACGGGGCACGCGCGCCTCCCGCCCCGAGATTACCGTGTTCTCGCGGGATCGCTTTCCTCTTTTTCTCCTCCTCTCCTCAAGTTCTTTCCTTCGGGCTTCGGTCCTGTGCCGAATAGTGTAGCACAGCCCATTCCGAATCCATCAGCCCCGACTTCTGAGGGAGGACCACGACGAGGAGGTTCCTGCTGAGCCCTGTTAACGTCTCCGGCTCGGCGCCGGCTGATTAGGTTCCTCCGGAGATTGAATAAACTTGGGACACGGCGGGTTGTAGCGCCACCTGGTGCCCAAAGGCGGGAAGCGCAGTCGTGTCTTTGTCAGCTCAGCCTGTTCCCTGTCTTCACCTGGGACAGACGCCTCTGTGCGCATGTGTGAGAGAGAGAACGTGTATGAGAGAGAGAGAGACCCTCCTGCCATTCTGCTCAGGCTTGTGATTGCATTTTGGTCCCCCCCCCAACCAATTTTCAACTGCTGATTTTTGACTCCGATTCTGTTTTCGTATGTGTGTCGCTTTTCCCTTTGCTTACTCCCTGTGTTGTTTTTCCTAACTTAAAAAACCCCAAAAACACTTGTTTCCCTTATTTAGCCCTGTTTCCCCTCCCTTGTCTCGATGCTTATTTGTCCGGGACTCATGCCTGCTTTCATCAGTGCTTGCAGCCCACTCCTTCCTCCTTTCTTGTCAGGCAGGGAGCAGCCAGAGTTTTTTCTTTCAACTTCACACTAAGGGGAAATCATCAGGAAGTGCCTCCAAACCGCACTGCCAGGCATTGCTGTACCAATGGAGCCCCACTTGGACTTGGCGGTGATGGGGGAGCGGCAGGCAAAATGGCAGTTAAGAGCTCTGCACCCAGCTCTGGACATTCTTTGGCTGTTTCTGCTATCATCACAGCACACAAGCGTGTCTTTGCCTGTTGAAATCTTTTCCAGCATTGCAGAGGGCACATTATATGAGAGAGCTTCCTGATGTCCTTTCAAGGGGCCTCCTACATGGACAAGTAGGACTCCTTTCAGAGGAGGATACTTCATCCCAAGTGCAAGGGGCCTTGTAGACATGACATCATCTTCCACCAATGAATTTTCTGGTTTTACAGCATCCCCTCTAGTTACCACCTTGCTTGCTTCTGCTGCTGGCCAGCCTAGCATACCTGGTATTGGGCAGCCTCGTTTATTACCAGCAGCTCAACCTTTGCAGTTTTCAACCTGAATAAGGGAATCCTTAATGGGGGGAATTTCCCAGTACGTGCATGTGCTACCCATGCCAGCTGCTCAGCCAGTGATACAGCCACCTGCAGCTGCTGTCACACAAGCTGTTCTGTCATTCCTCACCATTAGCCATGCAGCCTGAGGCTCATGGGAATTGGACTCCCCACTGATATCTGCAAGACCACAGGCTCCCTGTCACTCATTTGGAGACACTGAGCAAGCCAGACAGGTGCCAGCTGGTCCTGCAAGGCTTCTTACCTGCTCTCTTCCTTTGGGTGACAGAGCCACCCAGAGGAGGCTCAGTGAGCCCCAGGGTCCTTGCTGCAGTTTCCACAAGGAAAGGTGGTCCAAGACAGGAGCAGCCTCAGCATGACCCCTCTTTGTCTTCTGTGCTTTCCCTTTGGGTGGTGAAACAGCCTTGATTAGGCCCAGTGGGCTTAATTCTCCATGCTGCTGACACTAAAGTAAAAGCCAGCATAGGCAGTGGCTTTTACTGCCATTAACTCAGCAGTGCCATTGCATCCAGCCTCGTCACCCGGAGAGATGTCAAAAAAGCTGGAAGAGGCCTCGCTCTTGTTTGTTCCTCTTGTTTTGCACAGCACCACAAGCCACATGTTTCCCCACTAGGCCATCCAGAGGGTGAGAGAGAAGCAGAAGCAAACCCCTCCTGTTTCCTGTTGAATCACTCACATGTGCTGAGCAGCAGCCAACCATATCTTCCTTCATGAAACTCCATTCCATTTCACTTCTGCTGGTTTTCCATTCCCCTGCCCCCCGGTCAGCATCCCATAGCTACTGAATGTGTTCTGGGTTTTTTGGTATTTTGGAGGTTTCTCACCTTCGGCTTTTTCCTAAATATTTTTTGTTCTTCTGCAAAACCTTTGGGTTTCGTCAGACCTCCTAATATGCCCTTTTATGCAGGGATGGTGTTTGGTCTAAAAAAGAAGTTTGAAAACAGAGGAAGTGGTTCACCTGTATTATGAAAGCCCTCCTGCAGCTCAGCTTCCAAAAATGATACGCGGCCCACTCCAATTTTCCAAAGAAAGGATCAGATTAATATTATTATTAATAATAATAATAATACATTTTTATTTATACCCCGCCCTCCCCAGCCAGGGCCAGGTTCAGGGTGGCTAACACCAAATATAAATTACAATAAAATGTAATAGAAAAAAATAGGGGGGGGATTAAAAAACGGCTTAAAATACAGCTTAAAATGCAGCCTCATTTTAGTAGTAGCCCATAAATCAAGACCATAAAGGGAGGAAACACCAGATATTCACCCAAGCCAGCTATCCATGCTGGTCCTACATGGGCCAGCAAAAAAGCCAAGGGGAAATTTATATACCAAATCCCATATAAGGTGTCAGAGTGAGTCTAAGCCGAAGGCCAGGCAGAACAGCTCCATCTTGCAGGCCCTGTGGAAAGATGTCAAATCCCGCAGGGCCCTGGTCTCTTGTGACAGAGTGTTCCACCAAGTTGGGGCCAGCGCTGAAAAGGCTGTGGCCCTAGTTGAGACCAATCTAACCTCCTTGAGGCTCGGGACCTCCAAAGTGTTTTTTATGGACCTTAAGGTCCTCTGCGGTACATACCAGGAGAGGTATGATGGTCCTAGGCTGCATAGGGCTTTAAAGGTCAAAACCAGTCCCCTAAGCCTGACCCTGTACGCCACCAGGAGCCAGTGCAGCTGGTAAAGTACTGGATGAATGTGATCCCATGGCAAGGACCCCATAAGGAGCCTTGCCGCAGCATTCTGCACCCGCTGGAGTTTGTGGGTCAGCTTCAAGGGCAGCCCCACATAGAGTGAGTTACAATAATCAAGCCTGGAGGTGACTGTTGCATGGATCACTGTGGCCAGATCAGGGCGAGAGAGATAAGAGACCAACTGCTTAATATGGCGGAGATGGGAAAATGCCATCTTTGCTGTGGCTGCAACCTGTGCCTCCATAGAAAGGGAGGCATCAAAGGTTATACCCAAACTCTTGACAGAAGGCGCTGGCATTAATTGAGCCCCTGCAAGAGATGGGAGTTGGATTAGTTGGACGGATGCCTATTAAGAAAGAAAGTTTCCCACATTGCTATAGGATCTGGCTTCATTCACACATCATGACAAACCATGGTTTATTATACAAACTGATGTGAGTCTTGGACTCATTTGCTCCTCGCTCTCCTCTAGCAGAGCCACAAAAAGATCAGAAGCTTTCACTTCCAGTTTTGATTGACAAGCTCACTTCAGAAATCATGGTTTGAATTTGGCCTATTTTAAACAAACCATAGTTAATAAGGGATGTTGGGGGAGGTGGGAGACACACTGTGCTCCTTCTGGAGTAGTTTGTCTACCTTTGATCTCCATCCTGCACTCAGCTCTCACCTGTGGCTCCTAGAAGCTGTCAGCATGCCACATCAGGAATAGCTTCGACTGGCTGGCTAAACAAGGTGAGAGTAGCCAATGGGTCTCAAACCTTCAATGAACTTCCCTTGAATGTGAAGACAAGCTCTGGCAGATTGGGTGGAAGAGACCAATAGTGGGTCCAACAATCAAGAAGGCAGTTTCTGCAAGTGCTGTAGGAGCTAGTCAACCTGAGAAAGCAGCACATCTAGGGAGAAGGAAAACTGATCCTAAACCTGTGCTGCCTTTGGGAGAAGAAAAGGCTAAGAAGTAAACCCTACACAAATCGGAAGTGAAGTCCCTCAGAGGGTTGGATGGTGCCTTGTACGTCTCCTTCTGGCAATTCCTGCTGCCAAGTTGGTGCCAAACACACTGCTCTGCTTTCCTTTGAGCCACATCAATGAGGCCAAGGTTCTTGTCACCTGGCAGCCCAGGACCTCCACCACACTGCCCAGGCTTGTACCCCCGGGGAGGTCACTTCAGTGCTGCAAGTTAAGAATAAACAGATTTATTTGTTTGTCAGGTTGAGATGAAATGATGAACTGCAGTTAATCAAAAACAGAACTATTTGCACAGATACCCACAGAGGGATAAGGAGGGGAATACACTTAAACCCAAGGCTCTCTGTGGTTCATTCTCATCATGATAAGTCATGGTTTACTACAATGTTCAAACACAGCCATAACAGGTCATTTGCTTTACCATGTCCTTTCTACATTTGCTCTTTGGTTCAACTGTGCAAAGAGGTATGCTATATCTGTATTTCAACATTTGCAGCTGTTTATACACATCACAATAAATTAGGCACTGTAATGTTTTCATATGAAAATGATTAGTTCTTTCTTCTGTGTTGTCATTGAACCTTGATGCATTGCCTTCCTTAGACCATTTACTTGAACTTCTGCTATCTTAAGCATTTCCATCTATAAAATGGGAATAACTTCGTAAGGACTATTTATTGTTGCATACAAGAAGGCCTACAGAAAAATCCAGGGTTATACTTAGTTATTTATGAAGCTTGACAATATTCATAAAGCAAGCTTTAAACTGCTCTTTTTTGTATAAACTGCTTATTGCAGAAAGCTTTAGGAATAGTTTGGTTAGCGATGTGTACAGCCTTTTTTATTTTTGAACACAGAGTGTACTGTTTCTCAAGACTTCTCAAAGGTTGGTTATGATCTTTATTGCTATAAATTTTCTAGCAAGTACCTCTTAGGATCAAAAAAAGACTCTTTGAGCAACAAAATTGCTGAAGATTACCATCCTGAAAGGGACACAGATTACAGCTTGCAAAATGTCTAGGAAGGATAAAGCAAGCAAAAGCCCGACCTGACTTTACTTCTGTATTTAAAAACCCTTTACTTTTCATGAAAAGAAACATTTCACAATCTAAATGATCACTTTTAGCCTGCAATTTCCCATAAAAACTTTCACTTTGTTTCTTTTTTCATTCGTAATGTTGTTGAACTAACTGAAAATTGATACACTTAAAATGCTGTTAGCTGTATACTTCCTCAGATCTAAAATCAATGTTTGTGAACTTCCCTCATTGTGTGCTCACTTTGGTGGGCTGGGAAGTAATGAAGAAAAATCTTCACTGAATCATTTTCTTTTCCTTTCACATCCTTTCTGAAATATCACAGTATCTCTCCAGGGAGTTAATCCCTCCTCGTGTCTCTGTATTCACCAAAGAAGTTTCTAAATTGAAAAGACATTCCTTAAAGGAGGTGTGATTGTGATTGCAGTGTATTTCTACATCCCATGAGATCTGGCTAAATTGTGGAAAAGTCTCCTGCGACATCACTTTCAGTTCCATATGTGTCCAGATAAAGTGACTGTCTCAAACTTTGGTTAGTTTCATTTCCTCTAAATTGGGTTATCCTTAAATTCCTGCTAGATCCCCAATTCCAATTATGTGGAATTCACATTGAATTGCAGTTTGGAAGGAACTGTTATGCTTCCCATTGGAAATTTCATTTCAAAGTTGCATTTCTGATAATGGGGCAGCCAAGCAATCTGAGACTGCACATGTGTGACAATAATTTCTCCTCTGCCCTCTTCATGCCTTTCCTGCTTCTGGGAGACCAGGGTAGCTTGTCACCGCAGGAGGGGAAAACATCTGTGCCTCTTCCCTCATCTCTGCCTCTTGACTTCCCTCATCCCACTCTCCTTCTCCTCCTCCTTCTTCTTCTTCTTCTTCTTCTTCTTCTTCTTGACTTCTCTCTGCCACAGACTCTCCCTGCTCACTAATCCCTGTTACCTCTTCAGCTTCCAACACCTTCTATTTCCAGTCTTCTCCCTCGGACCACTCATTGTCATCCCACCTCCATTCCCCAGGCTCTGAGCCTTCTTCCCTTTAGTATTCCCCAGCTGGTCCCGTTCCCCCCATCATTCCTCTGTGTCCAACCAGTCCCTGACACCATTTGATGTTCTCTAGCCAGTTTCTTCCCTTCCAGCCAAACTGGTCTGCAAACTCCAATAATTTGCAGGCTGGGGGACTGCACTACTGCTGTCTTCCCCTTTGATGCCTGCATGTGTTTGAGGAAAAGGTGTATTACTAGTACCTAGACAGCAGCATTTTGATTCGTTTTCTCAAGAAAATGAAGTTGCACTTATACTGCACAGAAACAGCTCATGGCTCACCAGCTACAGCGTAGTCATACCTGTGCTGTTGCATTTAGTGTTCTTTTTTAAAATGATGACTACATAAAATTTATAACATGGGGATGGTTTTAACTTTGATTCTTCATAGCATTTCTCCATAAAATGTTATCAGGAGTAAGGGGTATTTAAAGAATATTTTTTCCTGCCAGTTAGTATGAGATGGCCTTCCAGCTGGATTGATGCTCTGGGATACAAAAAACAACTAAAACATAATTGCTTAGTGTTCAGAACAACTCACATCACTAACTTCTTAGCTTATGGGAAACCAGCAGCAATTTCTCCCTAATCCATTTGGAGACTGTAGTGTGTGCATTCGTATGTGCGGTACAATATAGGTTATCTACATAGTAAGAGAATGATCTCAAGTCTCACTAGGATTCTATTGTACTGACATTATGAAGGAGCTGTTGTAAGCTATCATGTCAAGGCTTACTTAAAGACTTATTAGTTCAAGGATCATTGACACAATAGACTATAATGACTCTCTTGGCAATGTTGTCATTTGTTGCGTTAATGGGCTTGCAGACTATAAGCACAAAATTTACATTTTGTGCATGTGTGTATGTTTCTATATCAGCTATTGCTATGCCTATGCAAAACTCATAATTTAATCACAATTGATGAAATATTAAGATACAAGCAGTAACGAATTTGGATGTTTGGCGAAATCCACGCTGGTTTTTTCAGATGAACTCATGCTACATTAAGGTAAAGACAATAAAATATTTTGCATCCTGAATTATTCGTACTGTGGTTTTTGAACCAGATGATGTTTTAATATATTCGAAAGGTTTGAATAGCCATTTAAAATAATTGTAGGCTGCAATCAATCATTCACTTACCTGGGAGCAAGCCCCATAGAACTCAGCAGAGTTTGCTTCTGAGAAGACACACCTTACTTGTGCTTACTGTAACCCAACTATGATAATATTGAAATTGGTGACTGGCATGAGACTTGATACAAGTCCTAAGATCTCCAGTAGACTACAGTGGTACCTCAGGTTACATACACTTCAGGTTACAGACTCCGCTAACCCAGAAATAGTGCTTCAGGTTAAGAACTTTGCTTCAGGATGAGAACAGAAATTGTGCGGTGGCAGCGCGGTGGCAGCAGAAGGCCCCATTAGCTAAAGTAGTGCTTCAGGTTAAGAACAGTTTCAGGTTAAGAACGGACCTCCAGAACGAACTAAGTACTTAACCCGAGGTACCACTGTATTAGTTCTGCTGGGAGATGTGGGTTTTCTGGAACATTTTGAATCTAAAGATATTCTGACATCCTAACTCAGTTGAGATATGATTTAGCATATTTGACTCAGTGAACAAAACTTATTTTAAAAAAGCAGATAATGTTAATTTTGCATGGTGTTAATGTCTCAGTGTTTTTCCTATTCCCCAAATAACTGAAGTTTTTAATAAGGGGAAAAAAATAAATGTTTCATTTAAACAAATTGAGAGGTTTACTGGGAAGTTATCTGTATTGGCATCCTCATAGTAAATATTTTAAAATATGACAGTTCAATAATAATAATACGGTAATAATAATAATTTATTAATTTTTTTATATAAAAAAGCTGAGATAGATATTGTGTTCTTCGATGACTACAACTATGACATGTGTTGTTTAATTCAATATATATAGCTGAGGTACCAAAGGTATATTTAGCTTAAGTGACTATAACAATTGTATTAGTAACTAGCCTCGCTCTCTATAGCTGCAATCAAAACATGGCAGAATCAATTTGTTTTGAATTTGTTGTCCATTAGTAGTTTTGGTGCTGCAACTATCACTAACTGAAGAGGTAATCCACTTAAAAAAGCACCTTGTCTCTTCTGTAGTTGAAAATTCCACAGAGGAAAAACAACAGATGCACTGCTGATTTATTATATTGTATAATAATTGTATACCTTATATAGAGGAAATTTGGCAAAGGAACTATAACTTCACTATCGTAGGTCACTAGGTACCATGGGTCAAAAAAATAGGTATCTACTTCAATTTTGGCAGTGTGATAGGAGTGGAAACGACTAGGGCTCTGGAGAGACATTTTACATGAAAGGTAAAAACAACAAAAACAACCCCCAAACCTAACACATCTGAAGAGAAGGAGCTGGTGTCAATAAGCTGCCACTGCTGTCTATTTTTGGAACAAACTGGCCTTTGCTTGAACTCTCAATACACAGAGAGTTCATGTGAAAAGTTTAAGCAACATTTTATGCAATTCTAGGAAATGGTTACAGACAAGAGGGGGAGAAAAGAACATGACAAGTGAATATATTGCTATTGTAAAAAAAACTAAAAAACAAACAAAAAACTCCCAACACTAAATATCAAAGGAATTTAACTTGTCTTTGCCCTTTATTCCCCCTCTTGGCATATGCCAAAATTGACAGACAACAAAGAATGATGGAAAATGAGCAACTAGCAGGAGATGCTATCCATTGTTAGTCATCCTCAGAGTAGACCCACTTAAGTCTTTAAACTAACAGGGCAACTTCATTGGATATAACCTTTAGTATAGTTCTTTCCTCATGTCAGATTCTTACCTGATTTCATTTGAAATTACCAGTGTCTGCTGAGATAGTGGTCCCATTAAGATGGTCCATTCCAGAAGATTGATGAATCCAGATGGTTTCATGATGAATCTTGGGATTTTTTTCTGTCACTCAATTTACAACCCTGTTGAAGCCCTGGTTGACCTCTGGAATAAGGAAACAACTCAGGCAGTTAATAGGATCGCTCCTGAACATCCTTTTCCTGTTCGTGCTATGCTAGCTCCTTGGTGGTCCAAGGGTGTGGCAGCAACAATATGGCAAGGGTGACAACTAGACTGTGGCAGAAAGTCTAGTGACAAATTCAATCAAACACAGGCTGCTGAACATCTTAAAACATTATTCTGTGGTAACAGTGATGATGTTTTATTTTCTGCCACTATTGTACCTGCTCTGAGTTGTCCAACAGAGTTGCTCCAAGTGGTCAGAGACGTTTTGTATCTTAGTCCTTAGGTTCAAGAGGAGAACAGCAGTGAAGTGTCTTTATTGCAGGGGGGGATGTCTCCTTGTTGTAACAATGGCTTTGTATCTTTTTGCATTCTGCAGCTTTTTAGTGCTTTTGTTTTTGTTTTAACATATTGTTAGCCACTTTGTGTCTCCTTGATCCTTTCCTTTAAAAAGCTCAAATTCAAAATTCTCAGTCAACCGCGGACTTCCGGGGTGGCGCCACCAGCAATGGCGGAATCCCTCTGAACTGGAGGGACTGGCTCCTCGGAAAACGGGTCTTCTCCGCTACGGCGAAGCGGGGACCCTTTCAAAATCACAGGCGGATGAAGCCTGTGACCGTGGGACTCGGCGGGCACCTTTAGCACCCCCCCAATCCGCTAAGTAACCCACCAACGGGCTCCGAAGTGAGGAGGGGGAAGCGGCGTGGTGCTGTGAGTCAATCGCTACTTCCGAGGAGCGAAGCCGCATAGCTGTTGCCAGAGAGCGCTGCCTTTATCCTGGGACAATTTGGACTCTAAAATAAGCACCTGTGAGTACTAAGAAATTGGACAACTGGATATTGAACAAAGATTTGAGAGCGGGACAGAATCGGACTTTTAAAAAAAAATTATTTGAATTTGGTACGGAACGGGAAGAGCTAAACAGGAAGTCACTCTTCCGTTCTTTTGTAAACAGAATAAAGCAAAGGCAATTTAAACTAGAGCTCAGAAAATCGTTTTTAAAAGATTGGATTTCAACATTTTAACTTGTGAATTTCTTTTTGTTTGAAGTGACTTTAAAGGGAAGAAATTTTCCTCCGTCCTGATCCTGGAGAGGGATGTCAGGACTGACGTGGGAAGCTCATTGACCAAAAACAATTGTTTTTTGACAGATAGCTAAAAGAAGAGAAACTTTGCGATTCCACTGTTCCCTTTCGCATTTTAAAGGAATATATAAGGACAAAGTATTTTTAAAAAGGAAATTCTGTAGCAAGAATAAAAACAAGTCTTCCCCCTAGGGGGAGTTTGTGAAATTGTAACCAACTCCAGGGAACTGACAGCTGCTACAGAGTAACCGTGGGAACAAGTATTTGACCTTGCAGGACAATGTACTCAGAAGCCTTGGTGTCTGCTTTCTACAAAACAAATGCTCTACTGGAAGAATTACATGAAAAGGTGAACTGTATGGTGACCTTGACTAGAAATCTTGATCAGGCAGTGGGACATTTGGACCAGACAGTGAGAAAATATGTGGAGCCTACCCAGGATTCAAACCAGGAGTGTGTCTTGACAGAACAGGAGTTTGAGGCACTAAACCAGGAGTGTGTTTTGACAGAACAGACTCAACAGGAGTATGATATTGTGGACTGGACAAATGAACTTGGGAAAAGCCAGAGCTGGAAAGGGAAAGTTCGGCGTGGTTTGGAAATGGGGGGCTGGATTGACCCCCCCTATGTTGGGATGTCTGGACTTTTTAAATATGGCAATGGGCTGTGAAATGTTTGGGACTGTGGGGGCTCCTAACTTTGGAAGGCCCTCGAAACATGCTTTAAAATACTACATGGAATGCAGCAAGGAATACGGAAAAGAATCTGATCTGTCGAGAAGGGTTAAAAACATTGTCAAGTTGGAGCTACCACAAGCAAGAGACGTAGCTAGGCTGGAGTTACTACGAGCAGGAGATAAGGGAAAGCGCAGTTACAAATATGAAGAAGAGCCGCGGAAGGGCCATGGAAGTGACTTGAGGGCCTCGGACATAAGGTTACCAGGTTAATGGGCTAGGCTGATGGGAACAAGGACTGACAAAACCCGGAACCAGGAGAGAGGGACGTTGGATAAAGATTGGATTTGTTTGTATCTTGTTTTTTTTGTTTTTCAGTATGCTTTACAAAGTTGATGAATGATAGAAAAATGTTGGAAGAAATTACTCGGTTTTAGTAAAGATGCTTAAAGAATTATGAAAGAATATTACGATTATAAGAAGTTAGTAAGGTCTAGATTTTAGCTTTTTAAATTTTAAGGTTTATTCTATTATAGAAAGATAAGACTAAAACAACTTGGGGTAATGTAATGGAAAGGATTTGCTGGGATAATTTATAACTAGGATACAAAGGAAGGGAGGAGGAGGAGGTCTAAGAAAGAAGGTAATGACAGTTAAGGATCTGAAAATAATGAATTTGTTTTTAAATGTCTTCTTTTTTGTCTTTTTTGTCTTTTTTTTAAGGGTTTGGGATTGTTGTATTATTGTCATTTTTGTGTCTCTTTTTATTTTGAATTTTTTCTTTTTTCTTCTTTTTTACACAGTGGGAAGGGGTTTGTTCTTTTATTATTATTTTCTTTAATGGTTTGCTTTTTTCATTCTGTAATATTTTGAAAATCTTAATAAATATCTTATTAAAAAAAAACAAAAACAAAATTCTCAGTCAACCAAAATGCTTACCTTAGGCCACTTTCTCTCGGCCTAACCTACATCACAGATAACATGAAGTGGGGACAAGCATGTACACTGCTGTACATGAAATAATTTGCTTAGCCAATTCCATGGAGCCAACACAAACATTGCAATGAGGATGTTTGTGCGACTTTTCTTTTCTAGAGCAGGCCACGCATCTCCGAGGTGAAGACTTCAAGAGCAGGAAGGCTTATTATTATTTATACACTGAATTTTTAAAAATAAATAAATCCCAAGATACCAAAAGTAAAAACCATAAAACCAAAATCCACACACACAAACTGGAGTTCATAATCCAAATTGGGGTGAAGGAGACTCTTCGTCCCCAGTTGCAATCTACATTCCCTCAGGAGGAATTGTTTGGGGTTGCATCTCTGTGGTGGGCAGAGCAAAAAGACACAGAGCCAAATATGAGTATAATTTTCAGCATTGTGCCATTTCATAGTGCTGGCATCTCTCTCTCTCCCTCCCCCTTTCTCTTCCCGACTCCACACTTCTTTAAACATTTTAGCTCTCCCCATTTTTGCCCCCTTCATTAACACAGATTGGAACTGATCGCTTGCAGTGAGTTCCCCTCCCCCTGCCACAAGTTTCCTTATGTTTTGGTTCCGCCCATTTCTGATTTTCCCCCTCCCACCACTCTATTTCTTCCTTGAACCCCTTCTCCTTTTGGGGGGACATTGGCAGCCACATCTCTAACCATCTTTGAAACACAGTGCAGAAAAGGAAGCTATTCTCAGGGGGAAAGAGTGGTTGTCTGGACGTCTGGATGGAGTTGGTGTGCATAGGACTTCTGGGCTGCTGATTCTCCACCCGTGATCTAAACCCATTAGCAAGCCAGCTGTACACACAAAAATCAAGCTAATCCCAATGCCATTCATGTTTCCTCTGTTGCAAAGCTCCTGTGCCCTCCGAACCCAGCTGTCAAAAGTAAGAAGTCAGAGCTAAATATATGAAATATTAAAAATCCCAGCAGGGAATCAACCAATATTCTGAATGTTCAGACATTTCTGCAGATATTCTAGCATTTCCCTTTTGTTAAAAGAACAACCCCTCTTTGTAGAGTAAATGCTACTGCTGTTGTATAATGTTTTTCATTTTTAAATAAACAAATATTGAGCTGGGAATCCTGTTTAAAATTGCAACAGCTAAGTTGGTGTTTTGTTTCAGTTTTTGGGTGGTTGTTTTTTTGCAAAATCTCTTCAGTCTGAAGAAAGGTTAGGCATGAAATGGTAGCTCTCGCCAATTCTGTTCTTTTTCACACCTGTGGTGTAATAATTAGCTATTAACAAGATGAAATTTGATTTGAATAACTTGTTGGCTCACATAATATTCCTCAGGAAATGGTGGTTGCCTATAGCTACTGAGCAAATCTCTGTAAACTGGAGATTTGCTGTGGGATTTTGGTGTCTTGTGTGTCAGTGCTGCCACCAAGTGACGGGCAGTGAGGACTTCATAGGATCTTGATAGTGCAGAGCAGCAAGCAGTATCTGAAATTTCTGTTTGCTCTTTTCCAGGTTTTTCTCTGTTGTATCCCAGGGCTGGCTCAAGCTTTAAGGTGGCCCTGAGCAAAGTGCCCTCTTATGCCTCTGCTCACACTAATGAGCACTATGTGGATAACGCCATCATACAGCTTAGTCACTAGGTGGTGCTGTGCGTAGGTGTATCTGAGTGAGATCAAGAGTTTCCTGTTGCTGTTCTGTCTTGCTTAAGAGAGTGAAGTCATGGTGTGGCCTCTTAGCCTACCATGAAAGGTCACTTAATTTTTACCTTACACTGGCAGAAGGGCGCCCAGGATGGCTGGGAGTGGCTATTTACATTTCCCACAATGCTGCAGAGTGCTCAATGTAACATAACTCCTGGGCATTGGAAAATTTAAAGTAGAACCTTGCAGACCCAAATGTTTGATATGGAGGCAAGGGATGGTGTTAACAGACTCTGGTTGTCTTTGGATGTCAGGTACAGGCATCAGGCAGGATATTTCCTATATATACGTGATATTTCATATATATATATATATGTCAGTTTTGCATACTGTTTTTCCGTGGGGCATGCATTTTTGTATGCTACGTTCAACATGTACGTGCACATTTTGCCCTGGTATATGCATTTATGTACACCTTGCTTGGCTGGAGAACCGCACTGCACTTTTCAGAGAAGTGCTCATTTTGAAGGACAGCTGTGTTTCGGTTTGCTTAATGTTTTGGAATGTGCAAATCAGGCAGCTTTGCCTTTAAATGTGAACTGAACCAGTGTATTCCCCATCCCTAGGACAGAGTTCCATAAGTGAGGCCCCAGTACCAAAAATCTCCTTGACTGTGTATGCATGTTGAAATTGAAGGGAATAGCTAATTCAGTGGCTAGGATTGCAGCCTAAATCACACAATCCTGATTAGGATGCTTTGTTTATTTTATTTATATATATAGTGCATTTGTATCCCACTTTTTCTCCAAGGAGCTCAAGGCAGCATACACGCTTCTTCTCCCCCTCCTCATTTAATCCCCACAACAACCCTGTAAGGTAGGTTAGGCTGAGAGTGAATGACTGGCCCAAGGCCACCCAACAAGCTTCATATCTGAATGGGGACTTGAACCCTGGTCTCCTGGTCCAATATTTTAACTGTTCCACTACAACGGTTGCTTCCATTCCTGAACCTGGCAATGTAACTTCAATCCTATGTGTGTATACTCCAAAGTCCCACTGAGTACAATGAGACTTACACCCCAGTAAATATGCACAAGATTGCAGCCATGGTCTTCTTCCAGGATTCATGTACCCTGAATTAAGCGTCATTAATGTACATTAACAGTTCGATTCTACACGTTTTCTCATAAGCAAGTCCCACTGTGTTTAGTAGGACTTATTTCCAGGTAGAAGAATAATGATAATGATAATTTCCCCTTCCTTAAATTGTTTCCTTAATTAATGTCTTTGTATCCTATGGAAATTCCTGATTTGCAGAGGGAATGCCCTGGGAAAGCTGAAAACAACTTCACTGTTATTCCCGGCAAATGCACGAAGGAGACATATCATCCATATGCAGAAACATCTTTTTTAGCAACCTTGCTCTTGAACTGCCCTAAGAGCTTCCCAATCACTGAGACATTTCCAGGAACAGTTGTTGTAAAGCAATGTTTCCCAGGGAATTGTTTTATCTGGTCATTGGAGCAGCCCTGTCTCCCTTCCCCTTTATCTGCAGCAGTGAAAGGAAGGAAAGCCGATCAGGCTAAATCATTACACAAAGACAAGATATGCCCACCACGTGGGGAAGATGAGGGAGCTTCATCTTGTTAGCAGGTGCCTGAGCCACAGTGCTTAGGGTTGCGTTTAACAAGGCTGGCCCTTTAAGACAATGCTGCGGGCTTACCTCCTGCAGCTGTTGACAGGTTTGATTCATCTCTCCCAGAGCCCATTGTGGCCACAGTGGGAGGCTCTTGCGCAAATGTGCTAAAGCAAGGCAGGGAGCCAGAGCTTTTCAATGAGCTTCCCAGCTGGAGGGCTGCCCCCTAAATGGCTGGGTTGGGACAGGTCTGTGATGGGAAAGGGGTTAGGCACCTGAGCACCATTGACTTCCCAAGTACTCTGTGCTTAAGGTTACTGGCTTCCCTTCGCTGGTTTTTCTTCTTTGCTTTAAAATGCTTGAGGTATTTAGCTTTAAAGCACTAAATGCTCCTTTATGATGGGCTTCTTATATTCTCCATGGTTACCCCACCCCCCAATCATCACCCCGAAGTGTATCTTGCAGAATTTCTGTTGACAATTCCGCCCTGGGAAGGCCAATGGGAATGTTATCTCTGTCAGCCTGTCATTTGCATGCAGAGTCAAAATAAGGCATCCCTTTTATTTACCCAGTTTGCAAAGCACAGACACAACAAGCCTCCTTTGGATTATCTTGAAAGCAGGGATTTGCAGGCATTATCTTTTTAAGACCCATCTATATATGCACGTGCTACTGAATACTTTGGTTAATGGCTGGAAAAATGAAGATTCCGGTGTGAATGACATGACAAGACATTTTTTAAAGTATTTTCCTTAGGACTGAAATATTTAGCAAGTTCATCAATTATATCAAAAAAACATCCAATTTCCGTGGAAGAATGGCAGATGAAGATGATGGACTTTTCAGAGCTAGCCGACCTGACCGGAAGAGTCCGCGATCAGAATGAGGAGGAGTATGGAAGAATGGAATAAATTTAATGACTATTTAGCTAAATAGATAAAGTTAAAATAATTGGGAAAAGCTTACAATTTCCAACTAGGCCTAGGATTTAAATAAGCAATGTGAGGAATTATTATGTTTAATGCTGAATTGGGAAGATTGACTGATGTTAAGGGATTAAGTTAAGATTTTAAGAACTTTGATTTGGAAAACCGTTAAAATGATTTGCATTGAAACCCAGCTAGGGGGACACGAGGAAATCAGTTAACAATGTTAAGAAGATTAGTTTTAATAAGGATGTGATTTATGTTTGTTTGTTTGTTTGTTTGTTTGTTTGTTTGTTTCTTAATTTTGTGAAAACCCAATAAAATTTTTTGAAAAAC
This sequence comes from Podarcis raffonei, assembly GCF_027172205.1. Lineage (NCBI taxonomy): Eukaryota > Metazoa > Chordata > Lepidosauria > Squamata > Lacertidae > Podarcis > Podarcis raffonei. The sequence goes on from NC_070606.1 coordinate 50,506,623, forward strand.
AAAAAACATCCAATTTCCTGAGTGGTGGATGCTATTATTTTTAGGACAAGTACTTACCAACTGTATTAAAAGCAGCTCCTCCCCTGAACTGATGAAGACATGGCTCTTATATGACAAAGTTTGCTGTAACACATCATTTGAAAACGAAACCACATTTTTCTTTAGAAGTGTTGAATTTATAGTCTTATTATGCAAACTTTTGCAGATTTGATCAATTGGCTAATGAATTAATCAATTAATAGGTTGTGGATTCTCCTTCTTTGGGGGGTTTTAAGCAGAGGTTGGACGGCCATCTGTCATGGATGCTTTAGCTGAAGACTTCTGCATTGCAGGGGGTTGGACTAGATGACCCTTAGGGTCCCTTCAAACTCTACAATTCTATGATTAATCAACTAAAGTTTCTTCAATCAGCCAGTAACCCTATTTTTAGGTCATTGCACCATTAGGCTACAATTTTGTATGGAGCATTACTGATAATCCCATGGGATGGGGACACAACCAACACTACATTCTGAATTTGCATGAGGAGAGGATACAGTTCCCCCTTAGGCTAGTCAGGGGCTCTCTCACCCTCCATGACCTCAGCTCTGCTCCCAAGGTACAGCGAGGAAGACACTTCGGTTGCGTTCTGGTTCCTAGAAAACAAGTTGCACCTCTTCCCCTTCTTTATAAATTAGCATTGCCTGAAGTGACAGTCATTTTTGCCAGATCATCCCCAGGAATGTTCAGTGTCACACCTCCAATCACACAAAGGATTCTAGCCCCACACAGCCCCACTTCTTCCAGGAGCCCTGCCTGCTGCTTCACATTACAGGCTGTAGCCCATTGTCATCAAGGGGCCTTCTCATAAGTGGTCCAAAGGCTGTGGGAGATGTTCTGGTCCATCTCTATGGAACTGCTGTTGTTTCCCAAAACACTTTCTGAGACACATCCATTTCTGGGTGATAGACTTGCTAGGTTTCGTTGTTCAGTTAGTTATGATGGTGATGTTTTGTTCGAGAGGATTTTTTGGAAATTTCTTTTTAATACAACTGTTTTCCATATGTTAGTTGTTAGTTGCACTGGGGGTTTTTTGTAGTTGCACCGGGGATTTTTAATTGAAGATAAAGTGCCTGTTTGAATGAATGAATGGCACTCTTAATGTTCCCCTGAAAATCTGTCCAAACAACCCAAGGGACCTGGAGAGAAAATGAATATATTGGGTGCTCACTTTTTTGAAGGGAAGTGATTAGGGATGATCAAGAGAGCCCTCTTGGATCAGGCCAAAGGCCTATCCAGTCTATCATCCTGTTCTCACGGTGACCAACTAGATACCCATGGGAAACCTGCAAGTGGGACCAGAGTACATGTGGTAATCTCCCTGCATGTGCTTCCCGGCAGCTGATATTCAGAGGTATACTACCTCCAAAACTGAAGGCAGAACATAGCTATCATGACTAACAGAATGCAGACTGCGCCAGCTGTTACTGGGATATATCATAGGCATGGCAAGCATGAGCGTAGTTGTTAGATGTGTAAGGACTAGAAATGGTGCAGGGTAATTTTCTGGTTGTACCTTGCAGGCTCATTTCTACACATTTCCACACTGCAAATATGTACACGTCCTGACATGTCTTCTGCATGACTCATCAAAACACCTGCAGGGGAAAAGTAGAATTATAAGATTCTCCCCTTTGGACCCAAATGAGACAAGTTAAGAAACAGATACTGACATGAACCCGTGCATGAACTACATGAACAGTAGTTCAAGTGCAGCCTTGGCCATCTATTTTGGAGGCACATGTGCAGTGCTTTTTTCTGGGGGTACGCAGGGGTACACATACCCCTAAACATTTTGTGAATCTTTTGTCCATTTACTGTATTTATTTTGCCTGATTTGAACTATAAAATGGTGATTATCTTGAGTCAAAATGAGAGTAAAAGGTAAAGGGACCCCTGACCATTAAGTCCAGTCGTGGATGACTCTGGGGTTGCGGCGCTCATCTCGTTTTACTGGCCAAGGGAGCCGGTGTACAGCTTCCAGATCTTGTGGCCAGCATGACTAAGCCGCTTCTGGCGAACCAGAGCAGCGCACAGAAACGGCATTTACCTTCCCGCCGGAGCGGTACCTATTTATCTACTTGCACTTTGACGTGCTTTCAAACTGCTAGGTTGGCAGGAGCAGGGACCGAGCAACGGGAGCTCAGTAGCACTAAACATTTTTTTTAAAAGAAAAAAAGCACTGCGTATGTGTAACATGTTTACACAGCTGCAGAGTTCAATATGTTTACTTCATGGTTATCCTTCAGGTATTTACACGTGCTACAGCAGAAACTGACTTAAAAACTGCACTAACTCCTATTCTCCCTCCCTGTCCCTCCACATGTAATTCCATGTGTGATGAGCAGATTTAACTCTTGGGAAAACACTGGTTTTGACTTTGCAGAAAGAGTGGTGCTATCTTTTAAGTTACTGTTGATTCCCACCCCTCTCCTTTCATCTCCAAAGGGCAGGAAGGTTATCATGTCTGGCCTTGCTTTTGCTCTGCATGTGTCTGGATCTGCTGGTGGATCCCTCTGTGCTGCACACCCATCCCGCTGTCCCCGCCTCCCAACTTTTGTGAGTACAAGCAAACTATTCATGAAAAAAATATGCCTGTGTGAGGTGGTGTGGGGGACGATGCCACTGACATTCCCTATTGAAATACTCTGGCTGTTCATTTACATTCACACTTTTAAAAAAAGAAAAAAGAAAAAGAAAAAAATGTTAACTAATGATGTTAAATGCTTTGCCAAAGGTCTTAGCAGGTCAGTTGCAGAAGGACTATTTCGGCCTAATTAGAGCTCTTGGGGTAGCCTGGGGGCCTCCAGATACAGCGGGTGACAAGCTGGGAGATGACAGCTTCAATTGGCTGCAAGGGGAAGGTTGGACCGGTCATGTTTTCTAACTGAGCCAGGTGTTAGCTGAATGGGGGGTGAGGGGATGTGGCCAGCCTCAAGCTCTTGTTTGATCTCCCTTTCTTTTATTTGCTCTATTTTGAGTCCTTCCCCTTGCCTGTCCCATCTTGTGTCAAGGTCAAGAATGGCCTTCGCTAAATCAGGAGTTTCCCTTTTCTCCCCCTCTGGGAGGTCATTAGCAGCAATCCTCCTCCTTTGCCAATAAACCCAGAGGCGTTGGGGCAGAAACAATGCAGAGGCTCCAGAAAGCCACCCACTTCACATTGTGAATCTGAAGCCAGATGAGATGAATGAACATGGAAGGTGGCAGAGCCCAGCCACCCCATGAGCTGTGTTTAAGCCACATTAGAAACCAAAGCTAATATTGTTAGTCATGCCTGCACTTATCAAATACCCTCTACCAGACCAGCCCTCCATCATTCAAAAGGAAACTGCATCCAAAAATAAAGGCCCGGTTTGTCCTATAACTTTGCATTTCACAAGCACCTGGACAGAGTGACAATACTGATTGCCACAGCGACTTTTAGGCCCCCATCCAGCAATGCCATCTGAGCAGCAAAAGTCCGTGGAGTGTTCAGAGTTTCCTTGGCTGCAAAGCCTGCCCCAGCCATGCTCACTAGTTGGCATATTCGGTGTGGAAGATTCTCACTGAGGCTCAGAGCAGCTATGCTGAAGAATAACAGAGTCTAATCAAGTGTAACAGATGGCTCGATATAACTATAATGGTTAATTTTGTCATGAGCCCGGTTCCGACACTGGAGGGAGAGGGAGAATTATGGGAAGGAACAGGGATCACCATTTTCCAACCTGACATCAGCAGCTTTGGAAGGGGGAGCAGGGGTGCTGCCTCCCTCCCTCCCTTCTTGCAGAGCAGAGAGCCTCAGTGGAGGGCCATGGAGGTGGGAGCAGGAGGCAATAGCAACTGAACAGGAGCCTGAACAGGAGGGTGCAATCTTGTTGCCTTGAATCAAGCAATGCCTTCACAGGTGAGCAATGACCCACCCATCCTGACTGAGCATGCATCAGCAATCCTGACATTCCCACAAACCTCATGAGTCAGCAGGTCACTTCTCGCCTTTAACAGCTTGGTGAGTGGGGCATCGAAACCTTTTGGGATATCTTCATTGCTTCCATCTGGTTCTGAACTTCTTGCCCTGCTCTTGAACTCCTGAACTAAGGCTCCTGAGCCCTGTGTTTTCTGCTGGGCCCATACTGTTACCTGTCTGAAGAAGGATCTCTTTCTTACTTATAAGTAAGAGCCTCTGCTAGCTCATTTTGGGGCGGGGGCCAGGACAGATTTCAATGAAACATTTTTTACCTGACACGTACACTTTGCAAGATGATCCTATGAGAATGCAGCATACCTGTATTTGTTGTATACACACGGTGTTCACTTACAAAAACATACGAACAAGTGTAAGAAGAGTGGAAATACGTTGGTTCACAGCACAGCATTAACTAGACCATGTTCACCTCCTCCATCTCCATAGATTTTTATCCTCAGAAAGATTTACAGCATTCTGCAGGAATGCATTTCTTTTCTATTCTATTATTCCCAGCTAAAGATGCACAATATTTCCAAACAGTTTTGAAAGATTGCAGAGAAAATAAAATGATTCAGCGCAAGGGGGGAAATCACTGAATGCTTTTAAAAAAACAACCTCACAACCACCATATACTGTATGTATGTGAGAACTAAAGCTGCCTTTAAACTCCCTGCTGGTTTAATGAGAGCACCCATTAAATGTTCCGGGTTTAGAAGGATAATTTGCCAAGCAGAATCCTCACTGCAGTGCATTGGCTGCTTTGTAGGGTCTCCCCCTCCCCTCTTTCTACTAAATCCAGCTTCAGTTCAAATGAACAATTGGTCTGTATGGTCACGGGAAGGTAGGAAATTGTCTTATCTGTCACTTGTTCAACATTGGCTTCTTTAAAGGGAAAACAACAATCACAGTCAAAGATGCTTCACTGCCAGGAAGAAAATAGAGGCTGTAAGTGGGCAGATGAATTATGCTTTTCCAGTGGGTTTTTTTCTCTCTCCAAAAGGAAGCATTTACTGAGGGTGAAAATTGTGGTGGTTTTTTTTTTATCTTATAACAACTGAAGAGTAGAGCTTGTAAAAACATGGAACACCTACACAGACACTTAATTTTTGTTGCATAGGAACACACATCAAATAGCTTTCAGTAAAACTAGGTGGGCAATGGGCTTTTCTCATTGTTTACCTCTTACGTCAAGATCCTTAACAAATCCCTGTCAATCATCTGCGAGACCTAAATGCACCAGAGTTTAAGCCATTACAGTCATAAGAAAAGAAAAGAAAAGTAAAGAAAAAAGCACAGTACTTGTAGAATACCCCATAAAATAGGAATAACAAATCTAAACGGCAGGTGGATGGAGTTTAAATTTTGCTTCACTGCTCTTGAAAATGGTAGCCCTAAAATCAGATTTCCGAGGCAACTGCCATTTACAATTCAATCAGGAGTGCTTTAGCTTTGTATACACAGCAGACTTCCCTTTGGGGGGCCAGAGATAGCTAGGAAACATAACCACATTTGTTGCCACTTATAGCTTCCGGCTGAAACCACTCCAATGTATTTTCTATGATCTACCACCCATGGGCGTAGCCAGAGGGGCAGCTGCCCCCCCCCGATCAAGTAAAGCAATAGAAATACTTAACTAACTGACCAATCACATTGCTTCTGCTCCCCCAACCAAGTCCTCCCCCCCCACTAACAAAAATACTGGCTACACACATGCTACCGCCCATCATGGTCATGGACAATACGCCCTTCCCTCTCACAGGCCTTGGATGGTAGGCCCGTACTGGATGAACGCATCTGTGGTTCTGATGCCTCTTCAATTAGATGCCACAAAAGCATTAAAAAAAATCACCCCACACTTTAAAATATAGATATACTGTATACCAAATGTGCCACATTCTTTTTTTTTTTATTTTTTTTATTTAAAAAATTTTTTTTATTTAAAAATTTTTATTGGTTTTTTCCACACATAATACAAGACAATACAACACAATACAAGACATACAAACATGTAAACACGTATAATTTCTTAACCTTTCATTTCTTAAGCCTTCTTTCAGCGACTTCCCCATACCTCCCCTTTCTGCATCCCTGTTATCAATCTTTTCAGCATCCCCTAATTTCAATATAATACTTTCTTTAGATCTTATTTCTCATATCCAATTGCTAATCGCTGCAATTCTATTTTGCATTACCCAAAACATTTTAGCATTCATTAATTTTACAACAGTTCTTAAGATAAATTTTAAACTTCTTCCAATCTTCTTCCACCGTCTCTTTCCCTTGGTCACGGATTCTGCCGGTCATCTCAGCCAGTCCCATATAGTCTATTACCTTAGTCTGCCATTCTTCCAGTGTGGGTAGTTCTTGTGTCTTCCAATACTTCGCTAATAGTACTCTTGCTGCTGTTGTAGCGTACATAAAAAACGTCCTATCTTTCCTTGACACCAATTGGCCTACCATGCCCAGGAGGAAGGCTTCTGGTTTCTTCACCAGAATGTGCCACATTCAAGGCCCTTGAGCAGAGGCAGAGAACCTGTAGCCTTCCAGAAGTTGCTGCACTACAGTTCCCATCATCTCTTACCATTGTCCAAGCTGACTGGAACTCATGGGAGCTGGAGTCAAATAATGGCTGGGGGGCCACAGGCTCAAATCACTGCTCTAGAGGATTGTATTTGTGGCATATCCACCCCGTCCCTTCATCCTCAGTGTGGCACTCTTTCTCACACTATTGCTCCCTCCCTCCCTCCCTCTTAAATAGTTATGCAGTTTTAAATGGCTAAGAACAATTCAGTTCCCCCCTCCATCAATATGTGATAGGCTCATAAGGCTGACCCACCTACGTGCAAAAGAAAACGCAGAAGTGGAGAAATGAACACGCAGTTTCACCGAGGAGACACAATGAAAGAAAGATCAGCAGGCTAACAGAGGGAAAGTATGAAGTGATTAACAATGTTGTACTATGTGAAATGTGTCCCTTTCATCATAAAGCCATTTTATTATTTTATTTTATTTTATTTTATTTTATTTTATTTTATTTTATTTATTTTATTTTATTTTATTTTCTCTTCTCTTTTTCCTGTTTTCTAAACCGCAATCCTTTATTAGTTAAATTTTTCAGTACTTGGTGCAGATATAATATGGAATAAAAGCCATTTTCTAAATGAATTTAGATCTACAAAGATTGAGCTGAAAGGGCAATCACAAGTAGGGAAAAAACATACTGGTATCACAATATTCAGGACATTAAAGTCTAGGCTGAGCTACAGCTTGCAGATGAGTCAGAATCCAGACCTTTGAATGCTATGCCTTGAGTGGAATGCCCCACAACTATCTAAATCCCACTGAAAAATGATGTTCTTGCACATAACATAATGCACATATCTCTGGCCATTTACTTTGGATTAGTGCAAGGCACAAAGAGCAACATATGCAAATTCAGTTACTACATCAGCCTAGGTAGGAAACAGCCTACAACTCATTTATTCTGCTTGAAGGAGGGTTGTTAAGTGCTCCGAGTTTGAGTCAATATAGAATATTCTCAAAAGCTTCATGTTTTGACAGCTCATCACCTCTGTGTGTGTATATAGAAATGTTCTTCGTGTGCCTGCAAAGCAGAGGTGCAAATTACACAGAGAAAATTATGGATCAGGAAGTGCTCTTCTTAAACGACACGACTGTGCACAGTCCACTGCAGGACGGCCTGAGCTGACACATGCACATTTCCATACAAATTACAGTATACTGCTGCCAAAAGATCAATTAGAATGTCTGAGACCACAGCCTGCCACTCAAGCAAAGGGTGGTGGGATGCATGCATTGGGGATAAAGAACCAGAATTTTCCCAGGCTCAGGGTAGAAACAGATGGGTGGTAGTGTTCCCTGCAGGGTGGGGCTTGCAGAATCACTGAGAGCAGCAGAGCAGAGGGCTTTTTTTGGAGGGTGGGGTCCAAGCAGTTAACACTTGGTTTCCAGCTGAGAGAAGAAATTACATCCTTTTAGCGGGGTCTTGTGCTGAGAGCCCAATTCCACCCCCACAGCCCCACTCTGAGTCCAGGCACTAACCTTGATGAAGACAAAGCTGCCTTCTGCTTCAGAACACACAGTAGCTTGGGCTGCAAGATCATTTTGTTTTATCTCACCTTTACTTTTTTATATAGCAATGGCTTTTATAGCAGTGGCTTAGGAGAAATGGCCATGTTAAAACAATGTTACTGTGAGCAGGTGTAGAAAATATTTCTCTACGCCTCCCATTAGTTAGCATAAAAGAAAGGCTGTAGGAGCCAGATATTTCATTTTGGTTTGATAAAACCAATCCTTGTAATGAAGAGCCTGTACCGTATTTTTCCGTGTATAAGACCAAAAATAATGTCCAAAATTTGGGGGTGTCTTATACACGGGGGCCATATCCCCCCATTTTCTTAAATCAGAGTCCCCCAAAATAGGGGGCGTCTTATACATGGGGGCGTCTTATAGACGAAAAAATACGGTAATTAAAAACACAGCACTGATGTAAAGAGAAGATTCCTTTTTCCCAATTAATTATTCATAAAAAGATCCAACTAAAGGTCAGCTTAGAAAAATCTGTTTCATAATTTCTTCTTGAAACTTTTGGGAGGATGTGAACATTGAAGTGTTGGAGTTCTAAATGTTTCACCCTTTCCTGGATGCTAGCTGAAGAACTGATCTTAATTAAAGTATTGAGGCTGGAAGATATCTCTTCACCTGTGCTGGTGAAGACAAGCTAATGGTTTTATCATTTCATCTGTCCCTTAAGCAGCGCTTTTTTCCCCAGCCAGAACTTGCCAGAAGTCAATTCCAGCATCTTTCAAGTGGGCACCATTGCCATTATAAGAGAGCAAGGAAGGCGTTCATGGTGAGTTCCAGCACCTCTGTTTCAAGAAAAATAGCACTGCCCTTAAGGAGGAGTCATTGCTCATGAACTGTGCTAAAATGTTCATAACTCAGTCGTGATATGAAGTACAGTCCTAACAGTGCAATCCTGTACACTTTTACACAGAAGTTAGTTCCAGTGAGTTCAATAAAGCTGACACTTATGTTAGGTGGGTATTGGATTGCAGCCTATAACAACTGAAGGATATCTGTGGATTTATTTGAATTGGAGATGCAATTCATCTAAAAAGGTAAAGGACCCCTGGACGGTTAAGTCCAGTCAAACTTGACTATGGGGTGTGGCGCTCATCTCGCTTTCAGGCCGAGGGAGCTGGTGTTTGTCCACAGACAGCTTTCTGGGTCATGTGGCCAGCATGACTAAACCACTTCTGGAGCATGGAACACTGTGACGAGTGCCAGAGCGCACGGAAACACTTTTTACCTTCCTGCCACAGCAGTACCTATTTATCTACTTGCACTGCTATGCTTTCAAAACAAAAATTTTTTTTCCTTCCAGTAGCACCTTAAAGACCAACTAAGTTAGTTCTTGGTATGAGCTTTCGTGTGCATGCACACTTCTTCAGATACACAAGTGTGTATGCACACGAAAGCTCATACCAAGAACTAACTTAGTTGGTCTTTAAGGTGCTACTGGAAGGAAAAAAATTTTTTGTTTTGACTATGGCAGACCAACACAGCTACCTTTCTGTAACTGGTGCTATGCTTTCAAACTGCTAGGTTGGCAGGAGCTGAGACAAAGCAACTGGAGCTCACCCCATTTTGGGTATTCAAACCACTGACCTTCTGATTGGCAAGCCCAAGAGGCTCAGTAGAGCCCAAGAGACTCAGACAACAGCGCCACCTGCTCCCTAATTCATCTACGTGTATATGAGGGTGCTATGCACATAGTTCCTTTCTAAATTCAGACGCTAGGGATGTGCCTCGCCCCCCCCCCAAAAAAAATAGATCAGCTGTTCAGGATGCAAAAGATGTGCAGGAATGTAGTGGGATGGCCCCTATTGTGCTCTGTGAGTGCAGTCATTCCTAAATTTAACCGCAAGATGGCAGTGCATTGTAGAATATATAACAGCTGGCTGCTTTCGTTATGTGTAAGAGGTTGAGACATCTCCATGTCTAATTTTAGGAAAGGGTGACTTTAATAATTACTGGGATGAATGGAAACCTGGGTTTTTGGATTTTGGCATTTGTGTAAGGTTAAACAAACTACAGACAAGAACAGAGAAAGAAAATTAATAGGCTAGCCAAGTAAGTCAGCACATAAAACCTCTTCAGAGGGATGTTTAGCTACTGGATGTTCAAGACTCCATTAGAAATATTTCTCAGGGGAGTTTTAGAAGATCTCTGACATAAAACTGAATGTCTGATTCTGTGCTTCCTGTTTCCTAGCCAATTCTCACCCTACACTTCGTTTTTGGATACCCAAATACAAACTCTATGAACCTCTCAAGTGTGAAGACCACACACATCAAATCCCTTTAACATACTTGGAACAGATGCTTGATCATTCCGGTACGATGCCTTTCAAGAAGAGTTGGGAATACATGACAAATTTCTCTCGTATGGACAACTGGCCTATTTTGCTTTGTTTCCCTTGGGTAACTATAGTTGCATACAACAAGCAGAGTGAGCGTTATGTACTTTTGATACATTGATTTATTAGGTTCTAATAAATTCACTTATTTGCGGGAAGTGTCCCTGAGATAATGAAGTAGCCTCTGTTTCTGGAAAAGAGGGAAATTGTGCAGTGCAAACCCATGTATGTTTATTCAAAAGTATATTAAAAAAAACCCACTGTCTTCAACAGAGCTTACTCCTATGTAAGCCTTAGGATTGTAGCTGTACAAAGATGAGAATCCTTTCAAGGAAGTCTTTGGGTACCATTGATCATTAGATGTGCTTTAACCTGTCTGGAGATGGGATTTCCAAATACAAATATTATGCCATATTTGGCATCCATTTGATGGAGTGCTATAGCAAGAAGAAAGCTCAGCTGTGAAAAATAAGTGTCACTTGTTACATAGTGCTATTACGAACTGGAAATTAAGTGATAGCTGCCTCCAAGATAAGGGGCATCTGGCAGGCAGTGGGGCATAAAGCTTTGCAAAAAGAGCTTAGCACTCAAGAAAAGATAAATTGCTGTTAGAAGCAGAAGAGGGTTAGAAAAGGAACCTATGAGCGCTCAGAACCTTAAAAGCATCAAGTAATAATATAACCATGGGGGAGATCATTTCCTGACAGTTAATGTCTAAACGATGACCTTTTGTCCTCTGCACCAGCTGCCAGGAAGTGCATTCCCTTCTGGTTACTAAACTTGGAAAGGCAATGTAAATATTTTAAGGGGAAAAGTGAAGTAGACTAGTAAACATGAAAATAGGATGTCTTGCAAAGAGATGCTGATTTACACCTCTTTACTAATCCATTCCTTCCCTTTCCAGATTTGAGTAAATGTTTATTGTATCGATCATTAAGCCTTCCCCTGAGCTTAGCTTATTGCTTCATTATGGAACGAGGTTCATCTTTCCTTCCAAGGGATTTTGCTGGGTGTTGTGGCTTCCCTCCAAAGGCCTGCGTTTTTCTCCATAGAACTTGATAATAGTGCTAAAAGCCACGGGAACTTAACTTCTCATTTTCCATTGCAAAAGGATGAAACTGCTTTGGGTATCAATATGAGGGGAAACAACAAGGTCTGAAATTGTGCAGTATGAATGGCCACACATTTATAGATTAACCACTTTGGAGAGCAACAAATTCATGCAACCTAAATGAGAGCTACATGTCTAAATGTCAGTTTCCTGACAAATAGAACCCAAGGAAGGATAGTGTAGATAGGCAGTGACTTGTTTCTTGATAAAAGGTAAAGGTAAAGGGACCAGTGACTGTTAGGTCCAGTCGTGGACAACTCTGGGTTGCGGCGCTCATCTTGCTTTACTGGCCGAGGGAGCTGGCGTACAGCTTCCGGGTCATGCGGCCAGAATGACTAAGCCACTTCTGGCGAACCAGAGCAGTGCACGGAAACGCCGTTTACCTTCCCGCTGGAGTGGTACCTATTTATCTACTTGCACTGTGTGCTTTCGAACTGCTAGGTTGGCAGGAGCAGGGACCGAGCAACGGGAGCTCACCACCGTCACAGGGATTTGAACCGCCGACCTTCCAATCAGCAAGCCTTAGGCTCTGTGGTTTAACCAACAGCGCCACCCGTGTCCTGATATCTTGATATCTCCTGTCAGATGTCATGGGACAATATAGAGCTCTACGCAAGGTACTGGCCTTATTGTTGGGACAAGGGCACTGGAATTTGACACACCATAGAATCATAGGATTGTAGAGTCTGAAGGGGCCCTGAGGTTCATCTAGTCCAACCCCCTGCAATGCAGGAATTTCTACTAAAGCATCCCTGACAAATGGCCACCCAACCTCTGCTTGATAGACTTTCTCCCTCCCATAAAACATGATGGCATTCTAACTGGTACAAACACCATTCCATACCTATTTGGGAAAGACTGGCAAATCACAAAAGGGACCAAGACAGGAAATCACCACCACCACCATCAACATGCTGACTCAGGTCCTGAGATATTTTATCTCTCATTCCTACCACTTCTAGATCAGTGTATTGGCTTCCGCTAGATGGTTCCTCACAACTAAGCATCTCACATTGACAGCAGTATCCTCTGCTTCCTTTCCAGTAATTGCAGCTAGTTAAGCAAAAACTACCTCTAGACAGAAACAGTTCAGCTTACTCTTTCCTAAGTGCCTTGCATTGTACTTGTTTGCACAAAGTATTGATCAGGCATCTTATTGCAGTTTGTGCTAAGCTGGTGTAAAGCTATCCCTCAGCAGCAGTACCTGCTACTTACGGTATGGTATATTTTAAGGAAATGGCAAGTAGAAGAGAAAGAGGCTGACATGAACGGTTTCTCCTAGATGTCCTCTGCAAAGTTGTATGTACTTGCTGGCTTTCTGTCTTTCGTTGACAATTGTGATCCAGCAACACCAACTGTTTAGTGGGAGGTAATTTTAATTTCAGTAGTTTATATATACATTTGATAAGGTACACTTGTGGTTGAATTTCTTAAACAGGTGATCACTCTGAAGCTCAGGAAGGGGTAGAATGAAGATACGCACAGAAACAAGCCATCTTGTCTGTACTGCTAGATATTTCAGAATTTCTGTGTAAAATCATGGGTGCATCTGCCAAGTATTCTCGTTCAGCCTTGGAGTAATCATACATTGTAAATTTGTCAGCTTATCTTTGCTTATATTTCCTGTGTCATTAATCACATTTATTAATCACTGGTCACATTTATGTAGAACCATACAGGTGTAGGGGACACCAAATGTCACCTAGTCCAACTTCCTGGATATAGGAATCACGATTAAATAATCCCTGACAGATGGCCCTCCAACCTCTAGTTAAAAACCTCCAATGAAGGTGCAGACCTCCATGGCAGCTATACCCTGGAATAAAGAAGAGAGACTCAGTTAACTGGGTATTAAAAAGCAACCCGTTTAAGGGCACCACCCTCAGATTTACTCATGATGACTCAGGGCAAGAGAGGAGGTGCTGCTTAAAGCTGGCACATTGCATGAAAGAAGCATCCACATCCTAATTAAGAAATAGGGAGACAGCTGGCAGCACCTTAAACAGAAGCAATTGCTCGGAGAGGGACTAGAGAGGGATATTCCTGTCCTTCCCCATTAAGTATTTTCTGCTTCTACCCATTCTCTTTATTATTATTACCTTGCCTTTTCTGCTGATGAGACTCAAGGTGGCTTAGAGATAAATGTTGAGAATATAACTTGCTGCCCCCTCTGCACATGATGCTTCGCTCCTCAGTTGGCCATTTGCCTCCTCTCTGTCAGCGCTGGCTGCAAAAGCACCACCTCAGGGAAAGGGAATCTGCTCTTTTCCACCCTTCCTTTCCTGTTGTTTGTTTTCCTCTTCTGCCTCGAGTCTTGATTGAAGCTTTCACACTGTTTTCTTCTCTCTCATCAAAAGCCATTCATCTCGATGCCGCTATAACCATATTTGACGGTGGTTTGTTTTGAGATCATAAAAGCAGGCAAATTGGAAACAGACATTGTGGTGCTCTAAGCATTGGGATCCACGTGAAAACACTCAGCACAAGGTGTATTAGAAACTGAAGGAACACCCAAACCACACAGCCAGAATGGAAACCCATGATACATTTCATCCATGCTGAAGTGTTCTTACATGACGTCTGTCCCCAGATCCATCCCATAAATGTGTGGGGAGTCAGAGCATACTTTCCCTTCTCACTGATCCACTGTACATGCCCCACATCCAGGGGTCACATCCACACCATATATTTAAATTAGATTGCTTCCCTCAAATAACCCTGAGAACTGTAGTTTGTTATGGGTGCTAAGAATTGTAGCTCTGTGTAAGGTGAACTATAATCCCCACAATTCTTTGGGGGAAGTCATGTGGTTTAATTGTGTCTTGAATGTATAGTGTGGATATTCATGTAGGGGGTATAGCATTAAATAAGCCCCATTTTTTGCATCCAGGACCATTTTATCAAATGGACAAAGGAGGTAGTTGCTGAGCTTCCCATCTCTATTAGGGGCTGACCCAGGCTAAGAGTCAAAGCTTGTGTGTGTGTGTGTGTGTGTGTGTGTGTGTACACAGTATGTATATACATATATAGCAAGTCTCTAGTCCTTGTAAATTCAGAGATATTGATCAAAATATGCAGGCATTCTTATCTAATTGTTTAGCAAGAAGAAACTAGCCACTGATGTAGTTGATTTGCTGTAGTCAGTGAGAGAAGTCACAGCTAGGATTTGCATGTAAGAACAGTGGTGTTCATAGTGACAGGAAAGTCTAGAGTCACAATTCAATTCTCTGGAAATAAAATTGCTTGTTAATTTCTCTACTATTTGAGTTACCCCTCCCCAAGCAAAAATAAGAGCTGTCCATTTAAAAAAAAAACCCATGGATTACCAAGCAGCAACATGTCAACCCAGAAATAAAAGATAAGGAAAACAGTTATTCATGCTCTGAGTCAGGTTTTATTTTGTGCAGGGAAAAGTTTTGAAGGTCATTTATGGGGGGGGTGTTTAAAACGTTTTTAAGCATTTAAGAACTTGGGAAGGGCCCTGCTGGGTCAGACCACAGACGCATCTAGTCCAGCACAAGACTCACAGGCGGGTGACACAAAGGAGGTGGAGGAAGTAGCAGCAGCAATGTCCTCTTGCACAAAAATACTCACTCTAACTTTTCTGGATCTACAGTAAGTCTGTGTCTTTTTCCCTAGTAGTAGTTATCATCTGAAAATCTCAGAAAACTCCATTTATGGTTGCTGATTTTCATCTCTCACACAAGCTAAGCCCCAAAGGTAATAATATTTCCCTTGATTTTCAGTCAGCTGAATGGACTCCATTAAATGCTTGAGCAAATTGCTCATTTTTATTTTTCTGTTTTAAACATTTGTCCCTCGTATTATCTTTACGAACGGTTCAAGGCCCCTATGAAAAAACACTTGCATGCCTGCTGTGAAATAACAATAAAACCACAGCATAAGCAAACAAACCAACTTACACAGCAGCAAAAGTGTACGCAAGGCAAACCATATAAAGAACCACCCAATAGCCAGAGTGTAGGACTTTGATGCTACAATATGCATTTGATGCGAACATGGCCATTAGCTGCTGGTGCTGCAGGTGTGGGGTGCAGAAAAGCCACAACAATGTGATGTTAGGATGTCGGCTGCACTTGATACAAAGAGAGGACGGACTAAGCAAGCAAACTGCTGTTTACAGTGGCCATTGGTTGCAGGGCCGTCTTTAGCATATGCGCCGCAGGGGTGCAAAGATCTGTCCAGCACCCCCAAATTTAGTTTAGCCACCCCCAAATTAGCTTTTATTGAGCTTTCTTTGGGAGGGGGTTAGCCAAAGTTGTTGAACTTTTTTAGGGGGGAAATCACTCATTTGTAACAACGACACATCGGAAAAAACTGCTTTTGTTTCCTGACTCGTCGGGAATATTTGACGCTATGGAGTAACAGAGCGATGGAGGAGGGGGTGGGGATTTTCGCTCCATTGCTTTTCACTGCCTCTGATCGAGAGGAATCAGTATACAGTAGGTATACATTTGGTGCCCCTCAAAAATTGGTGTTCGGGTGCCCCGCACTCTTTGCATCCCTGGGTAAAGACGGCCCTGATTGGTTATCTAGGATCCTTGAGACTGGATCACCAATCTAGACAAGAAAGACGCACAGTTTCCTGAACAAACTGGGCTCTGACAGCTATCTAGAAGAAAAATGCTGTATTAGGATTCAGGGAGAAAACAAAACATAGCTAGGCCTTTGACATACTTTATTCCAAATATTTTCCTATTGTTAGGAGACCACTGTTCCCTTCACAGAGCTACAATTCCCTGGGAAGAGAGACTGATTTATAAACCACACTGGTAGCTCTGTGAGGGAAATAGAGGTCTTTGAGCAACTCTTAGCAACCTTAACAACTTTCTCCCAAGGTTCTTTTTAAGAAAGCCAGGACTGTAAAAGTGGTATAATAAATAGTGCTTTAAAAATCAATGGTGTGTGTTTCTCTAACTTCCATTGAACTCAATGGGGACTATTTCTGGGCAGACATACTCTGTACATTTTCCTCAGCAAATGTCTACTCAGAACTTGGTTAGCATTTTGAAAAGTCAAAGCAAGCACCCACCACCTTTCCCTCTGGTCCCATGTCTTTGTTTTTCATCTATGATAAATCTGATAAGCTTTGACAGCAAAGCACCTTGGTGAGGCAGAAACTGACAGAGAAATTCTACTTTTGCCAGCTCAATCCTTTTGGCTCCATTGGATATGAAAGGATACAAACCTAGCCTGGAATCTGAAACCTTGCCTGCAGTGACCTTGTTTTAGCAAACTCTATTCTTATCTTCTAGTACTCCTTCTTGTCTGTACTGCCATTCTTTGCTGTTTCTCAGCATGTATGATTTCTACTTTTAGAAAGGCCTTTTCTATTTCTCTTCGCTAGATGTTTGCATTTGATTTCTAAGGAATGGGATATGGCCATTGTTCACTCGTCTTCCCCATTAGCATGTATCATTACTACTCTTTTTATCCTACCTTCCTCAAAGGAATTCTGGGTATTCCTGTCTTTTATCCTGATAGCAATTACAGTGGTACCTCAGGTTACATACGCTTCAGGTTACAGACTCTGCTAACCCAGAAATATGGTAGTACCTTGGGTGAAGAACTTTGCTTCAGAATGAGAACAGAAATTGCGCAGCAGCGGCGGGGCAGCGGCAGGAGGCCCCATTAGCTAAAGTGGTGCTTCAGGTTAAGAACAGTTTCAGGTTAAGAACAGACCTCCGGAACGAATTAAGTACGTAATCAGAGGTACCACTGTATAGGATGTAGGAAAGACTGAGAGAGACAGCGTACCTAGAGTGCAAGGTCACCACAGTGCCGGATTTATGTATAGGCTAAGTAGGCTGAAACCTAGGGCCTCTAAATCTAGGGGGCCTCATCAGCCCTCCCCTCCCCAGTGGGCAGTCTCCCCTCTCCCAAAATTGTAAACCCAAGACTTCATGTGAGGGGAGGGCAACTCAGGCCTCTAAATCTAGGGGGCCTCACCAGCCTGCCCACTCCCCAGGGCCGCAGTCTCCCCTCTCCCAAAATTGTAAACCCAAGACTTCATGCAAGGGCAGGGCAACTCAGGCACAGCAACTATGAGACTCAGGGCTAGCCAGTGGGGCCCAATTTGAAGCAGTGGGGCACAACTTGATATATATATATATTTTGTAGGGCTCCAGTTCACAGCCAAAGTCTGCAAAATCTTATAGTTATAAATAAAATCCATCTAGATTGCCCTGGTGCAGGGGCCCACTTAGGAGCGGCATGCAGAGCCCAATTTGGCCCAGTTGCCTTAAGGTCAGCCCTGATGAGACTGTGCAGGGGTTGGACTGACAAGCCCTGCAGCTTCTAGGTCCCTGGTGTCACCATTCAGAGTACAGACTGAAGGACTTGTTAAGGAAATAAAGGGGGGCACTTATTGGAAATCAGTTTTGTCATCTCTTCCCCCCAAACCCCGAGACAATGAGCCCAGCCAGCTTTTATTCACAATCGCATAAGCACTACACTACAGTATGGCCATAAACTTGTATGTTCAACTGCTGAAATATACACCCAATATATAGCAATGGAGATTTATGTTACTGCTTTATGAATGAACACTGTGTTTTATGAATGGACTCTGTAGTTTGTGAATTACCTAAGAGCCACCAATAGGGAGCTCTAGAATCTGACAGCTGACCAATTGGGTACTACCAAACAGTGACCCCTATTGTTGAAAGCAGGTAACTAGCAGGGAATGCTTCAGCTCAGCCTTTGCATTGTTGACTGAACACCCCCTGCTGTGCAGATAATGGAGAAAGCTCATAAATTGTATCCCTTCTGGCATCCTGGCTGACTCTATTACACTGGTGTAAACCCTGGTGCACCAGAAGCCCAGAATAGCAGCAAATAAAATCCACTCCTACATCAGCGACTGATAAGACTTTTCAACCAGTTCTTCCAAAGTCTTTCTAAATTATAAAGCTCCAAAATACAGGCCAAAAGAGAGCACGTCTAGGAAGAGTGAAGCATACAATGGGCACCACCAGTGAAAAGGCCCTGCTCTATGTAACTCCTGCCCTATCATTTGATAGAGTGCCCACTTGCCCTCCTTCTTGACATGGGATGCTCTCTATTAAGAGTCTCCAGGTCCAGTACAAAGACCATAAGAAGGGAGAGCAGGGACCTTGAAGTTCCCAACAACTGTTAAGCAAGCAAGCAAGCAAGCACACAGGTCACCTTTGTCACAGTCAGGACGCCTATGTCCTGGCCAGACCTGCACCCAAACTTGTTTTTGTACTATCTTGTTTGTCCTCTGTAACCAAAATTATATTAGCAACATATACAAGCAGAAAAGTTGTTTTCCTTCATTTGCAAGGAATCATATAAAACCAAGTGGCACTAATAAATAAAAGTTCCAGGGTGGCAACAGAAAGCAAACTAAAAATGCTTTTGCAGTTCATCAAAATTATTCAGCAATATCAAGTTACAGTATAGGAAAACTGGTGCTATTAACAGTAATCCTTCTAGTTGGTGAATTGGTTCAGCAACTTCCATGCACATGATGTGTGATGCTAATTATTTCCCCCGAGAGTTAAATGATAACTATCAGAGGCAGCTACAGGAGAGCTATTAGATTCAGGTGAGGGTCAGATGCCTTGTCAATCCTACCAGGTATATAAGAGGCCTGTGGCCTGCCCAGGGACTTCTTTGTGGCAGCCCCCAAGTTGTTGGATTCCCTCCCCACAGAAGTGTGCCCGGCTTCTTCATTACGCAGCAAATGCTGAAGGTGCACCTCTTTTCCCCGGCCTTTGACACATGAGATGTGAGTTTCCAGGACCCACCCTATTCCTATGATCTTGAATTTTAAATTGTTGCATGCTTGGGATCACTTGGAATCATCCTCCAGAACATCTGTGGGCTGCCCCCTCACTCCGTATGTTCAAATCTCTCTTTGAAAATGTTCTTCTGAGGCCTTTGGGTCTGTTTAGCTACTCTTATTATACCCAATGCAAATGTTTGTGAATTTTAATTCTTTTAAAATAGCATTTTAAACTATTGGTTTTTATTGCATTGTTTATATTTGTTGTTTTAGACCGCATGGCTCTTTGGGGTAGAATTTCTTATTTTAAGTGTGTACAGAGCCATGTACATTGATGATAAACAAACAAACAAACAATAACAAAAATAATAATTGTGACGCACTCTGGGACCTGTTGGTAATGGGCAGGTCATACATTTAACTACAACACTGACAGCAGACTCCAAGCTTCGCAAAGAAAGCAGGCAGACAGCGCATTGTGGTAGTCACCAATCTAGATACCGCTGAGGGGGGTGTAAAGGCAGCTGTGCCATGTGGGGGTGTGTGGGGGAGAGAGAGAGTCCCCTGCCCACAACAGCAGAGGTGACATCAACCACTGGAAAAAGCAAAATGTGTGCAGACTTCCTACTTCCTGCTGGCTTAGTAGTTCCTGTGGCTTAAACTCACAGCTTCCTGAGGCTGCTTTTAGGTTTAGCATTTTAAAAAGCATTGGAGAAAAGTTACAAGAGGCTGTGGGCAACTTTGAATTGGTCCCCCAGTTTTCCAAACCAACTGCAATGGTCTAAATGGTGGGCCATTAACCTCAGTATATAAAGCAGTAATATTAAATTGGCTCTTCCTTCTTTTTAAAATGTTTCTCACCCGCTGCTCTCCCCTCACTTTAAAACTGAAATATTATTACCAGTAGCAATCTATATGGTAGCCAGAAACAAGTGACATCCCTACTGAGATAAGGAGCAAACTGTAATAATGTCTTATATAATCAGTATGGTCAAGGGTAGTGCATGGTATATAAATACTGGCTGCTAATAACTCTTTATTTCAGTTTACTTATGCTGTCGAAACAGGGATTTTTCTTGCCGGGAAGTAATCCGTTTTCTGTACATTCACCCTGTCCAAATATTGATTCTTTCCCTCTCCTCTTGCATTCTGCAGACAATTTCAGGAAGCAAAGATTTATGCTCACATCAGAAAACATCTATTTTGAAAACTATGGGAACCCTGGATCAGCAACAGTAGTTTGAGAAGCTCTGAGATGAGGCGCTGTGCTTTCAGGTTGTTTGGGTTTCCAAGTGTCCTTGCTGAGATCAGCAGCCACTGCAGGGTTATGAAGTCAATCTTGTCTTCATTTTCAGCTCACTTCCTCCCTTAAAAACAAAACTAAACTCCCTGAATGGAGTCCCATTTCACATCAAAGCTAAAGGAAAGCATGTGAGTTGGTGAGCACGCTTCCAGTGACTGAAAGCCATCTCATTGTCTACACTGAGTGAAATGTCGTGACTTAATTCACGGTGATAAACGTTGTGGTAAAGTAACATCTAGGGTGAAACAAGTGAAAGTAAATAGATAACAGATGAACTAGTTTGTAACTGTTACAACTAAATGATAACAATAATAATTGTATTATTTATACCCCGCCCATCTGACTGAGTTTCCCCAAAGACGTTGAGATCAACAAGAGTCTCAATGGCCAATCCCAACTTCATCTGTAATAAGCATATAGTGGAAAGTTGAGGGAAATCCACTCTTCTACTCTTGCTTAAGCACTTAATCCACATTAAATGAACCTGATGATGCATGCGGAAAGCACTTGTTACCTCGTATGATACAGTTTGCTTACCCCTATAGCTGAAATCCACCACATTACATTTATACCCTTTCTCTGCTCCATGAGCTTCTTGTCTGAGTGGTGATTTGAGCCTTATTGGCTGTGAGTCCTGGGAGACCTGCTACCTGCCTTGCAGACCTTTTCGGCCTTGACTGGGGCTGGGGCTGCTGAGCAGAATTTTGGGCTGGGGTACTGTTCAGGGGCTCTTGTTCAGGGGTTGTTGCTGCTGCTGTTGCTGTTAATTTTTTGCATCTTTATTTTTTATCTTATGATTTATGTGGAAATTATTCAATTTGGTTGTGTACTTTTTGATGCTTTGTTTATTGTTTATGACTACTTTTGTTATGTTTGTAGTTATGTAATTTTTTCATATGTTGTAAGCCGTCTTGAGCATGGTTTTAACTTTGGAAAGGCAGCATACAAATGAATTGATTGATTGAAAATGAGTTTCCCCAGTTCAACAACCTTGCACTGACCTACTCCTGGATCATTAGGTAGAGGGAATATTTTTCAGCAATGTAAATCACAGGTCCATATCTTCTTCTTCTTTGGAGATCACTCATAGCTGAGTATGATTGTCTTCCATAAACAATGTTTATACAATGAGTACGTAAGTGACTGTGGAGGCCAATTCTGGATCCACACGTCCTTCCACACTGGGGACATTAGTTTCTGGGCAGGAGTTAATCACGGTGTGGATTTGCCAAGCATGCCTTCCTCTTAGCACGTTTCTCCCTTGCATCCTGAGTTCAAGTGTCTTCAAAGCCCATGACACCTTTGGTAAAGGCTGTTCTCCAACTGGAACACTCACAGGCCAGTGTTTCCCAGTTGTCAGTGTTTAAAACATATTTTTTTTTAGATTTGCCTTGAGACAGTCTTTAAACCTCTTTTGTTGACCACCAGCATTACGCCTTCCATTTTTAAGTTCGGAATAGAGTAGTTGCTTTGGAAGACGATCATCAGGCATCCGCATAATATGACTAGTCCAACGAAATTGATGTTGAAGAATCATTGCTTCAACACTGGAGATCTTTGCTTGTTCCAGTACACTGATATTAGTTTGCCTGTCTTCCCAAGTTCTGCGTAAAAATTTTCGGAGACACCGTTGATGGAATCTTTCAAGGCATTGGAGATGGCGTTTATAAGTCGTCCATGTTTCACAAGCATACAGTAAAGTTGGTGGTACAATAGCTTTGTAAACAAGCATTTTATACCCCAATCTGGATCAAGACCAGAGTGAGAGCAAGGCTTAAAGCCCCGCTACCACCCACACTATGGTCCCAGTGCAGATCAGGCTTCCAGAAACTGCCATTTGCATTGCCAAATAAAGCTCCATTAAAGGAAGAATTTTAAATTTTTTTGGCAGCACGTAATATATTATGTCAAAAGCTCATCTAGATGGGGGAGGGTGTGTGATGAGTGTTAAGGGTGTATGATTTTGTGCATGTCCAGCTCTGTCCACTTTTGGGTCTAGCCCCACCCACTGCTGAAACATGCAGCAGAAAACTTCCCACTGAGGTAATGCAGCCAAAAAGGCTTTCAGAGCAGCTTGCAAGAATCATTACTAAGGCTCATAATCTTTTTAATTCACCTCTCCTTAAGCCCTACTGAGTCCCACTGATAGCTCCTCCTTGTGCATGTCTGGTGCCATGTAGTCTACAGAAGAAGCCAGACTTGGAAAATTAGTATGCTGCTCATATGGTCTGGCGTGACCTGCAACAAAATGTTGCAGTCTGCATTGTTCCAATTCACGGTTCCAGCCAGCCATGCTCTTTTCCAGAATGTTCCATTCAGTTTCATTCCCCCCTTTTCAGTTTTCTGTACCACCTTCCCAATAATCAGCCAGCACTTTGTAGACATTAAGTATGCTTGATTCTTCTTAAGACATTTGGGGGGGGAGTCCCCCCCCCAGGTTCTCCTCCCCCTAAAGTTTTTATGTACTTTTACCAGCCTTGGTATTTCCTCAAGACTGTGGATATCTCCCTTTCGTGTGTTGTTGGTGCCATTTTGACTACATAAGAATGCACACTCTGAAAATGAGTTCACTTTTGTCATACAAAATGATGATGACATCCACACAAATCAGAAGACTTGAAATATGAGCTCTAACATTTTAACAAATCAGAAAGTGATAATAAGAAACTCTTTGATATGAAGTACCCCTTGTTGAAACCGAAAGAAATCGAGTAGACGTCTGCTATCGATAACTTCTGCTACATGCAGGCACATGTGTCTGTATAAAGTCTTTTTTTAAAAAAGCCATTCTTATTTTTTTCCCTTTGTTTGTCAGGCCTCCCTGGTGTGATACACCTTGCTTGTTCCTTTGTTCCCTTGCACACACATTAATTTTAACAAGTGCTTTTGATGTTTCACTTCTATTTAGAAGCGCCTATTTATTTAGAGAAGGAATATCTCTCTACTTCATTTTAAACTGGACCCTGATGGCCAGTGTACATTAGCCCACACTCCACCATGTGGAGGCTGCTTTAAACGGCTGTGTGTGGCAACTGTCTCCCCCTAATGTAATGTTTCTGTGCCTGTCTTGACAAGCAGTTTGGTTGATTTTCCCCACTGAGCTGCATGATGAGCCAATGCACACCAGCAGTCAGCACATGGGGGGAAATGCCACGGGGAGCGATTTAATGCAGCCTGCATGCAGTGGTCACATCATCATCCCTTGCATCCTTTTAATTTGCACACTGCCCTGAGTACTGCTGTGGGAGGGTGGCATTAAATGCTAGAAATCTCTGTGTAGTTTAAGAATGCTGAACTGAGGTGGTTTAGTTACCATGTGCCCTGTTCTGACCACAAGCTATGGGACCTGATGGATACCTGAGGGAGGCTTATCAGCCAGATAGCATCAGGCTAGAATTGCAGGACCTTGGATAGCTCCAGGCAGAGCACCTGTTCAAATAATGTTTAGAGCTCAGCTAAGCTCTAAATGCAGGTGGGGCTGTGGTCTAAACTACAGAGCCTAGGGCTTGCTGATCAGAAGGTCTGTGGTTTGAATCCCTGCGATGGGGTGAGCTCCTGTTAGGTCCCAGCTCCTGCCAACCTAGCAGTTCGAAAGCACGTCAAAGTGCAAGTAGATAAATAGGTACCGCTCTGGCGGGAAGGTAAACGGTGTTTCCGTGCGCTGCTCTGCTTCGCCAGAAGCAGCTTAGTCATGCTGGCCACATGACCCAGAAGCTGTACGCTGGCTCCCTTGGCCAGTAAAGCGAGATGAGTGCCGCAAACCCAGAGTCGTTCGCAACTGGACTTAACAGTCTGGGGTCCCTTTACCTTTACCTAAGCTCTTCTGGGCTTCTCATGGAACTGACTACCTCTCCTAGGCTCAACTCCATCCCCAAGGAGTGGAGGACCTTAAAGTCTCTGACTTGGAGTCTATAATTCACACACTGGTAGATTTCTGGGGCTCAGATATCTATCTTGTTGTTTCTGGACACACCAGGACAAAACTGGTAGTACTCCAAGAAAGATTGCTTACAGGGACTGTGCTCAAAACACAGAGGTAGGTACAATATTGCTATACTACTATATATCTACAAAGTCAGCACAATGTCTTGTCTGAGAGCTTCTCTCAGTCCCTGAAAGGCTATGTCATTAAGCACTGATGCCAGAGGAGAAAATTTCTGGAGCCAACGACTTGTCTGTATTTTCTGCAAAATTTTCAACTTAACTTCCTGAGTTTTATTCAGTTGCCCTTTCCCCATATTTGCTAAGTCAAACAAACCCAATCACTGTTAGTTTCATAAATACCTTCTTAAAAAAAGTAAGTTGCTAAGCTTCCAAGAACAATGTTTTATTTCTGTACCCACTTGCAACACACATGCAACCATACGCCTCTTGCCTTATTCACAACACCTACAATCAGGCTTGTAACTTAGGAAACCTGACTTGAATCAGATTAATACTGTTGTGTGCTTGACATTCAGAAAGATGGCTCTATCCAACAAATTCCATTTTAATGTGGCTATTTGGGTTGTTTCAAGTGGGGGGGGGGAAGGATGCCTGTCTCTGTGTTGTACTTCCTATTACATTTATTGTTGGTGTTCTCAAATATCTAATATTAAAGCCAACAATGTAATATGTATCCAGGGGTCTGTTAATTTTTTATTTTTGCTGTTAGGAAACTGTAACATGAAATGAAAGTTGTCTGGTTTCCTGTTTCCTATGAGTTTGCCATCAGATTCTAAATATATAACTGTGGCAGGCTAAAGGCCAGATGTTATTCCCTGCTGTGTGGTATCGAAGGGGAGGAGAAGGGAACCCAGAGCTCCACAGCCTGCTGTCCTTATCTCCCTGGGAATTTCTCTCATAATGATGAATTGCAGGGTCTCCATTGCCAGAGCAGCTGATGCCTAATTTAAATGCTGAGGCTGAAATCCTTTATGACCACTGATGTTCAACACATAAATATTTCCAAAGCTTTTTTATATAAACAATTTGTGCAGACGTTTCACAATTCTGCCTCCTGTCCTATAAATTTGTCTCTTCAGCCTTTTGTGCTAGGGTTGTTCCCAGGGCTTAACTTGACCCAAGGCCATGTTTTCAGCGGCAGGGTTCACTGAAGGAGAGGGGGAGGTAGATGTTTTCTGGACTCAAACTCCCATCAGCCTCTGCCAGCATAACCAATTGTGAGGGGTGATGGGAGCTGTAGTCTGAAGACACAACACTGGCTTCAATGGACTCCCCAAGGTGCTATGCAACTTTCAGTTTACACCTAGGGATGCTGTGATAATCTTCAGTTTTTGGAAATATAAAACCTCTGAGGTTAATTCAGAGAGAATCTCCTTCTGAGCATTTGCAGATACCCCTCGCCAACAGTCGGCCCCCTTTTAAAATGCTGTTTTTTGTGGAGTTTTTGTGTGTGTGTTTTTAAGGACAGAGCTTTCAGTTTTCCAACAATTTTGTCTGCTCCAAGCAAGCACTGTGAGCTTCTGTCCCACTGGTTGTCCCCTGATGCCGATTATGAAAAGGACAAGCAGATAAAACAAATGTATCTTTCTTTTGTTATGTAAAGATCATATGCTAGGTTCTAGTAAAGCCTTTTATGGCCCTCTGAGAGATTTTTCATTGTCTAAAATAAAAATAAAAATGCCAGTTTGGCACAGTTGGGACTCATTTTCCCAAATGCTGTTTTCAGGAAACATACAGATTTTTCCCCCCAGAGATGTAACCTCCTATCCATGAAACTATCTTTTCTGAATGCAAACATTTATGACAAATAAACAGCTTTGCCTACCAAGCATGTACTGGATCCTAATATCTCTCCCCCCCAGTGATTCCTTGTCTACTGTATTTGATCCTACAGTATCTCTGTGAAAAGCAGTATTTTTTATATAAAAACAACAACATGATCACAAGACATTGTAAGATGCAAGAACCCTGTCATTTGCCCCTTAACTGTGGGAAGCTCTCCTTCTAAGAGTTGTGTTAAGCTGTTAGCAAGACACCTTTGCACAATAAAGATGCATTTTTCCATTGCAAGGATGTGGTGTGTTGGCTTTTAACGCAAAGTATTTTTTTAGCCTAGGAAATGATGCATGAGAGCACTTCCATCGCTGTTACACTATGCGGAATGCAAAGTCTTCAGGACATAACTCATAACTCATAACTCATAACCAGCAACGTTACACCCGAAACCAAGACGGTCACCACCACGGTCACCACCACCATTTATGTTTTATTTGTTCTTAATTCTCTCAACCCTGCACACCGCTTCAGTGCGTATAACTGCATAGGAGTGCACATCCATTTAATGAACAGCAGCAAGCAGATTTTTTGCTGCCTCTCCATCCACATGACAAGCCTATATCTCATCCCTGGTGGGCCAATGGGACATCTCGCCATGGACACTGCATCCCCTCTTATGTCAGTTTTCCGCAGTGGCTCCAAGACACTTTCTGATGCACCTTCCATGATCATGTGAGGAAGCCCGCAGACTGGAACCGGTTCACGTCTGGCAGATGCATGGAGATACCAATGTGTCTGAAAGATGCCTTAAGTGGTCAGATGCATTAGGTACAGGGATCCTAATTGTAGCTGCGATTTAAATAAATAAAAGCCCAAGGGACAACCTTTGGAATTAAGAAGTGTTACTTATTTTTTATTCTTTTAAGGCAACAGCAGCATTCTGGTTTGGGCTCGTCCAAGCCTATTCCTTGGAGATCTCCTTTGTCACTTGCTGCCACGATTCCCTCCCGCGCCGGTGCGTGAGGTGGGGTGGCAAAGGGGAGGGGGG
This sequence comes from Podarcis raffonei, assembly GCF_027172205.1. NCBI lineage: Eukaryota > Metazoa > Chordata > Lepidosauria > Squamata > Lacertidae > Podarcis > Podarcis raffonei. The sequence continues at coordinate 50,534,001 of NC_070606.1, forward strand.
ACAGGCCGCTCACTTCCAAGGGGAGGGGCTCTGCAGAAATCCGAGCAGCCAGAGCCTTGCAGCAGGGAAGAAAAGGCTGGTGAACACACACGCAGAGAAAGAGACATAGACACAGGGGTCAAACGCTAAGCCCGTCCCTTTGGCTGTCTACACAGCCAGCCGTGGGTGGGGAAGGAGGAGGAGGAAGGAGAAGGACGCGAGCAGAAAGAAGCCTTGGCGTCGCCGCTCGCCTGCAGAACTGGGAAGGGAGCGACTGCAGCACAGCCACCTCGCCCGCGCTCCCAATGGCTCCGGCTGCCGAGTGAAGCGAGCGACGAGCTCGGTCCCTGGCGGCTGAACGCGCCTGGCGAGGCTGAAGGACGGAGCCGAGGGCGCAGTGAACGCCTCCAGCCATGGCGGGGACGGAAGGCGTCACGGCAGGTAATGGGGGCTTGCGGGGAGGGTGGGCAGGCGGGGGCAGCGCGCCTCGCGTGGAGGGGGCTTGCCTTCGGGAAAAGCGCACCTCTCCAAAATGCGCGTCGTAGGCGATGCGGGGGGGGGGGGGAGCCCCAGCTGGGAAGGCGCTGCGGGTCTGGGCTCGTGGGGTACGAGGGAGCGGGCGGGAGGCAGGAGGGGGGCTGAGGGCCGCGATCGACCCCCGGCTACATCGTGGGAGCCGGATGCCGGCGTCGCGGTTTCTCTCCGCCCCATCAAGGAAACTATCAATAGCGCTGGATCTTGGGTGGTTCTTGCATGAGACCGTCTAGATTCAGAAATGAAGCCGAGTCTCTGGGTAATGGATGCGCAGTCCCTCCCAGAGGCAGGTATGGCTTGGACGCCGCCGTGTCAGCAGACTGAGCTGCATATCTGGAGGGTATGTGCAGAAAACGCAATGCACCCACATGCATGCATGCATGAGTTTATGCACACGTGGGATGTGGCAACGTTTTGTGTACGAGTCATATGGCGGCAGGAAGGAGCATACTACAGGGGTCGGCGTGTAAATGTTGCTTTAGGATTTGCTTGTGCGCAAAAGGCATCCTTAAGGCAGGAGTTCCCGTCATTCGTGAGCAGACCTTGCACAGTAATCAACACCTACCTATGAATTTGCAGCGCGGCGCACGTAAGGCAGAGGATGGTCGCAAGCAGCCTTTTATATTTGCGCGGCTGCTGCGCGTAGTCCAGTTAGCAGCCCATGACTTGACTCCACCATCCTGAGCCTCCGGGACCGTCTAGCCAGTAGGAAGTGGGCGGGGGCAAGATCCTTGAGGAGGTGATCTTGGGCGGTGGGGGGGGGGATGCCCTGAGGCTAATAATGATTTTTTGGAGAGGTGCTTTTCCTCCCTACTCCCACGCTTAGTTCCCCCACCCAGCCCCACTTCTCTTCCTTGCAAATTGCGCTCCCAGAAGAGAGCAGGAGTTACTATACTTGCAAAGTGCCTCCGCCCCGTTTCTGCAAAAGCCGGCCTGCCGTCACGTGGGGCTTCGGGGGGAACCGACTGCGCCAGATGGGGAGGCGAAGCGGCCGGCTATAGGATCCAGGTGAAAAAACAATGCGGAGGAATCCGAGGCGGGCACGTCCCCCGCCTCCGCGGCGTTTCTCTCTCTCTCTCTCCGGCCAGGCTGCAGGGAGGGGGTGCGCCCCATCTCTCCGCATGTGCTCTGCGGCTGGGCGGGGCACTGGGCCAGAGATCGCCCAGGCTGGCAGTGCAGCGAAAATTTCCCAGAAGCTGCGATGGCCAGCTCCCTCCTTGCTCCTCTGCCTCTTGCGGATCTTTTCCAGGAAAAAAAAAAAAGCGGGAGGGGCTTCTAATTCTCAGGATTCAGGAAGGATATGTGAGGGAGCAGACAGAAGCGACTGAGATCACGGTGAACAGGGATTGGAAGTGGATGGGTGGGAAACCTCATTCTTCCAGCGGTTCATTTTGCAGGCTTTCTTTCCTTTTTGGGATTCGGACACTAGAGTTGCACCACCCAAATCGCTGACAGCCTCTCTTAGCTGCAGTGGCCGGTTCTTTCTCCTTCACTGCTGGGCCCTGCTTTCCCCCTAGTCCTCACTTATTCCTTACTTATAAGATGGCATGCCATTCAGCACAGTGACACTGCACTTTGCGCAGCCTCTGTGGGGTTACAAAGAGCTGGTCCGCAAGGGGGCACCCATAGGATGGATCCATTGGGTGCTCCGCCTTGCATTTCCACAGTGTGGGTGGGCGGGCGGAAGCTGTGACCCACCTGATGTTGTAGATAGCTCAGTGGGTAGAGCGTGAGACTCTTAATCTCAGAGTCATGTTGGGCACAAGATTCCTGCATTGCAGGAGGCTGAACTAGATGACCACTGGGGTCCCTTCCAACTGTACAATTCTATGATTGCAGCTCCCTTCAGCCCAGCCTGCATGGACGGCCTGCATCTGGAGGGCCACAGGTTTCCCTAATCTAAACCTAGTAGAGCATACGCCACCACTTAGTATTATTTCAGCTCCATTTTTTTCAACACTGGTCCAAACGGCAATTCGGCTAGTATAATTTCCAGGTGAAAATGTCACTTTGCAACTTGCATATGGTTGGTGGTGTACATTCCTTTCTAAGGGGTTATGCGTATTGCGCCCCCTTTCGCTTGCTCTATCTGCCTACCTGGCCCCTCATGTCCCAGCCCCATCACTGAGGGACCATGGGGGACCATGGCTCAGATGCACAGCTTGTAACTGCTTGGAAGCAGGGCGTTCAATGAGGTGGTCCCCAGTTTGTGGAGCCCCCTTCAGATTGAGATTAGATAGACCTCTTGGTTGTCAAATTTCAGGTGCATGACTAAGACTTTCTTGTTCCAGCAGGCATCTTACAATAAAGGTTTATTGTTTTAATTGTCCCATTTCCCATGGGCTGTACACCACTGAGAAGTGCAAATAATTAAGTAGTATATGGATATTATTTAATAGATCAAGGAGAAGGGACTAAAATGGGGGTGGACATAATGGGCAATTGCACAACCCTAGGCCTGGCCCTGTTCTCTCAAGATTCTGTGGTGTAGGTATGGCTGGTGAAGAATTGTGGGCTACTTGAGGGTTTCTCAGAAGAAACCAGTGCTTCTTGATGTCTGATGTAGCTGATGGGCTAGCTGGACTAATAAAACACAAGCAGGTAATAGTGATGCTTTAACCTGTGTTAATTTGCTTTGTTTTTGTGAGTTTCATAGAAAATGGGAAATCCTTTGTCTTTGAGTCCTTAAATTTGTACCCGTTTACATTGTGGTGACAGTTTAAGGAGAGGCTTAAATATCTAAGAGCCGCTTCATCTGTATGCAGCCTGCAAGGAAGTGGTGCATAATCAAGTTATTTAAATGCAGGGCACCTGAAGCAGGGAGGAAAGGACATCATTTATGGAAAGTGGAATTGTGAAAAGTAGAGGCGGGGGACAATCTTTAAGATAGTTGGTTTTTATTTGCTGATAGTGAAGAGTGCTGGAAGCTAATAATATCTATTTACTTCCCGCAAATTTAAAAGAGTGTTGCTCTTTTAAATCTGTTTCCCAAATATCAATTTGGAAATTGCTCTTTTTTGGCTGAACATGTTCACAGCATTAGAGAGAAATGGCACTGGAGAAATGAGAAAAGTGGAAAAGCTGGTTTACTCAGCTGTCATATGATGGATGTCACATATTTCCCCCCACATGATGATTGAATCTAGTATAAACTGATACTAAAAGAAAGCCAAGTAGGAAGGCTTCTATGGTATTCAAGAATGTGATTCAGTAGAGTACCCATTTGTCATACATGCAATGCTGACATCTGGTTTATTCACTGATATACGTAGTGAACAACAGTGTTGTTGTTTTTTAAAAATGTAAATAATGATGTTGCATTGTGAAACTGTTACATGGCAGAACTAATGGTGATGAAATTTGATTGTAGTAAAAACTTTGCTACGAAGACAAAACTGCCTAAATCAAACTCAAGCAGTAAAAGATTGCAGCAGGCATCTGCTATTAATTATTTTTATGGTTCCAGGTCCTACAGCACTGCGGTCTTTTGAGCATAAGCCTCAGACAGAGAACAGAGTTGATCCCCTGTAGCTTTAGATACCACCAACCCAAAGAAGTGCAATACATTTGGTTTGAATGGTGTCTGTTTAGCAGATCTTTTAGCTGAAACATAGCACTTACAAATACAGAGGTCCAGACTGTAAAAAAAAAAAGACAAACAAACCAAAGAAACCTAGGGAAAACCTGTTTGGTCTGCCTTCTCCAGAAACACTGGAAAGTGTTGTGCGATGCTTATTGGGTGGTCTTCTGTGGGAGTGAGATTCAAGGACATCAGCTGCAGTGGCTCTCTGAAGTCACAGCACAGAAAAGGAGTTTGCCTTGTACAAGTGAAAAAAGCAATTAGTGGCTTGCAGAAACTTTGAATTGTTTTTTGTAAAGTCAGAGTGGGGGAACTTGTTGCCCAGCAGCTGTTGTTAGATTAAGGTGCCCATCTTCCCTGATCGTTGTGTCTACTGGCAGGGGCTGATGGGAGTTGGAGCCTAACAACATTTGGAGGGCCACAGTTTCCCCTTTCCTGCTTCCAAGCACAGGAGCCCTGCTGGGTGATGGGAGAAGATGCTCTCCGGCTGGAACAAAGTGGCAGAACTTCCTGTGAGAAATAGCACCTCTGTTCCAATAGGCCGTCAGTTCCATTGCTATTAACTGTGGTGTCAAAGACTTAGGGGCAGGATCTCATCCACAGATAAAGCTCCCTTCCCATTATTTCCCCAGAGTCTAAATATAAGCTTGAATTACTGCTTGTGGGCCACTCTTGGGGAACCCCTTTCCACTGGGAACTAGGATAGAAGGCCCTGGTGAGATCCTATCAGAACTTGCAGCAGGACTAAGAGCAACCTTTGGCCCTCCCAACGTTGCTGAACTACAACTCCCATCAGCCCCAGCAAGTATGGCCAATGGGCAGGGGTAATGGGAGCTGGAGTTCAGCAACAGATTAAGGGGTGGAAGTGGCATGGGGAATTGGTAGTATGAAACAGTAGTGGGTGGGTGGGTAGGATGCTGCTATCCCCTGACACCTGGTGGCATCGCTGTTGCTTACTGCCTGGGAGAGGGGAAAGGTTGGTGTCCAAACGCACCTGTGGATCCAATCTGAAGCTCCTGCCAGTGAATTTGCACTGTGCTCACCTTGCCCCCCCCCCATGGTAAACAGCAGCTGTGACGGACCAGATGACGGTGATGGCCCAGCACAATGTCCACCACTGGAAGCAAGTGAGGCACAGCTGGAAGAGATGCTGTTCTAGCATTTGCCCTGGATATGTCAACAAAACATCCCTGAGCTAGAACGTAGCATAGAGTTCCTCTATCCTAAGGCTGCAACAGAAGTATTCCAGTACTCAAGCATAGACCTTGCATTTGCACATCCAGTCTCATAATGCATATCTGTATGATTATGAAATTGACACTGTATGAAGTGAATCATTGTTTATTACATTTAATTAAATGCTTTTACAAAGAAAGGTTTGAAAGGAACCAAAACCTTTTCATTTAAGACCCAGTAGAACTACAGTGCTTTATTAACAAAGCTTTATTCCTTATTTGGTCTGTGTACATCTAATCAATCCTATTCAAATCTCCAGGAATTAAGTACTACATAATTTGGTGGGGCTTACTTTCAAGAGCATGCTAGATAATTATCCATAACTGGTAATAACAATTGATAATAACTGGTGCAATGGGCAGAAAGGAAATATGGGGCCACCACTGCTTAGGAGCATCTAAAGGGAGAAATGCCCATGTTCTTGCTGTGAGAGTGTTGCAAGGGAGGCAGAGGCAGCTGTGGCAGCATAGGTTGATGGCATCAATGCACCCCGTGCCTGCAATGGGTGCTTCTAGTGCAGGGGTGAGGAACTGGATCTGACTGGTGGGTTGGATCCAGACCCCTCCCAAGCCCAGCAGACCACTTTGACAGGTGGTTGAGGTCGCCCACTTCTCAATTACTGAAGGGGAAAGACTCCCTGGACTAGGAACCTGATCCACCCACAGTGCCACCATCTTTTCAGGACATTATATGGCACTTGTAAAAGTGCAGGTCCTGCAGATTGAAGTGGTCAGGTTCTGAACTGGGGCAATCCAATTAAGAGAGTAGAGATGCCCCTTCTTTATTCAAGGAATCTCCCAAATCACTACGAAGACAGTCCAAAAAAGGCTGATTCAAGTTGCATTGGTATGGAAAGCACATTTCACCCTAGGGGCATCTAAATCTAGGGCGGCAGTTACAGCAATTACCATTAGGAAGCATTGTAACACTTTTGCAGGCTGAGCCTTTGCATGCTTACTCAGAAGGAACTCTCAATGTGTTCCATGGGGCTTATTCCCAGGGAAGTATGCATAGAATTGCATCTTTAAAGCCACCATCTCTTCTCTGAAGTTGTAATCCTGTACTGTATACACTTACTGGGAGAAAGCCTGATTGAACTTAGTAGGTTATATTTCTCAGTAGACATACATATACAGTGGTACCTCAGGTTACAAACAGTTCGGATTACAGACTCCACTAACCCGGAAGTAGTACCTCGGGTGAAGAACTTTACCTCAGGATGAGAACAGAAATCATGTGGCGGTGGCAGCAGGAGGCCCCATTAGCTAAAGTGGTACCTCAGGTTAAGAACGGTTTCAGGTTAAGAACGGACCTCCAGAACAAATTAAGTTCATAACCAGAGGTACCACTGTATAGGATTGTGCTGTAAAGTGTCTTTATTGACCTCTGTTTTCAAGTGTGACTATTTTTCCGAAGCTTTCATCCAATTGGAGTTTGTGGTTTTGAGCTATTTCTCTGGGTAAGATCTGTTCATGCGGTTTTCCTGACAAAGATGGTCTGCTCATAACATTTACTATTCCCAACAGTATGTAGAAGCATTTCCCCCTCTCATTTTGGAATGACACAAGCAAATAGTTCTGCCATTGTTCATGATGCAGCAGTTCTGATGATACAGGTAGTGCTATAAAAATTAGGAGGAAAGGGGGATTAAAGACTAAGAACAAACCCAATGCAAGTTGCTTTAGCAGCAATTTGTGACTTTTAAATCCCTAAAATGAAAGAGCACTGCGGGTGCCAGCAGCTGCAGAGGATCTCCAGCTTCTGAGCTTGCATCTGTAAGAAAGTAGGATGGATCATTCATGTTCTGGAGGGCAACATTGGTCTTCACTTCTTACAGGATGATGGAATAGCCACAAAGAGTGGGTAGTTCTTATAGCAGGGATGGGGTGCCATTGGTCTTTCAGATTTTTCTGGATTATAGCTCCCATCATCCCAGAGCAGTGGCCCATGGTGACTGGGGCTAATGTGAGTTGGAGTTCAACAACACCAACATTCCCTGTTCTTGTCTTAGAAGATGGTGGAATATCTGAGGAGGCTTTCTACATGACATTCAGCCATGGGCTGAAGTGGTCCTTTCTGCTTTGTGTTCACATTGCTGTGCGCCATCATCTTTGCACAGAAGGAGCAGGAGATTTAACCATGTGAACCTATACAGGGTTATTCTAACCCCCACATTTATTCAGTGGGACTTGCTTTTTTCCAACTGTACATCGGATCTCCAACCTGGATGACAACAATCCTGAGATTGCTTCTAGGAAGCAAGTTTCAAAGCTCTGCAAATGAAGAATGCCATAAAAATAAGATGAAGAAATACGGTTTTGTTAAGATCAGCCTGACTGCATTGATGCAGTGGAAGAAACTAAATGTTTTTTTGAACATATATGAAAACTCCCAAATAAATAATGACCTTTAGATTTCACTGTCCAGGCTACTGAGGACTTGATGAGGCAAAAGGAGGGAAAGGGGAAATGCTGTCGTGGCAGCTTGTTTCTTGGATGCAAAAGCCTCTTATGGCAGAGCAAGCTTTAAGCAGTACCCCCCACTGTTTTGATTACAGGATGTGTGCTCCTCTGTGGTGTCCATGGAAACCCCAGAGAAAAAAGGTGCAATATTAGCTAAATTAAGCTACACTGGAATACAAATCAACCTCTTCCTTCTTGTGAGGTGTTAAAAATAAAGTAGTAACAGGCACATGGCAAACATCATCACACAGGTTTCAATATTTGTGAAATTGTCATAGTCGGAGCATCAATGCATCATAGTCCATGAAATGAGTCATGTGCAATCGCGTGTGGCTTTGCAATGTATGATATGTGCCAAAAGAAATACAGGATTGCCACATTGTTGCCTATCTGGGCAATTTTTTCCTTTTAGAAATAGCAGCTGTGTCACTTCTCACAATCCGTGTCATGCAGGGAGAGGGGACTGATGCTTCCCTCTCAAGCCATTCCCCCCTGCCCCATTCCCTCCCAGAATTACTGTTTCCCTGGAGAGGCCATTGCAGGAAATAACATCTTTTCAGGGCAATTAGCAGCATGGCCAGCAGGTAAATGGACGCTCCCTATGCACTGCTATTTCAGCCTGATTCTGATCTCAGCTGCCCCAGCTTGTATTTCTGAAAGTAAAAGAAACCTGGGATCTATAACCATGTGGCAAACATATCCATCTAATCCAATCATACGTTCCATGTTTAGATCCAAATATTAGGAGAGAAGTCTTGTAAGAAACCAATGCAATTCTGTTCAAAGAGGTAATAATGCATTAGACCCATCTTTCTACATGTCAAAGCAGAGTTAATTCCCGTCATCGTGTCCAGATCAAGTTTTCTGCCTTTAGGGTTCTTTGGTACCATGTTAAGCATGGATGTGTCAGTTTCCCTGTTACCTGTCAAGATGGGATTCCAAGCTTCAAAATGGTTCCTCAGATCTCTTCCTTGCAAGTTGGGATCCCCGAGTCATATCCAATATACTTCATTTAAAGTCAGGACTTTTTTTCCAAGGTGAAACAATGTTGATTTTTGCCATTTGTTTGTCAGGGTTTGGGGAGAGAAAAAATTGAACTGCCATCTTGGTTACATGACATCACCACTCTCCAACCAGCGCAGTTCTTAAATTACCTACAAAAATATTATTATACAGTGGTACCTAGGGTTAAGAACTTAATTTGTTCTGGAGATCTGTTCTTAACCTGAAACTGTTCTTAACTTGAAGCACCACTTTAGTTAATGGGGCCTCCTGCTGCTGCCACGCCGCCAGAGCACGATTTCTGTTCTCATCCTGAAGCAAAGTTCTTCAAAGGTACTATTTCTGGGTTAGCGGAGTCTGTAACCTGAAGCGTCTGTAACCTGAAGCGTATGTAACCCGAGGTACCACTGTATCCTGAAGATGGTTCTTCACAGTTATAAAAGATCAGTCAGATAACCTGTGATCCAACTCCAATTTCTCCACTTAACTCCCTCTGAGCTGGAAAAGAGGGATGAGGCATGCAAGTCCTTTCCAAAATAGACAAGTGTCAGGTCAAGGTAAAGTCTGAGTCCAGGACTCTAACCACTACACCGCACTGGTGCAACATGCAACATTTGCACTAAGAAGGTTCCAGAAAGAGCTTCCATCTCTGCTGCCATTTGCATTACACTCTGTGAATCATTGGGCTTAGCTGCCTTTGAAGACCAGTCAAAATGAATTAGTTTCAGTTCATTTGTTATTAGAAGAATGTAATTTAATTGTCAAATTTAAATAATTATGTCATTAATAACAGAGACAAGTAACATAGCACTGATGTCTTTATTTCTGTGACTGTTTTTGTCACATTTGACAAAGTTGGTGTCATGAACTAACATGCGTCTTTTTCACTTGTTTATCTGCTCTGAAGAACATTCAGCTGACTAAAAGGCTCCTCATATTTTTTTTCAGATGTCGCTTCAACAGCTGCCTATGCATCTCCAGCTAGAAGTCTGGGAGACCCAGGGATAACACCTCTGTCCCCATCCCACATTGCGGTGAGAAATGTAGCCTGTATATTACTGGTATTATTTTCTCCCCATCCATGGCTAAGAGTTTATTTTATTTCTTTTTTAAAAAAAATCTATAAACCACACTTTCATATAAAAAAATCACAAGGTTGGTTACAGACTAAAATGATAGCATTATAGTAACTGGGTTACCTTGGGCCAGTCAGTCTCTCAGTCTAGACTCCCTTAAAGGGTTGTTGTAAGGTGAAAAATTGGGAGGGAAAGAATAGTGTAAATGTACGAAATGTATAAATAAACAAAGGTTGAGTTTGCTGCAGGTAGAGGAGAACTTTTGGGATAGATCCTTTTTGCTACTGTCCTGAAGCTGAGGATGAAAATAGTTTGTGTCAGCAGCACTGACCTTCAGTCTATCAAGGCCTGGAATAGCAGACCAATGTGGTAATGTACTAGACTGAGTGATTGTGTTGCATGACAAGGCCAAGAATGTTCTGAGCTTGCAAAATTTCACAAAGTCAGGCTTAATCTTCCACAGAGAGCCCTATTTTGACATTTTGTGTGGCTTAGTTAACGGTCATTTACAGTTTTTATTGTGATGGTGAGTGAGAAGTATGCTTCATGCTTTGTATATAACTTCACAATTATTTCAATGCCCTTTTTTCTCTGTGAAAGTTCATTTCTCAAATGAAATTTCGTTCCATCTAGAGACTCCATAAGAACAGATGTTTCTTCAGCAGCCAATCCCAGACTGAGCTTTTAGTAGAAGTCTTATATGAGAGACTAAAATTCATCTTGCCTGAAAGGAGCCCTTTTTATTTAAATGGACCCAGCCTGCTTTAGTAGTTGGTGGCTCCGACAGAACAGGGGCACCTCTAGGGCACCTGAGGTGGAGCCAGAGAAAGGCATCACAGTCTCTGTAGGCCAGAGAAGTAAGGGCACATCTGGGACTGATCCTAAAGGCAATTCCTTCTCCCATTCAGAATCTAGATCACACCCCCTAAAGACTGATTCCAAGGTCCTTCTCTCTGAATAATGTCTACAGGCTCTTAGGAGGAGGTAAAGAAGATAAACATTTCCCCCACTCATGGCAGGTTCTGATTTGAAGTGAGCTACCTTATTTGACCTGCTACCATTTAGGCTTAGGTGACATATACGTTGAAAGTACATTGATTTAATAACTACATGCCATTGGCAAGCTGGAGCTTGCTGTTGTGTTTTTCTCACCCTTTCCTGAAATCAGTGACTGACCCATTTAGCTTGCAGAACGTACAAAGAATTTTGAGTGCAGCCATCATTCTTCTGAGGCAGCATCACAGTCACAAAAATTAAGTATTGGCTTAGTGATGTGCTAAATTCCCGTTCCAGCTAGCATCTGGGGCCTGCTGGTATTTGGAGATTGCCAATTTCGGTCCCTCCAGAGGAGATTATTAGTGTCGTGTTTGGCATTTAAATAGAGCTAGTAACGCTTGCAGCCCTTTCTTTTGAAATCACACAACAGCAAATATATTTCTGTTCTTTTGACAGAAGGACTCTGATGCAAATGACGCAGAGGAGCAGTCCTATCCTGTTGTTGTGGCTATAGATTTTGGCACAACATCCAGCGGCTACGCCTACAGCTTCACCAAGGAACCAGAATGCATTCATGTAATGAGGTAAATGTCACCAGTGCAGCCTTATTTGCATAGTGAGTGCAGAGCCGGTGAGTATACAACAAGGGTGAGGAGCTCTTTTCTGTGCAAGGGCTGCGTTCCTCCCAGTTACCTCTTTCCAGTGTGGGGCAGGGCCAGAAGAAACGGTGTGCAGGGCAAGATAGGCTACTTTTACACCCATTATGCAGGAGGCAACATTCTAGCCAAAAGCAGAGGATTTTACACTGACACACACCTCTCCATCCTCCATTCAGATAAGCAAGAGGAGTTACCATAGTTTAAGGACACATTCTAGCCAGAAAATCACATTTCCCAGGGCATAGGTGTGTGGTTTAGCAGGGTCCATGGCCTGTGGACCAGATAAAGAATCCTGCAGGGCAGCATTTGACCCTAGGGTCTAAGGTGCCCCTGTTTTCACCACTTCAAAACATTAGCTTGAGAAAACCCTGTGGGAAGGTCTTCAAATGGTTGGCGGTGGAACTGCTGAGAGGTTGGGGTGGTGAATGTAATATCCAGGCTAACTCAAGGGTTGTGATGTGGGTGTCAGGCAAACAAGGAATTCCATTACTGGGCCTTCACATTTAAACTGTGACATACAAGCTGCGTGATGACTGGTAGTGTAGAGGGTATTTTAAAGACAATATTTACATTATTAGAATCATTTGCAATATAATATTTATGTACAGGAAATGACATTTCTATCTGCAGTGCTCTTGAGAAATCTCAAAGTTATAGCCCTGCTCTTTTCAGTTTAAAAATGGGCTGCTTTTCCTCCTGGTGTATATCGATCCTTTTTCTGATATTTCCTTTCCAGATCTTTTTTTAAAAAATTAAAAAATGCTTCCTTGTCTTTAGTTGTTAATACAGCAACAGCATAAATCAATGAAGTGAGTCACACAGACAGATAATCGAGTGTGAAGCTTACTGTGCACTGACAGTAGGCAAATGAGAAATCAAGAAGCCAACCAAAATCATGGAATCATAAAGCTGGAGGGAAATTCAAGGGTCAGTAATCCATTCCACTGCGCTAGCCCGATTTGTTAGACCTAAATAATTCCTGACAGATGCACATTCACTCGCCCGTTCCCAAAAAAAAAGGGGGGGGGAATACACCTTCAGGGAAGATTTTATGACTTTCCCAGACAACTTGTTTCATTGCCCAGACATTCTGCCATAGCACCCATTGGCAATGCAAGGGCGAAGATTGGACAGCAGTGTCTCACTCTGTTTCCACCAGGGTCAAAAAGTTTTCTCCTGTCCTCTGGATTCACCAGCTACGGCTGGTCCTGCAGGGAGGGGTGGGGGTGGGGTAGGAGTGTGCTGCATTGTCGTACCAGATGTGCTGCCCTTCACGCAACTAGCAATTGTGGGAATGACTTTTTAAAAGTAAATTGCAGGCACGGGACCTCGAGTCCAAATTAAGGCCCTGGAATGGGGAATTTTAACCCTTTGCCCTCCACCCCGACTGCGACCACATTCTGGATTGGCGGGCCCACATCTGATATTTTGTGTGAGGGAAAGCCTCCCTTTAAGAAAGCTATGCACAGGGTCCTCTCCTCCAGTTGAGCATGACCTTGCAAAGAACCAGAAGAGAAAGCGGAATCCTTCTTCTGTTGCTTAACATTTCCTTATTACCAGCAGAATAGTCTGCAGAGAACAGAAGAAGTCCCTTTCCAGTGTTCTCCTAGTCTGCATTAAGGATGAGGCGGTGATGCTCAGGGTTGGGGAAGAGGTGACGGAGAATCAGGAAAGTACAGAGGTGCAGAGATGGTGAGGGACAGCTGTAGCTCAGTAGTAGAGTGCATGGTTTGTATGGAAAAGATTGCAGGTTCAATCCCTGGTCTCTCTAGGTAGGGCTGGAAATGACTCCTGACTGAAACTGCAGAGAGTCACTGCCCCTCAGCGTAGACCAGGGGTTGTCAACCTGGTCCCTACTGCCCACTAGTGGGCTTTTCAGGATTCTAGGTGGGTGGTAGGGGGTTCTACAGCACAAGCTGAATCCTCCTTCCATCAAGCACTGGTGGGTAGTAAGGAAATTTTACCATCAAGAAAGATGCGTTAGTGGGCGGTAGGTATAAAAAGGTTGACTACTCTTGGTGTAGATCAGGCATAGGCAAACTCGGCCCTCCAGATTTTTTGGGACTACAACTCCCATCATCCCTAGCTGACAGGACCGGTGGTCAGGGATGATGGGAGTTGTAGTCCCAAAACATCTGGAGGGCTGAGTTTGCCTATGCCTGGTGTAGACAGCCCTGAGCTAGATGGACCAAGTGGTCTGTCTTGGCATAAGGTCCCAGAAAGGTTTTACTGAAGAGGTGGGTACAGTGGTACCTCGTGTTACAAACACCTCAGGTTACAAACACTTTGGGTTACAGACTCCACTAACCTGGAAGTAGTACCATGGGGTAAAAACTTTGCCCCAGGATGAGAACAGAAATTGTGAGCTGGCAACACGGCGGCAGCAGGAGGCCCCATTAGCTAAAGTGGTACCTCAGGTTAAGAACAGTTTCAGGTTACGAATGGACCTCCGGAACGAATTAAGTTCGTAACCAGAGGTACCACTGTATGTGACAAGGTAGCTGGATAAAGAGAGGAACAATTCTACCGTCGGAAGCACCGTGGCCTAAAACATGCCCTTTAGGTTCTCCTTTCTTGCTATAGTTAAGTCCAAAAGTTCTGCTAACTAACGTAAACAGGCATTGCTATGCTACTAATTTTCACCAGTGGAATCCTTTCTGGAAGAATTTTCTTCGCTTTTAACCTTTGCACGCCATCATATATTGAGATCTGTATGGATGGCTCACTGCAGCTTTTGGTGAGCTCACAGATATGTATTCACTGGGGATCACAGACATTTAAAGCCCTATTTCCCAGTAGGGTTATCTTCGTCTACATAAACATCACTATGAGTTAGAGGCTAGGTCTGCCAGAACATGGCTTTGAAGGAAATATTCCTGTAATAACAAAACAGTAGAACAAAACAGTAGCATTAGATACATTTTTTAAAAAATGAAACATGGCACTAAAGGCACAAGACTCCTTCAGTTGATAATCCTAGCCCAGGGCTTCTGTTCCATGCCAACAATAATATTCTGTAAGAAATGGGCATATTAAGAATATTTACACACAATTTGTTCTTCTTTTCCTTATCATACTGTGGTGTAAAGGACTGAAGTCTTAAACCCTGCTCTACCCCCCAAATCCTCCTCAGCCCCTTCCCTCTCCTCTTTATGATGTCATGAGGCATTGCATATTTTCACCCTCATATTTGTATCCTTATGGACTAGAAACCTGCTATACTGTATAAAGGGGGGGGGAGATTATATGGCAGCTGAATTGTATGTCTGTGTACTGGTTTGTATAGTGTTCAGTACAATCACTGAATGCACACAGCCTTGCTGTAGCATCACTTTTTGGCATCCAGTGTGTACTACAAATTAAAGGAATTGTGTTTTCCAAAGACTAAATCTTTGCAAATATTAGCCATGATACCAGTGAGATTACTGATGCTGATGGAACTAAAGTTCAAAGATGTTCATCCCAGAAAGGGGTCTAATGCAGTTTCTATTTAGGAAGGAATAGATGGCTGTCACAGTTATTCAACTCGTAAGTGCACTTTCTATTAACATAACACTCCATGAATGAGTCAAAATTACAGTCATTAAGGACTCTCAATCAAAACAGTATATTTCTTCTTGTGTTGAACGTGCAGCTGGTGCGTAGGATTTAACAAGCAGCAGTTTTGGTTCTGTCTCTGAACAATTCAGTTTAGAATAGATGCCCTCTTACCTGGGTTCTTCCCTTCTCTCTCCCCCCCCCCCCAATATCAGAGGCTCATTAAAATCTAATTAAAGTGTTTGAAATCGGCCATCTTAACATAATGCCATTTACCTTTTGAGCAATAGGATTTTTGTACATTCTGGTGACCACAAACAAACTCACTCAATATATTTGTATCCCTATAAAAGGAATTATACATGGAATTTTCTCTAACATGGAATTAGCAGTTTATAGAAATGTCTATAACAATAACTTTATAGCATCAAAAAGAAGAAGAAAGTAAGTGTTTTGAAAATCAGGAATTTTTGAAAATCAGGTGGTACAAAATGAATTCCTCATATGAGTGGGATCTACAACAGTTAAATTTTATGTATTTATATTATTTTTGTTAGCTGCCTTCACTATTTTTCAGAAAGATGAAATACAGATTGAACAAATGTCTAAATCACTGCAAGGCAGGTTCTTACATACATAGAGCAAACAAGGGAGAAGTGAATAGGTTTTAGTAAAAATAATAATAATACAGAAATAAATAAATACAGTGGTACCTCTGTTTGCAAATGGGATCCGTTCCGGAGGCCCGTTCGCAACATGAAAAGAGCGCAACCCGCAGCGGCGCGTCTGCACACGCGCGGGTTGCGATTCGCTGCTTCTGCGCATGTGCGTGATGTCATTGTGCACTTCTGCACATGCGTGAGCAGCGAAACCCGGAAGTAACCCTTTCCGATACTTCCGGGTCGCCGCGGGACATAACATGAAAGAACGTAAGTAACGTGAAGCAAACATAACATGGGGTATGACTGTAATAATGAAATAAATAAAAATAGAGATGTCTTGGGCCACATTCTGTACTCATAGCAGTCCATTTGTATAAGCAGTATGCCTAGACGCTGTAGCTTATGACTTCCTGTTAGAGCCATTTTAAGATGCTCCAAAATATAGCCAGTGGACCTGGTCTGAGATCTGTAGCCCCAAATAACAGGAAGAGAAATCAGGAAAGTTTTATCATCACGGAGCTTGCCTTCATAGAGATAGTTCTCAAGAATTGGATGTAATCATTCAGCAAAGCTGATCTCTGCAAGCATGGAGACTTCATTCCTTTGCAAGACTGAATGAACATTTGTAAAAGGGGAATTCAGAGGCTGGGGACGGATGATAGTGTATATACCCGGGGAACTTCTTGTACTTCTTGTGGTGCTGAGAGTGATGAAGCTCTGATGTGTTAGAGTGCTTTTCCTATTAACGATTTCACTAACTAAACCAAATTTAAAGGCTGTGATATCTAGCTAGTGCATTAATGATGAGTGAAAAGTGACAGCAAAAGCAGCTGGAAGACAATCTGTGCTGGATGTTGCTGAAGTGGCTCTGTGCACTGCCAGGATTTTCTTCAGGCCCCTTAACATCCACCGATCTCAATCTCATTACTTTTTCTCTGAAGCTCATTAACAGTGTCACTACTTGGTGTATTCATATGCTTCCAGCCAGATTCATGAGTGCTAAGGAAAAGTCAGGCTTCTGCAGCCTGCTTCATCCCCTACATGCTCCTCCAGCAAACCTGAATAGAAAAGCCCTGTCAATCATGCCAAAGGTCTTCTGGTCCAGTATCCCTTTTCTCCCACTGTGTCTAGAAAAACCAGATGACACTCCATTAATAAGGGGTGGGAAAGGGAGATGGAAAGCTCAAAGAGTGCACAAAAATAAAGACTTCAGTGTCCCAGTGCATTTTAAAATGCATTTCTTCTTCCATGGCCTCAAATAATAATAATTGTACAAAAATACAAATTATATAATACAATACTATTAAAACAAAGAATCACTAGTTATATTGTCTGTTGTATAATTGTTTTAATAGTAATATATTGCATCAAATACTCATTTGATGATGATTCTACAAATTAGAAATAAGCAACAATTTAACAGTGCTATCACGTTGATTTGTACTGAGTATAACATTCATTGTTCTTATTTGTCGTGCCCTTGAAGATTAATATTTTGAAATATGTTGGGCCAGTAACATGTAGATTTCTGTGCACCCTTGAGATTTCCTCTTCCCCCCTCCCCATTTTCTCTTCTCCAGGCTTGTTTGCATGGAATGCTAACCATGGTTTATGAACCACCGTTTAGTTAACCATACTAAACCATGGTTTAGTTGATCATCTGAGCAGCTTAACCATGGTTAAACCACACGTGTCCATGAAGGTTTATTAGTTTATAAATCTTGGCTATCATTACATATTGCATGCAAACCTGAATCACATCCTTAACCATGGTTACGGAGCTGTCACCACCCTAAAGCTATGCTGTGAGTGATCATCTGCCACATGCTTTTCATAATTTTTCTGAATTCCCCCTTTTTACCTGTACCTGATTTTATAAAGCTGTTTTACTCATTTGATGAGCCTGTTTTATTGTTTTTATGTGATTTTTGTATACAACTTAGGGATGTATCACTTAGGGATTTTTATAAAAACTATTAAGTGATTTAGAAATGCTTTAAAATAAATGCATACACTCCAAACAGCTGTTGTGTTCTCTGGGCTGCATGTTAAAATATGATAAAATTTCATTGATTTTAAGTGGTGTCTTTTGTATTTTAGGCGATGGGAAGGAGGAGATCCTGGTGTGTCGAATCAGAAAACACCAACCACTATCCTTTTAACTCCAGAAAGAAAATTCCACAGTTTTGGTTACGCAGCCAGGGATTTCTATCATGACCTAGATCCTAATGAATCAAAGCACTGGTTGTATTTTGAGAAATTTAAGATGAAGCTTCACACAACTGGTGTAAGTAGCAGATGAATTCTATACTTTCCCCTAGAGATAGGGGAAATGTTTGATTCAGCTCACATTTAAAGGCAAACCTACGTAATTTGCACCTTCCAAAACAATATGGCTGTTCTTCAAAGTTTTCATAAACATGGCTTATTGGGAGAATGTTACAATAAAATGCCAAGGAATTTTCATGAGGACTGCTTTGTGGGGGCGGAATGCAAACTGGTATGGAAGTGTGGAGAAGTGAACTTAAGAGTAGGAAATTGAGAGAAAGTGAAGCTGACAGATTTGCTCATTTCTGCTTCTGCATAAATATTTCTTTTTCCTGGTGCTAGGCAGATGTTATCATAATGCACGCAACATTCTAGCTAAGCTTTGTTTAATATGTGAAACTGGTAACGTAATACTTTTCTGCAGTATTTTTCTTTTCCCTCTATCTGAAAGGTTATTTAGCCTTTTAAAATTAATACCATTCATGTCACCACCAGTTAAATTCTGTTTCTCTTCACAAGCCATCAACACATCATGTCATGCCTGGAGGTGGAATTTCCTTTAATACAGGCAGGTTGCAGGAATTCTCACTGATATATGTAGGGTTGGTTCAGACCACTTTCTGTGGCAGATGTGTCTCCCAGTGAACATCATCAAGTATGAAGGAGACATAATGTCTTGGCAGAAATACAGGGGCAGGTAGGGGCCATGGATGGCAGAGTAGACCCATTGAAATTAATGGACCCAACTTCGTCATTTTCAATAATTTCAGTGGGTCTACTATGACTAAAATTTAGTTCACTCCATATCCTCGTCTACTACCACATTTAGGCACATCTTATATCTTGCAGCATTCACTATGTCAAACACTGGCATATGCAGAGCTAGTGTATCTGCTGTATGAATAATGATTTTGCATTTAGTGTGCATTTATATAGGACACTTCAATCATGTTGATCCCGTGGGAATGTTAAGGATAGTAGGGAAGGATATATTGAATAAGTATTATCCTTCCCGCACTCATGCTAGTGAGTGGTGTAGCAGAGCAAATTCTCCTCAATATAGCTGGAAGCTATTTTGCAGATTTGTTTGAATCTCTTAGTTATTTCCAGGTGTCCCCTTTAATCCCTCTTAAGAGAATAAAGACACAAGAGCCTTTTTTAGTAAAGTAACAAAAAGTTTACTCACATTTCAGTCACGATATGATCCCTGAAAGGCAGGCTTTACTTAGTGGTTACACAACAAAGTGTGAGTTCATTTCCTATGGAGACTGAACTCATGTGCTGCTGGCTGAGAGCCTGCAGACAGCAAACTTAAATTAATATAACAAAATGGCTGCAGGAGAACAGCATGGCAGCAAAAGATAAGCAAGCAAGACAAGACATAAGAAGACTGAGAAAAATGGTTGCGTGACTTGGCTCTTTTGCCCATCTCCCAGGTCACATGCAGGGAGAGGAAGCTCCGGACCAGTGGAACAGGAAGTTACACTGACTGGATGTCCCCCTTCCTGTGCCCACTCTAGGAAAATAAGGAATGTTGCACTTGACTGCACTAATGGATTACATCTCACAGATCCCAGTAATCACAGTGTGGCTGCATGTATAGGGATCATCCTAGAGTTATTAAAAAATACAGATGTAATTTCATCCATAAGCAGAGTGAGAGTTAAATTCACAGGTAGAAACTGACCATTCAGGCATATAACATCTTTTAGCTTGGTTCACTGAGTTCCAGGCACCTATTCCCTAATCTTTGGGAAGAAAGTGACAACTGTTTGGAGCAGAGTAATGCAGAGATGGCTGAAAAATGGTAAAAGTAGACAAGGGGGAATGTTACAGGCAGACTTCACAGTAAGCTTTGAACAAATGAGTCTTTGCTTTCAAACCAAAGGAAGAAACATTGGGAGATTTCGGCAACTTCCTTTCCTGACAGTCATATTATTAGCTCTGAAGTTCTAATGTATAACAGAGCCTCTTTGACGTGTTAATTCTACCCTCATCCAAAAGAAGTCACACTGTGCTTTAAACAGATCCAGGCAGAGGAAAGCACTTTGATAAGGAAAGTAACCAGAGTCGAGCCCTATGGCTTTTCTGACACTTCTCTTTCCAATACACTTTCCTGTGTTTTATAACGAAGGAAAGCCAAAAGATCTATAGGTTCTGGTTTCATAATATTGTGCATTCTGAGCCTAAGCCTTTGGCATAGTTGTTGGTTCTTGTGCTCACATTTTCGCCAGTTGCATGCCATGTCAGACACTTACAAGAGCACCTCACCCTACATGTGCCCACTTGACCTCTTTGATCGGTGGAATTGGCACCACCACAGGTGCCTCATAATACCTGTTCTGCCTTTGTAAGAACTTGATCATTTGGTGTGGCAGCGCCTTAACTTTGGAACTCTCTGCCTATTGAGATCAAGCAGGTGCCTTCCCTCAGCTCATTTGGGTGCCTGCTAAAAACACCCCTGTTCACACAGGCCTACCTAGATGCTTAGAAAGTTGAAGTAATTCTACGCTGTTTTAGTACATTCATATGTTTTAAAGTAGGGTTGTATTTTTTCCCTTAATTTCACTGATTTATCTTTTGTAAAGTGCTTTGAGGGGTTTTTTTTGGGGGGGGGTTACAATCAACCAGCGTATACATTTTAGGAATTAAAATAATATTTAATAGCTGCTGGGCACACCGAAACCACAACCAACAAGCAAAAAGCTTGATCCTTTATGAAAATCAGAGATAGCACAGCTAGACACCGGCAACCTGGTGGCCTTCAGATGTTTTTTGATGAGAACTCCCATGAACCCTGGCCATTGACCATTGGGGCTGAATAGGGTTGTAGTTGAAAACATCTGGAGGGCACCAGGTTGGAAAAGGCTGAATGGTTAAGCTTCACTGTCAAAAGGAAAAGGTGCAATGCTTGGAGTCACATTTTTACCTAAGTGATGGAGCTCAGCAATAGCAAATTCCATTCTCTCCACCTCAGAGGGATGGATTTTGACACTTACCACTTCCTTTTAAACATGTTCTAAACATTTCCTTCCCCCTAGAATCTCAATCTGGAAACAGACCTGACAGCTGCAAATGGCAAGAAAGTCAAGGCACTTGAACTATTTTCTTATGCTCTGCAGTACTTCAAGGAACAAGCATTAAAGGTAAAGGAACACTTCCTGTCCCCAGCTCTTTGTATTTATAACTGCGACAAATGCTGGCCCAACAAATTTAACCTTGCCATACTTCAGCCTGCAGCAGTTCTTGATGTAAACAAAGTGGAGCAGCTGCAGGAGATGCAGAAACGGTGATGGTGATGAGGTGTCCTAGATACTTAGGTGCAACCTTCTTCCTCACCAGCAAGACATTTCTGCAGAACTCCATAATTCATATGCTGTTGGTTGTACTCTAGCTCTGTAGGAATTAATGAAAGCCATTTCTGATATAATTTTAAAGTAACCAGAATATTTTGGCTACCCCTCAAAGGTCCTCCTACCTGCTCCACTCTGGCTTTATTCTAGGAGCTCCTTCTAATAGTCATGGTTACTCAATGTTCGGAGCCAGTTTACCACTGTGTACCAGCTGCCAGAGGTAAACTTTTGGTCTTGCTTGCAAGCTTTCTAGACGTATTTGACTGACTACTGCTGGAAAAACTTGAGTCCAGGACAGAGATGAGCTCAGTGCTCAAAACCGGGGGTGGGGGTGGGAACGACCTGCCAAATTAAATCCCAACTTTTGTTGCTATGCTGTGGTATACTTTGTGCTATATTGCTCCTCTCTTCCTGCCCCCCTGACTTCCCTGTCTTTGCAGAAATGAGCAGACAAACAAATTCAGGCAGCCTCACAATGCAATACATTTGTTCTTCCACATGTACATATAGTTAAGCTATGGAACTCCCTGCCACAAGAAGTGGCAATGGGGCTGATAAAGATAGCCTTAATAGTTCTGTATTTAAATACCTCTGTGTTTTAGATTATTCTGGGGATAAAACAAGGTAAGGCCATCACCTTCGTGTCCTGTTTGTGAGCTTGCTGAAGGTGTATGAATGCCCCAAATTTCCCTTGTTCCTTCCTAGATTCTCTTCAATTAGCTGTTTCCTCTGCTGCCCCACCCACCACCCATTTTCCTCGTTCACCAGGCAGGTCTGGCCTTACCATTGGGCAGCACAGGCTGGCTACCTCAGGTGGCGGATGGTTCAGGGAGAGGGTGCAGCGAGGTGTTGTCAGACAGAGCTGTCTGTGCCCTGTGGCATCTGCCTCCCAAGTTAGCCTGCTGTCCTCAGCTGGAGGATGCTGTCCCCTCCACAGTGCTGAAGTTAGGTTCTGCTGCCAGCTTGGCTGTCTTCTATTTGTGTTAGGAGGGCATCATCTTGTCTTTCACACTAGGCAGCACAGTGTCTTTGGCTGGCCCATGTCTGCCCAGCATATGATTACTTAGCCCACAAAGCCCAAACACTATTTTCCCCATTAGTTAGAGAATCAGGTGCCAGGAGAAGTGCTCCCCTTCAGCCTTTTCCTGCATAGGTAGTGAAGTACCTGCTAGCTCTGTTCTCTCTACTCTTTCTCCAGATGGGAGAGCTAAGCTGTGCAGTTTTAAATGGGCCAGCCATGGTTCCAATTCTTTGTCACAGAGCAGGTGCTCATGTGGTGTTAAAGGCTAGTCTGCTGCAGAGCCAGCTCTACATTATAGAATCGTAGAGTTGGAAGGGATCCTGATGGTCATCTAGTCCAACCCCCTGCAATGCAGCAATCCTTTGCCCATTTTGGGGCTCCAACCCACAATCCTGATATTAAGAGTCTCATGTTTGCCAAGCTTAAATAAGCAGATTGCTAAAAAATTAACCTACTCTGCTTTTGTGTGTGCTTTGAGTAGGCTTAATTTATTCTGTTACATCTTTCCCCCACCCACAACTACAGCAAGAAAGATAGGAAAAAATATGCTACACAATGGCAGGAATACCAAACTCGGGATATGATTTGCTTGTACAACATCCCTGGTACCTTCTTTTCAAATAAAATAATTTTCTTGTTTACACCAAAACAGCCAGCACACCATACAATTACAAATA
Source organism: Podarcis raffonei (assembly GCF_027172205.1). Taxonomy (NCBI): domain Eukaryota; kingdom Metazoa; phylum Chordata; class Lepidosauria; order Squamata; family Lacertidae; genus Podarcis; species Podarcis raffonei. The sequence continues at coordinate 50,557,043 of NC_070606.1, forward strand.
CATATACAAATAGCGGCAAGTATCCCGAATAGCACATAACCCAAATGAAAGTCATGATGCAAGGATTTCTACAAAGGATTGCCATAGCAACGTATCACATTCATTTTGACAGCATTATGATTCATTGAAATGGTTGCCAGCATAAAGTGAGCCCACCCATGTTAGTTATTGGCTTGTGTTTCAGCAGAAACTGTGTTTTATAACAAGATAGCTCTATTGGCAAGTACTATCAGGATGAGTGAGAAACACGAGGGAGCGTGTATAAAAGAACAAAATAATATGTAACTGAGGAGGTTCACCACTGCAACAGTTCCACAAATGCAGGGTCTTCCTAAGCATCATGGATACATGCAGGGTCTCTATAAACGCCATAGACATACCAAACTTCAATATGTATGACAACACATTTTATTATATAGCCGCAGACAAATAACCAAAACCGAAAACAAATAACCAAAACCATACAATTTCTAACATACATAGAATTAAAATGTATGGCACTTGCTTAAATGAAGGGCAGAAACAAACCAAGATACAGTAAAATTGATGAAATCTCTAGACAGGTCTTGGCAGCAGATTGAAGAATCCGTTAACTGTTTCTGTTATTATTGGGACCATGGGGAGAGGGGAGGACTTTTCTCCCTGTACTCTTTCCTCACTTAAAAACACCATTTGGTGCCGCCTTTTGCTCTAGAAACATTTTTAAACATGCTGGACCTAAGGCCATTTTTAGTAGATTGGTTTGAAATGTGGCACATTCATAGACCTCATCAAGTAGATCATGGGTACCAAGTACTAAGTTACAAAAGTTAAGCAGATGCCATTTTTAATAAACTATAGAGGCTTATAGTGGCAGAGCCTTTTTCGCGTACATGGCTAAACTAAGGGAACACTCCCATGCCGCTTCAACACAGCAAATATTTCTCAGCCTGATTAATGCTTAGGAGCATTAATTTAGAGCCACCTACCGCTTTCACTACAAAGGCATAAGGTACACTCTTGTATTTGCCTGATTTTGTTTGTATAAGATGAAGAACTTGCCCTTCATCGTGGTATGTTTTCCTATGGACCTCCTTGAAGGTGTAACTGAAACCCAGGTTTCAACATTCTATGCATTTTTGGCATGTCAGCCAGTTATTTCAACAGCCTGACATAGACATAGCAACAGAAACCATGAAAAGTGTCAAATTATTTTCACAGGAGCCACTGGGAAACAACATCACTTCTAGAAACAGCTGGTGTCAATTTTGCCTCTCACCACAAGTTTGCTTTCTTTTATTCCAGGAGCTGAGCGATCAGGACTCCGGGTTTGAAAACTCAGAAGTGCGCTGGGTCATCACAGTGCCAGCTATCTGGAAGCAGCCGGCAAAGCAGTTTATGAGGCAAGCTGCGTACAAGGTAAGTATTGAAGGTGACAATCAGCCAAAATGGCAGGCAGAGGGAAGCTTTTATAGCCTCTGAACTGTGCATCCTCAGTCAGTTCCCTTGTTAAATGTTTCTTTCAAAAGTCATAAAAAGTAGGTTTATTGTTAGGGAGTTGTTTCATTTGGAATCCAAAATGCAGAAGGAAACAAGATGTTTCTAAACAGCTCCCTACTCTGATGGGCACAAACTTGCTTAAGTTGCAGACTTCTAGGAATTAAAATCATGTTTCCAAGCCACACCCACAGACTTGGAAGCAGAAAACTTTAAAAGCAGTTGTTCTCTAGAATAAAACCAGACAGGAACTTTTACAGTAGTCTGGACCCAGAAAAAAAAGGCCATCTGAATTTCATGACCGTCAAAGTGCTGCCTGTATTCTACCTACCCCATTGGAACATGAACCAGTCACTGAAATATATGATTACAAGAGGTAGGGCTTATGAAAAGCCAATTGGGAGCTGGCTTAGAAAAATGACATCATGCATCATTGGCAGGACAAGCTCTGCCTGCAAGCAAGGCGGATTAGCAATTAAATTGAGATTTAATGGTTCATGCAGACAGATAATACACAAAACACTTCCGGGAAGGACCTGATTAGGGTGAAAGGTGTGTGACAGGCAGGAGAACACAAAGGGAATTGAACAACCATGCATTCTAGTTAGGATTGGTTAGTTTGCATTCTTTTCTGACTCCCCAAATTGGAGTGTTGTCCCCTTTAAAATGAAAGTTAGTTAAAGCGGGCTGATAAAAGCCTAGGTCATTATGAGTGTGATGGAGAAGGAAGAATACTTGGTCCTGTGCAGATTCCATTCATGTTGGTAGAGGGGAGTGTTCGAATGGTAGGAGCATTCATCATTAAAACCCCATAGAAAGTCTCAGATTCTTCATGATGCTTTTGATCAAGTAATCAAAGAAGAAATGACGTAGCTCAGTGGCAAAGTGTTTGCAAGCATAAGGTCTCAGGTTTAATCCATGGCATCTCCAGGTAGGTCTGGGAATATTCCCTGATTGAAACCCCAGCTTATTGTCAATGTAGGGAATCGTTAGATGGGGCAATACTTGGGTGCAAAGCCTGTGTTCCTAATCAGTGTCTAGTGAGCAGAAAAGGTCTAAATTTCTACTCCACCCAGAATTTCTAGCTGCCCAGAGTGGTTGGGGAAACCCAGCCAGATGGGCGGGGTATAAATAATAAACTATTATTACTCAGCAATGCCAAATTCTCAAACCAGAAAGAATAATTTTGTAGTCAAACCAAATTAGTCATGATTGCCTACTTTGACTTTCCTCTTTATTCCAGTGGGGAGGGAGGGTTGTGCAAAATTTGGTGTTATTGATGGGGATTCAGATAATAGACATTATTGGGTGGGGGACATTGAAGTGGCTGAAAGAAATTGTGGTGTCTGAGGGAGCTGTGTAATTTGCAAAATTCCTGCTCACTGACAGTTGGGAATGCAACACCACAGGGATTATATTTTGGTTTCTGAAACCAAAATACAGAAGAGGATAGGAAGCTGTATCTGCATGCACAAGCACCTGTTTCATGGTCATATTTCATATGGTCTCATTATCCACCTGAGTCTATTTCAGGGCCTTAGCTCAGTAGTGTTTTGCTACTTTGCATGTCCAATCCCTGGCATCCCCAGATAGGAATAGAAGCGATGCCTGTCTGAAACCTTGGACATCTGCTGCCAGCCAGCACTGAAAATAAACTGAGGTGGCTGGAATAATATTTGACTCAGCATAAGGCAGCTTCCTATGTTGATAAGATGGCAGTAAATGGCAAAAGGTGTGATGTAGAAATGAGGGGAAAGAAAGGTGGTGCTCACTTTGTGGCTTAAAGAAGCACATGCCAACCCTCTCACCTTTTGATCACTTCCTTCTTCAATGTTTAGTAAATCCAAAGAGAGGAAATTGATGATCCTTTGTTGAGTTCAATCCTGCTTCAGTTAAGTGGTTTTATTCAGACATAAATGTGCCCCTGTCCTTTATTTTAGATATGTTTGTATTTGCCATATCTGCATACCGTTTTCCCACTTGGATTTCGCGTATTTGATTGTGTGCAGCTAGGAAGAATTACACAATCCACCGGCAGTAGGGTGGTCAGGTGTAAAAGAGGGCAGGATCCATGCATCCTTTGTGAAGGCAAAATTCCCTCCTCAGCACATGTATTGAAGAGGAAATTCCCTATTATATGGGGCAGAATCCATATCCTCTCTTTGCACTTGGCCACCCTAAGGGGCAGTACAACTATGCAATGCATGTTTTCCAAATGTTTGTTTGGGTATTTTGAGTAACCTCCTAAAATGCTGTCTAGACCCTCACAATCACTTTGAATATCTTGTACTTGTCTCTAATGTTGAGCAACATTTTTCTCAACAGTCTATAGTGTGGGATTGCTAATGCTAGTGCCAGAAGCAAATCACTTAAAGGTTCTCATGGAAGGACACGGTTGTAGGTAAAGCTGAAACATTAGAGACTCATGTATTATCTTTGTCTGTTGTCGCTTGCCTGTTGTTTGTGTGCATGTGTACCCATGGAATGGTTATCTCATAGCCAAAGGAGAAAAAATAGACTAATGTTCTTGCAGCATTTCCCATCTGTGGCGCAATGGAATGTTGTTGACTAATGTCCGCATCTGTGGTAATTTTTTTTTGTCTGTGATTGTGTGTTTACCAAACAGATCAATAAATAGTGATGAAAGAGAGCTTAGGAAGAAATCGCAGGGAGGTGACTCCACAAAAGCCGTAGCAGTTCATGTCTACAATTGTGTTGTGTATTGTTGTAAGCTACTTTTTGTAACTTTTGAGGATGAAAAGCGGAATAGAAATGGACAGGAGGGAGGAACTAAAATAAGAAATTCTGATACTGGGCAGATAGGACTAAAAGAAGGAAGGAGATGCTGTGGACTAGCAGTCGACAGTACAGTGATTTATGATCCCAAAGGACAGATATAGGTCACACTGAGCACTCTGAAACGTATTTTAAAACTACTCCAGACTAATAGTATTCTACATTCAAATAAGCAGATTTAAGAAAAACAAGTCATCTTATGTCTGAAAAATATATTTGGCAGAAGGTGCAGCTGGAAGAGAAGGGAGTATATTTTGCATGACGTCCATAGCAATGTATTAGTTATAGTGAGCCATAATGGCACTTGTTGGTTTGTGGAAGTTGTCCATGCACATACCCCACACTAAACAAAAAAGCCATCCTGTTTACTATTAATAAAATGGTGTTTTGCTACCCAGGATATGTTTGCCTCTAGGCAAATAGTCTGCAATATGACAAAGTCCTATAGAAGAAGAAGAAGAGTTTGGATTTGATATCCCGCCTGTCACTCCCTTTAAGGACTCTCAAAGCGGCTAACATTCTCCTTTCCCTTCCTCCCCCACAACAAACACTCTGTGAGGTGAGTGGGGCTGAGAGACTTCAAAGAAGTGTGACTAGCCCAAGGTCACCCAGCAGCTGCATGTGGAGGAGTGGAGACACGAACCCGGTTCACCAGATTAGGAGTCTACCGCTCTTAACCACTACACCACACTGGCTCTCCCAGTGGGCTACACAAGCAATTACACCCCCTATGTCCTTAAAGATAATGGCGTCTTCCACAGATACTTTCCAGAGCAGTAATGCTGTGTAGCGTCATGTTGTCTTTCATACTTGTGACTGCTGGCATACAAAGATATATCTTAGTGCATCTTTAAGAAAGGATGGGCAATAAGAAGATTATTCATGTGAAAAGGCTAATGAAAGGGATCATAATGGACACACATGCAAATTACATCTGCATATATTTGCTTGAGAAATTTTGGCAAGTTTACATTTTTTCATTAGGAGCTAGCCAGAATATTCTTATATCCTGTTGTGATTGCTTGCTTCATCTTTTCTCCCTGAAGAAGGGATGCTGAAACCTGTAGTTCACCAGATATTGTTGTCCTATAACTCCCAAGAAGCATGGCCAATGGTCAGGGTTGATGGGAGTTTGATGGGATATTGTTGGCCTATAACTCCCATCATCCCTGACTGTTGGCCATGCTTCCTGGGGCTGATGGGACCTGGAGTCTAGCAACAGCTGGAGGAACACAGGTTCCCCTTTCCTGCCCTACATTCAAAACCCTTCAGGAAACATTGTAATAAAAAAAATTCAGCACCCCTAAGAATTGGTTGGCTTTTTGTTTATTTTGATCTCTTGCTCTGAAAGTTTTTTAAAAGGCTCCAGACTTCTTGTCAAAAATCCACTATAAAATGATGGATGGTCTTTGAGATCTCTGGTGTTGCCTCTTCCTTGAACTGAGCTTCAGGTGCTTAACCTTGATTGTAGAAAAAGGGATTGAATGCTCTTGGTCAGAAGGGTTTTTCTTCAGCTCGACAATTTTATTTTTTTATTTTTGGAAGGGAGACATTCTTTCAGCTCCCATTTCACTACAAATACTTCAACCACAGCATGTGCACTGCCTGGAATTTCTGTCACATGCCAGTGGAAATCACAATATTGCAGAAGGGGCTGTAATGTTTTTTTGAAGGGAGGAAGTTCAACCCTGTTAATCCAGAAACAGCTAGAGAAGAGAAGAAATCTGATGAAAATTATCCTGTCCGGTAATTTCTGCAAGGCTCCTTTTGAGGAAATGCTCTTGACAGGTATTGAGGGCTTACATATTTATCTGTTTTCCTGCCTTAACTGTATTATCTAGCTTTTACCATTCAGTCTATACAGTATGTGGGGGGGGGGGGACAATGAAGAAAGCTTGAAAAATGCTGTTTACTACACACTGAGGTTATAATTAGTAAGAACCCCAGAGAACAGAACAAACACAGATGATCCGACCAAAAATGTATAGGTCATTAGCAAGTTAAAGACCAAATTGGATTTCAGTTTTTGAATTTACCCAGCAATCTTGTTTGTGCAAGACTACAATCCCTTCAACCCAATCCTGTAATCCCATTCCCCTCAGATTACAAACCCGATTCTGAAAAGTAGTGCACTGTCCCTTGTTTTCAACATGTCCCATGTACCTGACCATATAGTTTGGACTAAGCGGCAACATTTTTCCTTTGCCTCATGACAGTGTCCTCTCTTACATCACAAATAAGAAGTTTTATATGCATGAGCAGAATGGCATCCTCAACTTGAGACGAAGGAAGGCATGGCGTTAAAGATAAACTTTTGGTTTTCGTTATTGCTGAAAGCAGACAGATAGCTCAACACTCTGACCAATTAGAAAGTATCTTATTTCTTTTTAAATTTGTGTGTGTAATTTGAATGTTATTTAAAATTGGATATATTTAGCGACATACTAGCCACATACAGCATCAAACACCAGTGCTACCTGCACTAGATCTTTAAAGCAGGACAATGCCACTTTAAACAGTTGTGGCTTCCCCCACATAATCCCAGGGACTAGTTCCTTAAGGATGTAGAGAGTTGTTAGGAGATCCCTATTCCCTTCAAAAGAGCTGCAGTTTCCAGAGTTCCCTGGATAGATTGTTAAACTGCTGTGGGATTTGTAACTCTTTGAGGGGAATAGGAGTCGCCTAACAACTCTCAGCACCCTGAACAAACTACAGACCCCGACTCCCATTGGACCCAGCCAGCAGGGCCAGTGGTTAGGGATAATAGAAGCTGTGGTCAAACAACATCTGGAGGGCCACAGGTTCTGCACCCCTGCCCTGGTACCACTGCTCCAGGAATTCCCACCCCCCATTTCATGGCAAGATATGATGGAATTCTGAAGCTGGAACTATGTTTGCACTTCCTTTAGCTTGTATACATAAACATTTTTGTGATTGGTATTTGCAGATGCAGCTTTCCTTTTTGAAGGAACTGGAATGTTTCAATGCAGGATTCCTAGGGTCCCCCCCCCCAAATATCTAATTTAGTGTTTTCTATTAGTAGAAACTAAAGAAGTATTTTGGAGGGTAGCTAATGTATTTGATATTTGCAACAGGCATATTATAGTTGTTATCAGTTTACTGCTAATTCCTGCATATGGTGTAGAAAGGCGAAAAGATATTAGGGAACAAAGGCAAGTGATGATTTAAAGCTGCAATCCCTCACTGCTGCCTTCATTTTCTGCCTGCAGAATATCAAAAGCAGTGCAAATGAGACACATTAGCAGTATTAGGGGAAATGGAGAAATCCACTTAATTGTCACTTGTTGGTAGAGACAGATTGTTGTCAGAGAATGGATTGGTGTTATTACTGCAAGTTCCTGTGGATGTGATTCTTCTGGTTGATACTTACAAATTATCTTTTCTGCATAAGCACTAATGTTTGTTATGAAGCTATAATATGCTATAAGATTGCAGCATTTTTGAAGCCATAATTAATTAAGGAAGCTTAATTGATCATGGTGTTAAAATGCATAGAGCAAGAAGCACGTGCTAACAAATTTCAATTTACATTTGCTAATTGCTGTGGTTAGGTTTGCACAAATATACGTTCCAGGCTAATGGAATACACCCCCCCCCGCCCCCGGTCCTTCATTTTTACATGTAGCGCAGCAAACTGCTAATAGCTTAGGTACTCAAGCAGCGAAGGACCTGTAAATGACCAGAAACATTTTAGAGCATTCGTGCAAAAATATGACCTCTGAAACTGAAAGGCTTATACAGACTAAATGAGCTATCAAGTGTTAGCGCTATCTATAAAAGCTGTTTGACTGAGCCTCGGCGCTTCATGGAATAAAATAAAATGCATCACTGATGACGCCCTTAGTACTATGACTTCATCCATTGCACCAATGCATCTTGTCTGCGTTTCTGCAGCAGCTGTGGTTTGCAAGGAGTAAAAGCCACACTGCTGCAGTGGAACAGAGTTCTTGCTGGGTAGAGCAATGGCTCTTTCCAGCTTTGGGGGGGGGGGGACGGACCTGACAGGATCAGAATCTACTGATTTGGTCATTAAGAGGTTTTCCTTAAAGGATTTGTATACCTAAGGTCAAAACAAAATAGGACGAAGTGTTGTAAACAGTGATTTCTAGATCATCCTGGTACACAGGAAAAGCACAGGCTGCCTCATTTTTGGTCTGGGGTGCTTGGTATATCAGCTTGTCACATGCACAACAACCACCCTCAGAAGCATTATAAATCCCATAGGTGCAGTGGCAAAGCAATCTCAAGGCTTCTGTATTTGTGTAATAAGTGGTTGGCATCCCACATTGGGCTAATAACACAGTGAACATGATTTGTTGATACTCCAGGTCAATTTTCATGCCCGTTTTTTCCATGTACTGATTTCCTCAAAGCCATTTCCTGTGGAAGCTCCCAGCCTGCTCAGATTTCACTACATTCTTCAACAACTCCCAAAACCAAAGCTTTAAAGCAGTTTTCTTTTTTGAGAAGAGTCTTATGTCCTAAGATACACTGGGGTTGGGGTTGGGGCAGGTATATGTTTTGATCGTCACTAGCAATATGGCATGGGGAGGAAGAGTTGTACACCTTAATGTAGTTTTTTTCCTATAGGTTTTGTCCCTTCACTCTGGTTCAGATATATGGGCTCCAGTCCTTTCCTACTGGGCCCCACCTGGAAGTGTGTCCCCTTGCTGCAGTTTAGGGTTCCAGGTCTGAGCTCAGGACAAGCTGAAGACCACCAATTTAAATGGATCCAGGAGACTAAGTTCAGGCATACTTCCCTCTCTTACACACATGAGCAGAAATTAATGTCAGATAAAAACTGGTTCAACTGCCTTCACTGGTTGAATTTATTTTCAGCTTAGCCCTGATGAGCTGTCAAATCAATATTCATGTTGACATGAAAATAATTGGTAGCAGAAGGGCTAAATACCACTGCTGCCATATATTAGGCATAATTCAGTGAGCATTATTTGATTTTCTGTTGAAATAGTTCATTCCAAAAGTATGATTGCTGCAAAATACCACAAATCCTGAAGACTTTCCTTCTTTATATCTCTGGTCCTACAAAATTTAACCTAAAAATATTATTCAACTCAGTGATCATTACAAAAGCACTCAAATAACTACAGAATTTTCAACAACAAGGCACCACCTCTTTTACTCTCTGGGATGCAATTTCGGTGAATCTCACCTGATACAGAAGACAAAAGTGAGGACTGCATTTGCTTTTTGGCTTTCCAAAAATTAAAATTCTCCCTCTGAGGCATCAGGAAAGGCAGGAGCTAGAGATGAAACAAATTTAGGAGGGGATGTCACAGGCATGTTTGGTATGTTCTGAGTGCATGTGCCACAGAAGCTTCAGTCAAGTGGTTAAGCTCAGCACATGCAGCAGTTGCTTAGCAGAGTTAACTTTTACTTTGCATGCAAAAGCACATACTATGACATAAACACACTCTGTAAAGTTGTTACAAGTAGGAATCTCTGATCCCAGAGAGGGTACTTTGCTTCAACGTTCTTGCTGTTTCAAAGTCCCCAGCAAGTCTGGAGTTCAGCTGCTTCCAAAGTTATTCACAAAGTTTTCAATATTTTTCCGCGTTTCCAATCAGTCTCCATTGCTCAGATCTCTCCAACTCTTAACACTATAATTTGAGATGAGCTAATTTGACCATCTTTCCTTTGCTGGTTATTGCTTCCTGTACTTCAGGACAGGAATGGGGAACCTGTGGCCCTTCACTTGTTGTAAGACTCCTCCCATCAGCCTCAGTCAGTATTTCTAGTGGTCAAGGATGATGGGAGTTGTAGTCCAGCAACATCTGCAGGGCTGCTGGTTCCCCTTCCCTGCTTTAGGGGTTAGCGCTAAAATGCTGAGAGTTCCTACGTTGAATATGCTGACTTGCCTCTTTGCTGTTGCCATAGATTCTCTCCACACACACCCTTAATACTGTGGTATGTTATGTATCATACATACAGTACATAATAAAACCTTCAAGCTGTTCCCCACAAAGACTGTGCGTGCGTGTTTACATGCACTACATCGTGATGCTTCTTTTTGTTTCTCTGTGCTTGTGACACATTGTGATGAAGGCTATTAAGTAGAGCCTCTGGTAAGTATTGCAACTGACAGCCATGACATGACAGTGCAATGCCCCCCAGCCTTGTGTGGGACTAGGAAGCAAGGGTAACTATGGCAGCGCAAGCAAATTTATACAACCATACACAAATTTTGATTTAAGCCATATTATGCCTCTTCTGCTGAAAGAGAAATAAGGAATCTTTAATGCTGCTCTGTTTCAAAATGTTTGCAAATAGTATTTGTGCTCAGAATAATCTTATAAAACACTATCTATGTGCCGGTAAATAATGTGTACGGTTATGTGCACTGTACAGTGCTTACATAACAACCTTACTGGTAGATCAGAGGAGAACTAATACCCAAAGCACTCCTGGGGACATGGCCAGAGAGTGTCATGGTATTTTCCTATCTAGGGGATTCCTTTTTAGGTTTTATGATCACTCTCCTTGGCTTCCAATTGAAATGCATACATCAGCTCCAGGGCTTGTGTATGTTTCTTACTGTTTCAGGGTGGGGGTTGGGTCCAAGCCTTCTCCAAGCCCACCTTGACCTCTACCGCTGGTGGTATGTCAAGGGCTGCTGAGGGTTTCAGTGGTGGAAGGGGCCTTACGAGGTCAGACCATGGGGATCCATGGAAAGAGCATGGGGCAGTTGGGTCTCCAGCTCCCAGTGAACCATGATCTCCATATCCCCAGCTTTCTTTTAAAATTAAGTGTCAATTATCTGTAGAACCTGTGTTATGAAGCAAAATGTAGAGGCATGATTCTTCTCATTTTTCCATGAAAAAATAGCCTGCTACTCCCCTCTCTAGGGTTAACTATTTCTACCTGAATGGAGCATGGCAAGCAATGAGCACTGCAAAGAAGGAAAACTAAATCAGGAAATCTGTGTGCGTTGGTGTCATACAGCATTATCTGATGCCATGCTATGAATATTTTACACTCTCTTTAAAAAACAATAGCGATAGAAGTTGCAGTATTTCAGATGCCAAGTCTTCCTTCAGTTCCGTCCTGTATATCTGCACAGAAGTGATCCTCATTGACTTCAGTAAGGCTTACTCCTAAGTAAGTGGGTATATGATTGCAACCCTAGATACATAGAATCTTCAGCATTCAAGGATTAGGTCTGTGAATTCAGTGTGCATAACTCTGGCAGGAAAGTGTCTAGCATTCACAAGTGCATGGTTATGTTTTTGAAAGTATTATTGGCTAGCACAGAATCTAGAAAATTAAGATACCCAGGAATATAGCAGGTATTTTAGACTACAATCCTGTACCTGCTTATCTGGGAATAAGCCCTAATAAACTATATAATAAGACGCATATAGGATTGTTATGTTAGCAGCCCAGGTATTTCCATCGCACTAGGCAACCTGCAGAACAGATTAGGTTTACTTTACATGATTTGGCATTTTATATTCCTTACAATTAGGAAGAGTGTGAGAGCAATGTAATTGTGTTTTAATGCTGATGAGGCAGAGAAGCCAAAGCTAGTTGTCTGTTTCTTTTGGGGAAACTGTTTCATGAAATTGAACTAGATGCTTGAAAAGGAGATGAATTTACTCTTTTTAACATACCTTTTGTTTATCTTGCTATATCATATGCAGCTATGTCATTCTATTCAGTAGGGGAAGTGCATGCATCTCTCCTAGCTATGAATCCTTGAAATGAACTAGATGTTCTTCCCCCCCAACCATGATATTTAGCATATGAAAATATGAGAAGTGAAAAGAAAGAAGCATAGGTGAATGAATGAAAGCCTCAGGATTCACAAAGCTACTTCACTGTGAAGGCAGCTGATCATTTCCTCTCCCCTCCTTGTTTGATTCCTTTATTCACAGGCAGGAATGGCATCCCCAGAAAACCCTGAGCAGCTCATAATTGCCCTGGAGCCAGAGGCTGCATCCATCTACTGCAGGAAGCTCCGCCTTCATCAGATGATAGACTTAAGCAGCAAAGGGCCTGTCAATGGTTATAACCCAAGTGAGACCATTGCCACTGGCTTTACACCAGGTAGGGCTGATTTAATTGAGCTATGATTAGTGCTCAACCTAATTTTCTACTCACCCTTTCTTGCCAAAATCTTTCATAGCAATATGTCTTCCAAATTTCCCGGCCAACTCTTGATTTTCATACTGGGAGAACCTGGATAGGTAATTGCCAGCCCAACAATAGAAACTACCCAGTCAGGCTCATTAAAGTGTAAACTTTTCAGCTGTTTCACAGTTTTAAGTGTTTCTGAACTGTGTTATCAAATGTGAGCTGGTGCCAAAGGTGGAATAAAAATTCTGAGAATGTTTTCCAGATGGATAGGGGAATTCTATACCCGTGCTGATTTTATGAATGGAAGAGAATGGAAACATGCTTAGGTTAATTGATCTGTGTCAGGCTGGGTGGGGAGGAGCAGCCAACCCAACACCTGTATGGCTGTAGCTTATCTGGACAGGGGTGGGGCAGGGTGCTGCCAGATCAGGGCTGCTTGGACATAGCAGCAGGAGCACCACACTGGCTCTACCTATGTGCCTGCACAGCCTCCCCCTTGCCATCATCTCACCCCAGCCCTGTTTAGGGTAAGCTGTAGTGATGCCAGCCTTGAGTGGGTGGCTCTGCTCCAGCACACAGGCCACTTGCCTAAAAGGGATTCAAAGTGCGGCATAACATCTCTGTTGACAAGTGTGAGCATAAAATTAGAATACTATTTCTTCCAGATTACCTGTTCCATGCACTGGGGAAACAAATGTTTTGAACATCCATTGAGACATTCTCATGGGAAAGTTCCATCAAAACAACCAGGAATTGTGCAAGACTGCACTTCTGGGGACAGCTGTACATTAAGCAAGGGACTAGAGTACATGACATTCCGATTCTGTGGTTATATGCTACTCCTAGCATGATATTAAAAGAGTAACTTCCAACCTGTTGCTTTCCTTGATCTAAAGTATACTATGATGCCACATTCATTCATAGTACAAAGAGTGCTTGCAATTAAAACAGTTGTTCTCTCTTTTTTAGTGATCGTAACAAACAATGTGCATATCTTGAGTCCCCAATTCACAGATGGTTTGTTTAACGTATGCAACTCTCTTATGGGCCACCAAAATAGAAGACGGGAGTTTGCCTTTATGCTACCATGACTTTTGTGTGTCTTAAAATCAGCAAGCAATTTTGCAGAGAACACAGTGTCCCTGGCGCTGTGTATATTTGCAAAATTGGTAACACACCTGATCACCTCTAAATATATATATATTCATATCACAAGTACTATCCCTGAATACAGATTTAATTTAGTCAGACTTCAAATTCTGTGTTGATGCGCCCTCTGCTGGCAGAATTGTGATTTATTCAGAACCAACAAGGATCCCAACAGAGATTGTGATTTGTTCAGTTAAAAGCCTTTAGCTGCTACCACTGTCCTGTTTAGAACCAATTTGTTGTAAGAATTAAAGGAATGTCTGTGAGTTGGGGTCATGGCTTTTATCCCCAAAACATTAGGACAGGTGCTCAGGAATATGATGACTAGCCAGCTTTCAGTGTTCTTCCATTTTGCGGTCTGCGGGGTACACATCCAACTTGTTCATGCTTTCTTACAATTAGTGTTTTGTCTCTGTCATCCTCTAGCTAAAGAACACATTCGGCGTAACCGTCAAAGCCGCACCTTTATGGTTGAAAATGTCATAGGAGAGATCTGGTCCGAGTTGGAAGAAGGTAGTGTCCTTTCCTGAGGCACCTTGGCCCTTGCTGCCTTTTGGTTAGACCTGTCAGCAGCAGCATCTGCTCAAAAATGTAGTTATATCATTTGACTCTAATACATGGCTTGTGATTCCTCTTGTATTAACAGGCGACCGTTACATAGTTGTTGATAGTGGAGGAGGGACAGTTGATGTTACAGTCCACCAGATAAGGTTACCTGAAGGACACTTAAAGGAACTCTACAAGGCAACAGGTGAAGTTGCATTCTTCACTCCTACTCATTGTAGAACATCTGCATTTAACCAGTAGAGGGCAGCACGGCAGGGCAGTGCTGCTCACTTGTGCTCTGGTGGGTCACATAGCTACTGCTTGCCAAACACACCAACAGGAGTGCCAGATTGGCTCTGCTGGTGTGTTTGCACCGTGTTGAACTCGCCACTGCCTCGCCTCTCTACCTCCTGATAAACAACCAACCGGAGGTCAGGTGAGTGGTGGTTCTGTATCATGCAGCCCACCACTGAATTTCATTGTTATTAAATGAACTCATGGCAATGTTCACAGACATATGTATGCTCTGTACCAAGGGAACTCTGATTCTGTACCAAGAACAAGCAGATTATGATGTTGTTGTTGTTGCTGTTGTTGTTGTTATCATCACCGCCACCCACCCTTTACCAGCAGATTCTGAAGCAGGTTACAGTAATCTAAAAATCAATATTAAAAATAGTTAAAACAAATCACAGTCACAGGAATAGGGTGGGTCCTGAAAACACACATCTCAGGTGTCCAAAGCTAGCTGAAAACTGCATAGGGAAGGTGTCTGAGGGGAGGGATGTTCATAACTTAGGGGCTACCACAAAGAATGCCCTTTCCCAGACCTTACACACCAAACTTCTGAGGTTGGAAGAACAACCAAGAGGGCTTCCGCTGCTGATCGTAATACCAGAGAAGTGTTTTATGGAAGGAGCCAGTCTTTCAGGTGTTAAGTAAATTTACATTGGTTTCTTTTTATTTAACATGCTTCCCCCATCAGTTTTTCAGGAAAGGCAAAGAGCATTGGTAATCAAAGAGAGGAGGGAGGTTTTGAAGTTTTAGGAGGAGTTGAAGCCAGAAGACAAGAAATAGGAACTTCAGGAAAGGGGGAGTAGATTATAAATAGTACATTAAAATTGTGTGCCTGGACCAGACTACATAGTACATTAGTTACATATTCGTGTCTTTAAGTGCGCACTCCATAGGAAGCTTCTCCACTTCAGAAGTTCATGGATTCCAAGCAAACGCATAGGGTGTTTGAAATGATTGAACATGGCTGAGTTAGGTCTATTAATTTCAGTAGGTCTCCTCTGAGCAACAGTTAGTTGAATTCCACCCATGTATCTGAATTCTGCTTATGACATGCTCCTCCTGAGGTTGCTTACTCAGTAATCACCTCCCTGAATTCAGAAGTTAATCCCTACTAAGTGTATTTAAGATTGCAGCTCCAAGTTTGCCTCAGCTGCACTCAGTATGTTTTTCTATGGCTTGATTTTCGAGAGCATATCGCAATGCCCATGCAATATTTAAAATATGTTGGTTGCATCATTCCTTAAGTGATATGTTTGATTAATGGTTCTAATGGTCTCTGATGCAGGTGGGCCGCATGGTTCCTTAGGGGTAGACTATGAATTTGAAAGACTCCTGTGTAAAATATTTGGAGAAGATTTTATTGAACAATTTAAGATCAAGCGGCCTGCTGCCTGGGTTGATCTGATGATAGCGTTTGAATCACGCAAAAGGGCGGCAGCACCAGATCGGACTAATCCACTCAACATCACCCTGCCTTTCTCGTTCATTGACTACTACAAGAAATTTCGAGGACACAGTGTGGAACACGCCTTAAGGAAAAGCAAGTAAGTACTTTTAAGTTAACAGAATCCAAAGAGATTCTTGTGTTCATTGTCACACACGCAAAAAAGGAATAATCAGTCCAAGTAAGACTGAAGAAAATTCATTCCTGGCAATATGTGAAGGAGATGGCATTCTATTGTATGAAATTTACAAACTGCTTCATGGCCTGAGGCATCAAAGATAAAAATACCAAAAAAAAAAACCAAACAAACCCCCAAACAAATTCTAAAACAAATTCTACAATATCTCAGGGGTCAACTTTCTTAAAACAAAAGCATTTTTGGTTGGCACCTGAGCATCATGGTAGACATAAAAAACTGACAGAAGGCAAACCAAAGCAGCCTTTTCTTCAGCATGGGTGGTCTCCCACTTACTCTCCCATTGCATGAAGGTGTTCTATTTATCATGGCCTTAGCTAATGTAAATAAAAAAATCTCATTGGTTACATAGTGAGGATGTGACATTGGAATCCTTTCATTTCCAGCTGTTTGAAACATCTTGAGTTAGTAACATTATTTTTGCTAAGTGAGCAGCATTTCATTAAAAAGCATTTCTTTTAAAAGCAAACTTTCTTATCATGTCCTGTTTACAGTGTAGATTTTGTGAAGTGGTCATCACAAGGAATGCTGAGGATGAGTCCTGATGCAATGAATGCTCTCTTCAAGCCTACCATTGATGAAATCATACAACACCTCAGTAAGTATTAAGGGTGTATTTGAATGTCTTAAGGACTTTTAAAAGACCCACTGACATGAACAGACCTAACTTAGTCAATGGGGTTACTCTGAGGAGAACTAACAGTGGCCAAGAATGCCAAGTGAGTAGAACTTAGTTGGATACAACATTCTAGATCTGAAGAGCACCTAGCCTACTTTGATTCCTTCACAATGTTATTCTGTGAATCATACTGGATTCCTCTCACTCCATTTAGTGAGTTTTCCTGTCATTTGTCATTGTGTTCTCTTAATACCTGCAAAGGTATTACTGTTATTCTGACCATGTGGATTTTCCTCTCCACCAAGGTGATTTGTTTGAAAAGCCGGAAGTAACTAATGTGAAGTTCCTCTTCCTGGTGGGCGGATTTGCTGAAGCTCCGCTACTACAGCAAGCTATCCAGAATGCTTTTGGCTCCAAATGCCGAATCATTATTCCTCAGGATGTGGGGCTCACGATCCTCAAAGGAGCAGTCTTATTTGGTCTGGATCCGGCTGTCATTAAAGTGCGCCGCTCTCCCCTGACCTACGGGGTAGGAGTCCTGAATCGTTACGTGGAGGGCAAGCACCCTGCAGAAAAGCTGCTAGTTAAAGATGGCACCCGCTGGTGCACGGATGTCTTTGACAAATTCATTTCTGCTGACCAGTCGGTGGCTCTTGGGGAGACTGTGTCGCGCAGCTATACACCTGCCAAGCCTTCGCAGCTGGTCATTGTGATCAACATCTACAGCTCGGAACATGACCACGTCAGTTTCATTACTGAGCCAGGGGTGAAGAAGTGTGGCACTCTGCGCCTGGATCTCACAGGAACTGATACGTCCGCGCCAAGCAGGAGGGAGATCAAAACACTAATGCAATTTGGGGACACTGAGATCAAAGCCATGGCAATTGACGTTGCCACTTCTAAAAGTGTCAAAGCTGGTATTGATTTCCTAAACTACTAATGCTCTTCCTCTGCCCACCACCTGTTAGTCCAACACTCTGTTCTCTCATTTTTCATGCGTCACCAGAATGGACTTGCATTTCAGCCAGACGGAAAAAGGAGAGAACCATTAGAAGGGAAACGTCAGGCATTTTTGTTGTTGTTGTTCTCAAAATTATCTGTTCAGGAATCCGAAATTTACATGGTTATCAGGTGCTAAACATGAACGGAATAATCCAAAATGGCTAAATGCATTGTGAGAATTAGTCGTTGAAATATCACTGCCCTCTTGATTGGGAAAACAAATCGTTTTACTGGAAGTATTCCACATGTGCTGTATTTGGGGCCCAAAATGTCAAAGCTCATATTCATGGTCCTACATTGAAGACCCTAATACAGCAAATGGCAAGCTGTCTCACTGATACCAACAAGTCTGCTTTGGACAGCAGGAGGTCATCACTGCAGCCCTAAATTAAAGTGGTCCTCTCAAGTGCTGCTGTTAATTGTCAGTGGAGATTTATAGGTCTTTAGCAGTTTTAAAACCAGACCTCTCTTATTTATATGCTTTGATACGAGTGCTAGGGGTGAAGTATCTAGCCTTTCTTTGTAAAATATGAAAAAACAGCACTTACCACCCAGGCAAAGTACATTTACTTCTTGGGAATATATGATGACTGCTTCTGGTGGCTTTTGCTTCTGTTTTAGCAAACTTCCAAGCCACAAAGCAGATTTGTTAAGGCTGCAGCCCATTTAAAGGAATCAATGAAATCTGCAAAACATTCACTAAGTAATGCAAGGAGCATACATTTCAAATTAGCAGATATGATACACAATCTCATCTTAGGACAGCCACACCCTTTTTAGGTGAAGGGGAAAAGGATGATGTTTGCCACCTGCAGTTTGTATAAGTAGCTTGTATAAATACACATTGTATTTAAAACGATGTGTTGGATCCAGACTTTGCGATATCTAGAGCAGACCCACTGGAATCAATGGCACAGGCTAGTTGATTAAGTGAAATGATTCCAGTGGATCTACCCGAAGTTTTAATCTAACCTGATTAATCCAGGAATAGGGGAACCTGTAGCCCTCCAATTTCCACCAGTCCCAGTCAGATCACCAATGGTCAGAGATGATGAGAGTTACAGTCCAACGACATCTGAACGGCTCTCCCTGGATTAGCCATTAACATTGCAGCCCAAGTATTTGAGTATTTCTTCTTTTTTGTTCATTGGAAAGAGAAGTTTTTTAAAAGTCTTTCTTTTCAACAGTTTTTACAAATTTAAGAGCTCCCACCTCATATTTTACTTTGGGACTTTATGTGATAGGTAGGGATTTTTTTTTTAAAAAAAAAACATACTTCCAGCTAGCTGTTGGGCAGACCTCATGCAAAAGAAATGAAGGGGTATGGTGGCAGTAGCTGCCCAGAAAGCACCTCTATTCTCAGGTTGGAGAAAGCAAGAAGCCATTTTCATTGCCTCTCTCATACTTGTTAAGAAACAGGAAATATATACTGTGTTGGTCCTAGAAAGTGAGATCCAGTAAAAGAAAAGGGATACCTTTATACAGGGCCAACTTATTTCACCTGTTCATGAAAGAACTATATAAAATGCTTATTGTTATTTAGAATGATTCATCAGGAAAAAAGAAAACAGGTTGTTATATCCACAACTCTATAGAGAGTAGTTGGTTACTGTACCTGTCATTCATTTGCATCCAAAATACCGTATTTTTTGCTCTATAAGACCCACTTTTTCTCTCCTAAAAAGTAAGGGGAAATGTATGTGTGTCTTATGGAGCGAATGCAGGCTGCGCAGCTAACCCAGAAGCCAGAACAGCAAGAGGGATTGCTGCTTTCATTGCGCAGTGATCCCTCTTGCTGTTCTGGCTTCTGAGATTCAGAATATTTTTTTTCTTGTTTTCCTCCTCCAAAAACTAGGTGCATCTTGTAGTCTGGTGTGTCTTATAGAGCGAAAAATACGGTACTTGCTTTCCCATTCTCTTCCATTGATGTAACTGTATACCCAGCCCTGAAAAACATTAGCCATGAAGTGGGCAATTTCCAGCTTTCCTCCTCACCAGCTTCTGTGATAAAGTACATCCGGAAGAAGCTTAAAATCTATTGGGGGGGGGGTGAATTGCCAGGAGATACTGTACATATAGGCAGGACAGGAAGTTCAGCTGTATTGCATTTGGCCTGCAGAGGGAGCATGAACACTGTTTCTCCAAGAAATGAGAGACTCTCCTGCCCCTGCTCCCACACAACCTAAGAAAGGAACATGGCACATATCTTGAGCGCTGCCAGCTTCAAAACTCTCAAAAGCTTTAGGCAACAAACTAGATTCCCTTCCCGGTGTGAATTAGAGCAGCTGAACATAAGAAATCCCCCCAACACAGAAGTTGCTTTAAACTGTGGTGTGATGTGGCTGCGTCCACCTAACCATTTCCTGGATTTGCACATGGCCTGCAGTTCTGCCATTACTACATACCAAATGTGATTAGAGGTGGCTTGGGGGAAATACGTTTCTCTGTGCTGCAGGTCCTTCAAGACTGGCAATTTGCAGCTTGGAGGCAGCTTCCATGCCATGCAGTCTAAAGCCACAATGCAGGGCTTTTGATATGTAGTCACTTCCAGATAGACTGGATTTGCAGCCAGACACCCTCAACACCGATGGAGAAGGTCAGCCATATTTCCCCGCCCACAACATTTTGAAAACACATTGTGATCCACTGAACCCCAGTCATGCATCCAACACACCAGAACGTTACCGTAATTGTGTAGTTACACCCTTTTCCAGTTAGCTATGCATGAGTGAAAAGCCATAGACCCTTTTTACTTTTAAAAATGTAAGATTATTGATCAGGCACTTATGTTTTAGGGGCCATTGTGCAAATGCTTAAAAATTCAGTGAAGAATTTTAAAGGGGCCCCATTTGCATTATATCCATTATATAATTCCCTGATAGAATGTGAATAAGCTTTGCTGAATTAGCTATCACAGGGATGGACTGGATAATTCTAGTCACAGTATCTAGCTTGCTGTTCCTTAAATAATTATTCTACTGAATAATTAGAAAGTGTGCATGCTGGCTTTCCTTTGTTTTCATCCTGTCTGCTGTGTTTTAAAGGCAAACGATTTGTTTTTCTGTATGTGTAAGTGTGTGTGGCCTTCCATGGTTTACAAATAAGCAACTCCTTTGGGTGAGCTATGAACAATATTACGTGATGTATATACAATATTTAAATATTGTACAGATGCTTTCTTTCTAAAGTGCTATTTTCTTGTACAGAGTGCTCTTTACCTCTGTTGATTTGCATTCAGTGGTTAATTTTAAATAACATAGTTTCACAGTCTGCTTCAGTAATTATAGGCTTTTAAAGATGGTGAGATATGAAATGCACAATGATGATCTTGTAATAACAGGAGGGGAGCATGAAGAGTGTCAGACAATCCCACACTCTTCTTGCTATGCAAAGAATAGCATACAGAAACACCTTTGGGTTTTGAATTCTTTTTAACAGCCCCAGTTCCACTTGAAGTACCGTAATGCATAGGAATGACAATGGTTAAAGGCCTTTTGTACATCAGGTCTTCTTCTCCTACCTGAAAACTAGATGATCATTTGGGGCATTTATTACCCCAAATGATCTCCAGTTTCAAACCGTATGTTTTATTTCAATGATATCTCTTTATTCCTAGATTCAGGCTAAACACAGACCACCGGCCACATATGGAGAGTGCAGCTTGCTGCCTGCCAGGTACTCTAAAAAATAGAGGGATTCTCAAGTACCAGAATGGCCACAAAATATGGCCTGTTCATTGCATTTGACTTGGTGATTTGCCAGCCGTGCAGGCCCCTACTAGACTAGAACAGAATGCATATGTCATAAGCTAGAACACCAGGGGTGGCAAGCTAGAATGGCAAAAGATTGCTTGATATTAATTGTGTTGGACTCCTTTCGGTCTGCTACATCTTCTGATAGGCAATTGCTGCCTGGAAGATACAACACAAGATCATCTTGCATGACTGCTTCCTTGCTCTGTGACATGGCTCTTCCCAGAATCCCAGTTGTCTTGGAAAAGCATTGTTTCAAGTTGTTGCATCTTCGACATACACGCAATCAAAGGAACAGGGGCCTGGTATAACGGAGCACCTGCCAGGGCCAAGGATCCCACTACCAGTCTTCCTAGCCCTGCTGCACTGCTTCCTTTTGCAGCTTGTCCCTGTTCACCTGCCTTCTCTGAGTGAGCAATAAGCAAAAGAGCAGTAACCCAACACCTTATTGTCTCCAGCTGGGAGGTGCTGCACTGGGAAGAGATTTCATTCCGCAGGGACTCCTGCAAAATCCTTACCAAACACTATTAAGTCCCCACTGCTGGAAACTGCCAAGGTGGCAAGGAGGATCCAAAAAGGATATAGATAAATTGATCTCTGGTAGTGAGAATCTCCTAAGACACTATCCAGCCATTATTTCTGTAACTGTCAGTCATTTCTGATCCTTTACAACAGCAGAATGCTATCTTTATATTCTTGCTCATTTTCTCATTTCCATAACTGAGATAGTCTCATTTGCTTCTTTTCTCCCAGTCACAAAACATGATTAGATGGCCAGTCCTCAGATTACATTATATATTTAAGTTGACAAATCAGCTCTTAAAATGTTAAACTCCCTTTTCATCACACAGACAAATTTTAAATGTGGAATTCTTCAGTTTTCTAGCATACGTTCAAGAAAATGTTCTCACTAAATTGTCTTTAGCCATTGCATCTATATATTTTTAAATATGGGGTGTTTCCCTAATACATTGTTATTAGAAGCATGATTCCACTTTCTGTATGGAAGAACACTACAAAGTGTACTATAAAACCTCTTACGCTTTCTCTTCTGTGAACAAAAGTATGTAGAAAAATTATGTGTATTAGCATATCTGCATTAGTAGCGCATTTGAATGTCTTATCAAAATAGCTGTCATTTCAGGTTAAAAGTGCTATAAACCTGCAATCCTGAGATTTCGGTCTATAAATTATCCACAAAATTATCATACCAAACTTTTAAAGTTTTCCATCCTGTTCCCTAAACTTCTACAGGGATATTATTTCACTTGGATAGTAAGATAATTATATTAATCTAGGTGAGCTAAATTTTGCATAGCAATACAGTGGTTTACAAGAAAGAACTTCTTTCGGATGGAGGTATGTGAGTGATCTGATTAATTCCCTTGATGTAATTTGCTCAGTGTGCTTGCAGCCAATGAAGGGAGATAACTCGTGGATGGCAGCAGCTCCTTAGAAATACATCATGCAGCAAACCAACCTCTTAAGGCTGTATTCTTGCCCATCTGAATCCCTCTGAAGTACATGAAACTAAGGCAACTGCAAATATGTTGGCTGAAGTACTGTTTGGGCTACTGAACTGGCTGTTATGTGTACTGAATATTTAAATATAATCAGACTTCAGTAACTAGTTTTTAAAACTCTGCTATAGCACTGTTGCTATTATTGTGAGGTTTATAATTTTTAAAAAAGCTTATTTCCCCCACCCCATCTTCATCAGCCCCCCCAAAAGCAGTATAATTTTGCTGGGCATGCTCTCTGCCACTTAGAATCCATCCCTATTCTCCCAAATAATAGCAAATTAGGTTTGGTGTCTAAGGGAACCTTTTAGAAATAGAATGTGATGCTATACCTACAGGCTTTTGTATGAGCCCTATGCTAAATTTAAAGGAAGTGGCACATGAATGTTCACTTGTAAGTACCGTAGAAACTGGTAAAGTGATAGATGTTTGCCAGATGAGAGTAAGAAACACAATTTTTCCATGTTTTTTCTGCTGCAGGGTTGGTTGATTGTTGTTTACAGATCTTGATCAATAGAAATTTAAGGGAAAGGTTCTGCTCTGTGCCATATTACAGAGACCCAAACTTTTACCCTGACAGCAAAACTTGCTTTGCTTTCTCTGGAAGTTTCCATCTGAACCCAATCATGGAAAACCAAAGCAACTTACCATAAACCTGGAAATTAAAAATGATGGCAGAGTTTATAAAATACTGTGAGCTGGATGTGGATTAAGTTGAATTTAGTTCCTATTGAAATAAGCGACATGATTTAAGTCATGACAGATGTTTCATACTGATTTCAAAAGGAACTAAATTCAACTAAGTGCAATACTATAGATGTTTACTCAGAAGTAGGCCCTGTTGAGTTGCCAGGTAAGTTGGTATAGGATTGTAGTCTTAAACTGGATCCATCCCAGTGCTATTAAAAAAACTCAACCAATGCTCTAAGCACCTTGCAGTAATCCAAATAAACAAGCGTTGAAATATATTATTAAAAGATGTAATTTTCTTGCAGTGATGTAACTGCAGTAGCAAAACTGCATTATTTACACACTTTAAAATCCACAGCACATTGTGTAAAGGTTGTTGGGCATAATGCTACAATATTCATCTCTGCTTTGATAATTCATCAAATATATTGTAAAAAAATAAATAAACATCCGATCATTGTAATCTCATTCAATTTCTTCCCTGTGCAAGACTACAAACCTCACTTAAAGTCCTGGAGCAGATCACAGCTTTTCACTGTTGCATCTCCTGAGTACTGTGCTCTTCAAAAAGTGTCAAATAAAACACAGTAAACTGTGAGGGAAGATGTCTTCTGCTGATTATTTATGGCTCCTGTGTTAAAAGTTATTTCTAACATGATGCACCATCCAGCAGAAAGGAAGGCCTCTTGTACAGATGATCCTAGTCCTGTGCATCGCAGCTACGCTCCGGAAGCCTCTCTGTTCCCTGCACGTGTGTGGATGAGGTCACAATGCCATGGGAGGGACGGGGCACTGTAGCTTGAGCTCTCTTGTAAAGGGTCGCAAGGAAGCAGCCAGCTTGGGGGATGGTATTGCTCGCAGAGCTTGTCATGGTAAAAGGCCCAGGCCCGGCTTCCTGAGCGAATTCTTCGTTTGGGGGATCTCTCCTGTACAGGTCAGTCTTTCCAGGGCTGCTGCATTTTCTTCTCTTTCTTGTCGGTAGCTGACCATTGTTTGCTGCCTTTCTCGCTACACTCTTTGTCTTCAGCCCTCATGTGTCTGCATTTGTTATTGCCAATCTCAATACTGTTATTTTTGTCGTCGTCCCCCTCCTATCTCCTTTGTGCTCTGAGGACATGAAACATTGCAGCAGCAGAAGCCAATGGCGCTAGTAAGGTAACACAAGGCTGCTGGATCCTTTCCGCAGGATGTGTGCCTGTGGCAGCCAGGAACATAAATAGCTTTTTAAAGGATTACACAATTTCATTGCTATCGCTATCAACAGCATAGGAACAGCCTATCAAATCGCCAAATGAAACCTTCATGTTCAGAGGCACTGTATCCCTGAGCACCAAATACTGGGGAGAAACCAGAAGGCAAGCTTGGGTCTAACTCACAGCTTGTGAGCTTCCCAGAGGCTGGCTGCTGTTTGGAACAGAATAATAGGCCCTTGTTCTCATTTGGAGGGGTTTTGTTCCTCCGTTAAATTTTCAGGCTTTCCTGACCAAGCAATGCAGCAATCCCAACAAGTCCCATTGAACTCTGTATTCTTACTGATTGGGCAAGTGCAGGATAACTAGAGTTGCACTGGAAATAAAGTCTAAAGAGTTTTGAGTCTGCTTGGATGACTTGCTGGCCATAGTTTGTTCGTATGCAGAGAGGCGATGGTTCTTTCCTAATGTTTTAACACAGAGAAATGGATGACTGCTGATAGCAGGGGTGGCTCCCTTGTGGTCCTCTAGCTGCTGCCAAGTTATAGTTTCCATCAGCCCCAGGCAGCATGGCTGATGGATAGGTCTGGGAACTGTACTTCTGCAATCTCTGACTTAAAGGTTCTGACAGCCTGAAACACCAATTTGTTTTGATTGGGATAATTCTTGAACAACCGGCTTATTAATATCAAAGTCTAGATTCAGTTGAAAGTCTTAACTTTCTTTCATCAGAGTTTGAAAAAGCATGGAACCATTTCAGCGACAAGTAGATGAGTGCAACCCTTTGATACCAGGATATACAGGTAAAAAAACAGAGAGTCTTGGCCTGAGCTTTGTTCCCATTTCTCAGCTGATAACTTGGCAGAGAGCAAAATAACATGCTAAAAGGGGCAGCCAAATAATCACAGCTTTTCACATCAGCTCCCACTTTGTTTTGATGCACTTTGTACTCAATATAGCAGTAATAAACAGGATTATGATTTTAGTAGCCTGTTAAAGCTATCTATTTGCTATTGTATGCTGTGAGGCAGGCAGAAGCAACCTTTGGCCCGCCAGATGTTTTGGACTACAATTCCCATCATCCCTGACCACTGGTACTGTTAGCTAGGAATCATGGGAGTTGTAGGCCAAAACATCTGGAGGGCCAAACGTTGCCTATGCCTGCTGTGAGGATTGACCCAGCACCCTAGTCTTGCCTGATGAATGAGGGAAAACACCTTTCAATCTCAGGCTCTCTCCCAAGGGGTGGGAAGCTTATGCGCCTCACATCTACAAGTTGCTGACTGACATCACTAGCAGACTGATAGGATGAGCCCCAAATGCAGAACAACAGTAATACTGTACAGTACACAATACTATCTAAATAGGTCCCTTCATAAGGCTGCTAAGTCTAGAGTCTACAACTACCTAACTGCACCACAGATTTCACAAGCACATACCTAGCTCTCTTTCTGAAGATCTGGTTAGCAATTTTATACTGGCAAATTAGGCTCTCTTCTGCACTCAGTATTTTTTAGAGTGTGTTACCTGCAGGGTGTGTGTGTGTGTGTGTGTGTGTGTGTGAGAGAGAGAGAGAGAGAGAGAGAGAGAGAGAGAGAGAGAGAGAAGTATGTTCTTGCAGAAATGCCTCTGAGTGATAATGAGAACTAGAATATTGCTATGAATTCTCTGAATTCTCAGGGTACAACTTTGAGTGGTGGTAGTACTTTGATTCCATAACTATTTTATTGAAAATTCTTATTCTGCTGAGTTACCTTGCATGACTGACATTATACAATACCTTAAATAAAAATTAAAAAACAGAACGCTTAACTAAATAAAATAGGCAGGTACAGTGGGCACTTCTGCAAAATCTTGCTAATACATGCTCTATTCTAACATTTTTTATTAATTATCTACAAATGACACTGGCTGTTTTGGCAAACTAAATGTTGAGACTCAGACATCTGCTAAATTTCTAGTTGCTTGGGTATAAATCTCAGTGGTTGGTAGTGTGACAGTAGGCTTTGAAATGCTAGGAAGGTGACAGAAAGCTGATGTTCACTTTCTTGTGAAGAATTCCAACACTCATACCTACCCTCTGACTAGAAGCCTGGGAATCAACAGCACCCAGGTTTGCAGACATCAGACACTAAATCAGTATGCACGGCAGCTGCAAAACTTTGCTTCTGGAAACACCCAAATTTCATGTTGTGCAAATTAATCAAATGGCAACAAATGTCACAGTGACAAGCTGGCGATGGGCAGGTAAGGATGATCACTCTGAAAAGGGCTGGAGCTGAAAGCCCATGCATGTGACCCACCAGATCATCCTTTTGACGCATTTACTATGAATGCAACAGAATCTTAAGTTGGCTCCCACCATGGACTGTACGAAACCTGTATACACAAATAATAAGTAAACAGTGGGATTATCCTTATGATAGTCCTGCAGACACACACAAGAAATTTTGTTGAAGGAAAGCCTAGACTAGACCGCTGATGGCTTCTTCATGATGGTTGTGAACTTCTGTTGCCCTTTCCAGGCTACATCCCTTATAGATTCTACCGAATTGGAACTAGCTTCGGAAATGATTCTGTGTGGTGTGTGAATGCATTTCGTGAGGCTACTCAGAGAAAATGTGACCAAATGGAAGAACTGAGGCTCACAGCGGCTACAGCACCCCAGCTGCCACCTCTTGTCTCGAATGAAGAAATAATAAACGTACTTGATGACTATAATAGCAAACACCATCCAAATGTGCTGGGTATAGTATGCCTCATTTCTAATTAATTTGGGCTTAGGATTCCTAAAATACCTTCTCCCCCTTCATATCCCCAGCTGATCTGTGTTCTTTGCAGGAGAGGGCATCCTGCAGGTATTGTCTTGCCAGGAGGCCTGTTCCACTATGATACAGTTATTGGAGATGCAGCTCTTGATCCCAAGTTTCTGCAGAGTAGCAGAGTCCATGTTGTTTTCACATCCACCCCATACCTTTAAAGAACATTCTTTTCCCCAAAGAATCCTCAAAACTATAGTTGACCAGTTACAGCTACAATTCCCAGTGCCCTTAACAAACTACAGTTCCTAGGATTCTTTGAAGGGGAGCCATGCACTTTGAATGTGCTGTAAGCATATGGTGTGGAGAGGAGGTGGGTCAGAGACAAGCTACCACTCTAGAAAACTCATTGCACGTAGCACCCTTAGAGTCACTGTCATATGTGGCAGGCTGGAATATTTAAGGCGAGACTCAGAGGGGCTGCAAGCTTGGTGGCTGGTTTGCTAGACTGAGTTAAAGTGTATGGTTCCCATTCAAGAGGAAGCCTCCTTTTTTCATGATGCTTGGCCTCTGAGGAGATACAGGGTTACAAAGGGAGCAGATGTCATGTTAGCAGTGAGCTAGCTTAGGGCATGCAACTGAAAGGAAGAAAAAAAGGAAGAAAAAGAAGCTTGGTTTGGCTTCTTATGTACACATTGCTGATCTACAGGTGAAATTTAGTTCCAAATGAAACCTTCCACCCACCCTGATAAGCATACTTATCCACCATGTTTGCCTGCTTCAACATTTTCAGGAACAGGCTCTGTTCAAGGTGCTATACAAGGCGCTGTGCAGTTTGGGACCAGGATTCCTAAAATACCTTCTCCCCCTTCATATTCCCAGCTGATCTGTGTTCTCTGCAGGAGAGGGCATCCTGCAGGCATTGTCTTGCCAGGAGGCCTATGCCATACAAAGTTGGTCTGTTCCACACCTGCCTTTTGGAAGTCTCACTGGCTACATATGAGACAGGCACCATCTCTTCCATCTTCTTGTTGTCTGTTGAAGACTTTCACCTTTAAGAAGCCTTCTAAATTGAGATCTTTTTTTATCCTAGTCTGTATCTATATTGGATTTGAAGTTGTATTTATATATGTAACTTTTAAAAACCCCACAAATACACACATACACAGAGTCTTGTGAAATTGCTTCACAATGCTTCATAAGAAATGCTTCATGACTGAAATTAATTAATAACAACAGACCCAGGGCATCATCTTTAACCCTAACCTGAAACATGAGCACCACCGTTAATGCTTTAGCGATTCCATATCTGTCTCAAAAGAAACCCGCAAACTGGTGGTTGTGCCACTGATGTAACCTGACCTTAGATCAGGGCATGTTCCACTTGTGGCTATACTCTTTTGTTCCTGTGCCTGACTAGCCCACATCCAGGTCTTGAAACAAACTTTCCTTCTTGACTCTGTTTCCTAACTCCCTCCAACGTGGTGTAACAGAGATAAGTCTGAGCTTTCAGCTTTTTGCCATAGGACAGATTTCCATCTTCATTCCTGTAACTTTGTAAGCAGTTTCAGTCGATTGAGCAGTGGAGTAAAAGTTCTGTTGGATGTGAGTCATTGCACACACAAAAAGCTGTCTGTGAATGTTTTCTCTTCTTTTCTTTTTAACAGAATGTGGAAACTTTTAGGCAGTTTTTCATTTTCTTTTAAAGCAAAACACTGACCTTTGTTCCTCTGCTGTCATGCACAGATGACAAATTCTAGTAGCAAAAGCATTTTTGCTTTGCCATAGGGGGAGCTCCCGGCAGTGATCCACATGTGGCCTGAATGTTGCATGGGAAGGCAGAGGAGATCTTAAGACTGTTTTGATGAATTGTGGTGGTTAAGGGGGTAATGACGGTTCCCTCTTTGAGAAAAGTACCAGTCACTTTCTCCAGGTCTTTTGAGAGAGAGAAACTCTATCTTTGCAACTAGCAGCACTAAACCATGACAAAGGGCTCTAATAGCTTTGTTATTACAGATGAAGAGCAACAGAAATTGCTTTCTGTCTTCAGTTTTTTATCTACAGCTACATGGACCTGCCCCACGACCTCTAAAGCTCAGCTAGAGAAATAGAAAGGAAGCAACGTGCATTCTGAGTTATTTCTTTCAAAAGAGAGGCTTCAGACTTGTAGAAACCTAATATGCAAGTACCATAAGACTTGCAACAAAATATTGCAGTGTGATTTACTCCCATTCAGGATGTTCCATTCCATTCATCTTCTCACCTGCTTTTCTGTCCCCCCACATCCACCACAGCAGTTGGTCAGCTGTCCATGGCCACTGAGCATGGTCAGTCTTCATTGGGCTGTTTGGGGTCCCCCCCAAATTATGTTTGTACTTTTGCCAAATTTGGTCTTTCAAAGCCTCCTGATACCTTCCTGTTGTACATGGGTCATGGTATTTTGGCTGTACTTGAATAATTTAGATTGCTATTAGTATATATGATTATCTAGCAAATTTGCCATAACACAGACTGATACCCATGGTTTTACTTACTACCTAGCACAGTGGAATTTGCTTTAGGTTCTACTCTTGCTGGAGTGCAGCCAGCACTGGGTGCCTCTAAATACTGTAATTGGAGAACTAACAGTGCTTCCAACCTCTAGCTTTGAACCTTCCTTAGGACTTCTTCAGTGGTCTTCTCTCAGGATATTCGGATTCTTGATCCAACCCATGAGCTATATAGAACTGTTATTTCTCTTTCTCACTGATGGGAATTGTATACAACTCTTTTCCACTTAGACCCGTTTTCTTGAAACTGGAAAGTTTTAAAGAGCGCCTGTCTTTCTTCCTGTAGTAAATTCTTTGCAATGGTTGGCTAATGGTGGAGTAATACAAGGTTTCACAGATTACAGGCTTGTCAGATCTACTTCATGTTTTCATAGAACCCCAAGATCTACCAACCAGATTCAGGCAGAAAATACATGGTGCAAGTTAAAAAACATGGTGCTAATGCAATGGACCTCATTTATGCTGTTCTCCTCACTCTATGTAGGGTTATTTTTAGCCTCAGTAAGCTTTCAATTAATGCCCCATTTCATCACTTTATATTTGGTCTTTGGTAAGTTCTACATAATTGCATACAGAGTTGTGTGAGCTTGTGCTTCTTTATTTATCTGTATTCCTTTGTGTTGTGTTTTGCCCATTTCATCACTTTGCAGGGCCTGTGGAAACAAAAAGGAGTCTACTTGAGCCACCTATTCCAGGCTGGACTGGCTTTGTGCCCAGGTCTAAGGTTACAGAGTTTGGTCACGGAGCTCGCTACCATGTGATGGCAGAAAATTGCTATCGAGATTTTCAGAACTCCTTGGACAGAGCCAAACAGGATCCTGCTACCAAGGAATCCATGTATGTTGGCATAAAGATCTTTCACTGGGCTATGCTGCAGCTGAGAAATCATGTGGATATAATGTTACATAATGTTACTCATTCATCTATTCTCAACCATTGTGTTATTTTTATATCTTTTCCTCCTGTGATTTTATATTATTATTAAACACCTTGATCATTTTGCATGAGCAGCTGTTAGCATGATAAGACAAGATCTTGGTCGCTGTGAATCCTACAAGACCTGTCTCTCAGGATGATGAGAAAATATCAGGGTGGAAATTGTTTAGGGGCTTTTGTTGGAGATGCTTAATTTGTGGTTATATTTTTGTAATTATGTATAACTTTTGATGCTGTGAGTCACAACCTAGGCCATGTGGTGAGTGGCAGGACTGGGGGCCCCAGGCGCTCAGCAGGGGAGTCCTCCTGGGTAGCAGCAGCAGTTCTTATATGGCCAAAAGTGGGACATTCCAGGATCAAATCAGAAACCAGGATGGCTTCTCTAAATCAGGGATGCCCCTGGAAAATAGGGACACTTGGAGGGTCTGGACTTGTCTTAGCCATATGAAAACCAGAGACATTCTGCCTTGCCAGAAGCATTTGATAAGACTATCACATGCACTGTTTCAGTCATATGCAAAGCTGCATATAATATGTTGTTACAGTCAAGAAAGTTGGAGAATGGCAAGCACCAAAACATCATTTATTTTATTTATTTTGTAGAAAAGAGATCCCTGCAACCAAACTCAAAGAATCACGCCCATACCAGAGATTCTACAGGCCAGAAGGGATGATGCCGAAGTATACTGGGCATATTCCACGTAAGGCTTTAGGAGTGCATTATTTGAAACTGGTCACTTGCTATGGGCCTGTTCACAAGACCATGTTCACCTGTCTCAACTCTTGGACTGGAGAAGAAGAGAGTCAGCACCAAAAAAAAGCTGGTGCTTGGTGATGAGAGGGGTATTGCTCGATTTGTTTTGGTCCTCAGACGAAAAGGGTCTTTACATGCCTTGCTTGTGCATGTGAGTTAAAATAACTCAGTCAAAGGTTATCATGCTTTCTACTATATCTTCATTGAGTTGATTGAGCAGGTGTTCTGAAGCAGGGCACACAAGAGCCCCTTTGCCTCCAAAGAAGACCTTGTTAGTCTTGTAGAAGTCAGTTGGCCCATATCCTGTTATACTGGGCTCACCATCTGTTGCTGATACTACACCACACTTTGACCACTATGATCAGCAGGGTATGCACAGCTCCAGCAAAGCCATCTAGCAGAACATCGGTGTTTTCCTGTTTTCCAGCCTTTTGCAGAGCTCCTGGTTAAGAAAACTCCTTTCCCACACAGTTCAGTTCAAAGTATAAAGAGTTTATTGCCTCATGATCCCTGTGTGTGTGCACATGGGTTGTGCCCCCTCAAAATTGTGCACCCACGCTTATGGGCCCTGCTGCCTCCCACATTATCTCCCTGCAAGTACTCAGCCTTCGGATGGGAGCCCACCAATCTGAGCCTCCCCATAAACTGCAATGAACATTTAGACCCCTTGACTGTACTTGTCACAAGGCTTTAAGCATTGAAATAGGCCTTTTTGTCTTGTAGATGAACGTTCTGGCATCGGAAAGACCTTTGGTAATGTGAGCAGAAGCTGTTCTGTCTGCAATCACCCGGAAGTGAGCTATGGCATTTATCTTGATAAGAAACGGAAGGCTGTAAAGTTTCAAGAACCGATCAAGGAAGAAAAGATCCCCTTAACTGCAGCAAACAATTAAAAATATACAGAAATACCTGAGATTATATGAGAATAATCCTATCATGTTGTTTGTTTAACCACTTGGTATGAAATAATATTATTTACATTTTAAAATATCAAGTTGTTAGACAGATGATTATGGTTTTGAAACTGACCCTAAAAAAATGTATTTCTGCCTAGAGCACATCTGGAACACAGCTGCAGCATCAGTTACCGCTCTAGCTGTTGACTTCACACCCTATATCTTATATATTTGAGCTGGCACAGAGATCTTGAGTCTGTGTGGAAGGTCATTCAGATGCTAAGATGCATAGTTTAAAAACTCTTTGAACTAAAGCATAGTAAGACGTTCAACTAGTTTCCTATCCTGGTATTGCCATGCAGCTGTCAGCTTCCCATAGTATGATAGCCTGTCCAGATGTGGGTGATGACTCAAGCTATGAACTGCACATCTCCTGGCTCAGTGCCACCATGGAGTTTGCCTGGTTTGACCTTTGCATCTGGAAGTGACATCAGTCACAGCTGTAGGTGGACTGCAGACTGAGCCAGAAAAGGAGCAGACAGTTTGCCTTGAGTAGGGCTACTGCTTACTGCTGCCTACAAAAGCGACTGAAAGGATCATAAGGCAGAGGACTGAGTGAGTGACAGGATGCATCCTTCACAGGTTGACAGAAGTGGTGATACAGGCCAGTTCAGTGGCCTGAACTTTACATACAAATATGTAAAGGGAGGGCTGTAGTTTATTTAGAGCATTTGTACCCCACTCTTCAGCCAAAAAGTCACCCAGAGTGGCTAACATACAATCAGTTAGAACAAAACAATCCCTGCCTGCAGATTTATAATCTCTCTCTATATAAAGAAAAGTGACACACAAGGAGAAAAGAACAGGGAAGGAAGATGAAAAAATAAAACTCAGGCACCAATTCTTTTAATGACCAGCTGGCACAGTTCAGGTGTAGATGTGTCTGATACAGCTGGTGTGGTAGATCACTTGTTTTGAATGCAGGAGAGTTTCTGGTTCAGTCTCCAGTATCTCCAGCATCTTCAGATAAGGCTGACAAACGCTCCTGCCTGAAATTATGGAGAGCTGCTACCAGTCAGTGCTTGGGAAATGCTGCTTTCTAACAACAGAAGGGGCCGCTGGTGACATTTGGGTTCCCTGCAACAATGGTACAAAGAAACAGGCATCTGAAAGAGTTGTTCCAGTGGGTTTCTGAGGCACGTTTAGAATATGTAGATTTGCTTTCAGTGCATTTTTCAAAATTACCTTGGGGGAGTTTTTCAGATTTCCTATCGCAACTGAGGTACATTTATTTTCACCTCCTTTTTCACTAGAGTATTCCTTTGCTTGCATCTGTTTAGTTAATGTAGAAGCCCCCCATTTATTTTATCTAAAATCTGACGGAAACGTTTTGAGTTCAGCTCTCTTTAATCTGTCCCGTAATATCTGAAGGGTTTGTGTGTATCTGCAGTACTTGATTTTGTGGGAGGTGGGTTTTCTTTTTTTAAAGAAATGTGTTAATTTAATTACACTGATTGTTGGTGTAGCAGTGTGTGAGGGTGTTGTATAGTACCTTGTTGAGCATTTAAGTTCTAAATCTTTGACTTAATCTCCTAACCTTTAGACTTTGATTTTCTTCCTCAGCCTATAATTTGTACAGCCTGCCATCAGAAGAGGGAGGCAAATTAGACGGCATCTGCTATATTACAAATTATAATCATTAACATTACTTCCATTAGAAGCTACTTCTTAAAATTCCTTCTTGGTGGAATAGTGCTACTCCAGTAAAGCCATGTATGGGGAAATGGCATAGGCCACCGAAGCAGCTGAACTAATAGGTAGAAATTGTTCAGATACACAGAAATAGCAATGGAATATCCCATCCTGGACTTTACCTCTTGAGGCTAAAAGCTTGGGGTTTTCAACATACGAACCTGCCCATTTGGTGGGGGCACTTGAGAGGGCCTCCCAAGTGGCTGCTCCCAAACTTTGGAACTCTCTAGTGCGGCTCGATTGGCTCCCTCTTTGTTTTCCTTCCACTGGCAGGAAGTTTTATTCCGGCAGGCCTTTGGGAACTGACTGCTTTTGAGGAAAGGGCTTTAAATGGTGCTGTTTTTAGTGCTTTTACTATCTGTAGTTTAATAGATTTGGTTGTTGTTGTTTACATTGTTTTAATTCAATTATAGCTTAGTTACTTTTAAACAATTATCTTCTGTATTTTTTTTAGCTTTCTGTGATTGTTTTAATTTTTGTAAGCTGCCTTGAGTCCTGGTTCTGGGGGAAAAGTGGAGTGTAAATAAATAAAATAATGATAATACTTCTGAATATTTTTTATTTTTTTAAGAGAGAGAGATTGAAAGATTACAGATTTAAAATTGCCTAGCTATCAGAAGGTAGGAAAATATCAGACATTGGCTTTTGTAGCTTTGGATAGAGAAGGGCTGTACCTCAGTGGCCGAGAAGAAAATAACCTTATACTGCAAACAGCCCATTCAGATTTAAGTCTTTTGTGTGTGCCTTCAGCAAAGTAGCTTCCACATTTTCCATTCCCCTAGTCCTGATATTCATTGCTATTCCACCACTTCCCATCTGCACTGGTGGGCAGAGCTTGAGTGCAGGTATCTGAGCTGTGTTTGTCTCCCCAGTCACCCCTTCACTCGGCTCTCCACTATATTTTTTCATGCTGGGCATTTCTATACCCGTGCACCTACACCTTTTGAAAAAAATGAAAACACCACCAGCCACCAAAATGTCTCCACAAATTGCCCACCCTCCCCGAAAAATACCTTACAATACAATGTAAATGAAATAAAGTTTAGTTGCATAGGAATACTTACAACATACCAGATTATCAATCTATACTAGGATGTTATCACACTGTTCCTTCTGTAACCACAGTGGCAATGTTTTCAGATGTTAATAGTGAAAGCTACATTTTGAAGTCTGAACTGTACTAATAAGCCTCACCAGCTTTTGAAATCAAATGCCTCTTAATTGATACGATGCTGATCAAATCTTGGAACATGTTCCATTTTAGCCTTCAGATCAAAAACTTTGCTGTGAATAACACAATATTAAAATGAAGAAAGACCAATCTGCCTGGTACATATTTTGAACATGTTTTGTTGCAAATAGCATTCTAACAGATAGGGCTGATTATATAGTAAAGAGCATAATTTATATATCACAAGCAGTGGGGGCTTTTGTCACTGACATAGCTAAGGAATTTGACACCTTTACAAGAGAACAATACATGTCAACCAAAATATATACCAATTAGTCCTCAATGAGACACTGAAATGAATGATGCAGGAACATGTTGTATTTACAAATAATATATGGTTAACAGCCACTTGCATTTTCAAACAACAAATCTTTTTGTGTTATTTGGGGGGGGTGGGAATAAGCATTTGGAAATGGTCACAAAAATATCTCCATTAGCACTGAAAGCTGCGGAAATGGACAGTAATTTGATGTTCATTTAACTTTGCATTTTATGTGATAGCTTTCCAAAGTGTTTGTTTAAACACTACTCAACAAAGTGAATGCTGTTGCACTTCATTATTAAAAGAGACGTTTGGTAACCCATAGTTAACGGTGAATACGTTGATGTTAGGAGCAATTGCACCAGAGGCGGGAAGAGGAGGTTTTCTATGGAGGATCTGGAAATAGAGAGGAGAAGAGAACACACTTTCGACCCCACTCTGCTCCCAGTGCTACCCATGTCCAAGAAATGTTTGTAAAATTATACACTTTGCAAAAGTGGCTACACCAAAGGTGAGACTGACGCTTGAAATCCACATAATGTCATCAGGTGTGTTTTTCTATTTCTCCCAGGTGCTCCTGTGTTAACAAGTTACAATATAACCATATACAGTGGTACCTCGGGTTAAGAACTTACTTTGTTCTGGAGGTCCGTTCTTAACCTGAAACTGTTCTTAACCTGAGGTACCACTTTAGCTAATGGGGCCTCTTGCTGCTGCCGCACCCCACCACGTGATTTCTGTTCTCATCCTGAAGCAAAGTTCTTAACCCGAGGTACTATTTCTGGGTTAGCGGAGTCTGTAACCTGAAGTGTCTGTAACCTGAAGCGTCTGTAACCCGGGGCACCACTGTACAGTACATGTCTACACACAAATCTGCAGGACTTATTTCCAGGCAAATCTGTGGGATTGCAGCCTTAATGAGAAGCACAAATTTAGCTTTTTCCAGGCATGAAAATGTTATGGTGGGGAAAGAAAGATCACCTATCAAATTTCTTCTTACTACAAAGGTAAAATAAAGGCATAGGAGCCAAATTCAGGAAAACTAGCAGCCCGAATAATGCTGGGTGTTTTCTAAATATGAAATCCCTTTCACTATTACAGTATAGGCAAATGTAATGCTTGCTTGAGTTTAAATGAATTAGCAAAGGCAAAAGATGTTTCAACTTTCTTAGGAGGAGTAAAAATGTATTCTAAGTGCACGTAATCAATCTAATGTTTATGCACTGCAGCAAATATGCATTTGAAATCACAGGGAAAGGAGCACAAAACATGGCTCTTAGGGTTTTCTCTTACATTATATTTCCTTGGTTACTTCCTATTGTGATGTGATACATGAGAACTTTGGTTCCCAATCCATCTTTCTCTAATAGAGTCAGCAATCTTTGTAGACCAGAATGTGATGCAGATTTCCCAGAGGTGGAAATGTGGGCTTAAATATTTTCTAAGGCTTGTTCACCCATTTCACTAACTGCCTCTACTACACGTGTTTTCAAAGTGGATGTGCTTTACAAGAGCCCCATTTAGCTACCGCCTATGTATCACATTGCACCCACTTTCTTTGTTGTTCTTTGGGAGCATGTACTCTTAAAGCATAAAGGAAGTAATCTACACAAAGTGAGACAGCCTGGAAGTTCCTGGGGAACTCCCATAGGCTATAATTTGGCAGCTCAGGTGGATTAACCTATTAAACCAGATAATCACATGAAGAAGAGCATTTGTCATAGCACTGGTATATTAATTGAACCAGAGTGTACTTGCCTGAAGCACCAAAACTCCTCTCTGATGTAACAGTGGAATCCTATGTATTATTGAGACATTCAGATGTACTGCTGAACTCAGCGGGAGCTATTCCCAGTTAAGTGTGTGTAGAATGGCAGCCTAAAATACATGCATTTGTAGCTTGCCTTGCTCTGCTTACAGGTGTGAATTAGCTACTTTCGCATTTTTTGACTGGTGTTATATTGTATATCTCAAAACCTTGTCTAAACCTATCATGAGTTCTTTGTTCTCACCAGACCCATTTTATACATCTTTGTTTCTATAAAACAACAATTGTCTGTATCAAACTCTGTGGGGAAGATGATTTTCTAAATTAAGTGGCTTTCTCCTGTGTGAATAATCGACGCTTCTTGGGGTATTAAAAGTCCATTTTCAAGGCATACACAGATAATTACATCCCGATCAAAGGAGCTCTTGCTAACACTTTATGCTTAGCTGAGATGTGTGTGTGAGAGAGAAAACAATGAACAGTTTAACAGTCTTTCATGGGTTTTTTTTTGCATATTCATAATTGAACCACTATATTCTGCAACTAAATTGTTAAACACAACGAAATAGCTTCCTCACATACTCATGAACAGCTATTCTATAGCTCTCTAGGTACATAATGAGGACTGGCCTGGAAAGCTAAAAGTGACAAGAGCCTTGCATTGGATGAAAACAATCACAAAATTCCCAAAAACATTTTTGAGGGGGACAGAAAATTTGTTTTTTTAAAAATAGCCCTGGGGTTCTCTTCCTCTCAATCAATTTTTGGCTTTGTGACTGAATATCCCTCTTGGCTGTCTTAAAAGCTTTGCAGTCCAATCCAGTCCTTCCCCAATCCTTAGCTTGGGTGGAGGGAGAGTACTGCATGCGAAGGGGAGGTGGACAGCAAGAGACTGTATTATGCCATTGATTTGGTGCCACCTGCAGCTTTGATTAACATACTCTTTCATTCAAGCCATTTATAAAGATATTGAGCAATGCAGTACCCAAGACCAAACCCCAAGGCACCCTCCTTGCTACTTCTCTCCAGGTTGACAATTTGCTGTTGATGAACGCCCTTTAGGTACAGTCCATCAACCTGCTTGTCCATTTCCACTGCATTTCCTCCAATGGGATGTGTATTTGGATGCAAGTAGTTAAGCTCAACCGGTGCTTTTCTTCTGGGTGTACTCAAGGCTATGCAGTACTGGCACTTTGATTTTCTAGAAGAAAAGCACTGGTTAAAAGTGTG
Organism: Podarcis raffonei; assembly: GCF_027172205.1. Classification (NCBI taxonomy): domain Eukaryota; kingdom Metazoa; phylum Chordata; class Lepidosauria; order Squamata; family Lacertidae; genus Podarcis; species Podarcis raffonei. The sequence continues at coordinate 50,595,975 of NC_070606.1, forward strand.
ACAATTACTGTAACAACTTCATGGTGAGTACTGGGACCCTTTTTCCTTGAAGAAAAGCACTGAGCTTAACTATATACTGTAGCATGCTGGATTAAAGGCCGGTAACCAGTGCATATACAGTTCCTCAACCTGCAAAGGATGCTCTATTCATATTGATAGGAATAACACACATATATTTGCATTTTATGCAAAGGGATCTGTGCCATCCATTACAATTAATTTGGCACTTCATATATTCAAGAGCGCATGAGGCTGGAATTCCCCTGCAGTTTTGCTGCTGTGGACTATTGCAGCTTAGAATGCCTATGTTTGGGTCTTTTAAATGGAAAAGGCAACATTTTCTTTTTTATAAATTAGTCATCTCTTTCACATTCTAGTACAGAAAAATTATCACATAAAATAATACAAAAGCAGTTAACAGCCAAAAGTCCTAGAAAGTGGACTGCGGAGCATTATGACTTTTTATTAAGATTTGCATAAAAGCTTTTGCTATTTTTTCTTGTTATTCAGCACGGTGTAAGTGTTTGCAGAACATCTTCTCTCACTGTGTCACTACCACAGAAATTGTATCTGAGGATTAAAAAACACATATATATTCATTAGTTTAAAAGTGTTAATGTTTCATTTTTATTGCAAGTCCATTTTAGTAGGATGTTTTAATTTTGCATCATACGCTCCCAGAAAATGTAATAAATACAGAGTGTGCATTTATTTAATTTTGTATCAGCATTTTTTATAATTGTGTTGATTTTATCTTCATCTATTGAATATCTCTAATGCTAGAAAAATGCTGGTTATTTAAAGAACATTCTAAAAGGTTACTTAAAGAATCTTGGGGGGGGGGATTTAAGGCCCAGGGTTTTTGCAAAAGGAATATTATACATCACCACATTGTATCCCATTCCAGGGCCTTCTTATGTCGCTGGGACCAATACTAAAGTACTTATTTCCTGCAAGGAACTACCCATGTTCATTCATTCTTATACTTTGATCATATTTGCAACGTCCATGTAAACATCTTACAAAATTCCCAGCAGTGCACTAAGGCAGGTGTTAGGAATCATTAGCCCTCCAGAGGTTGCTGAACCACGATTCTCATCATCAATAGTCATTAGCTGCTGGGGCTGATGGGAACTGTAGTTCATCAACATCTGGAGAACCAAAAATTTCCCACATCTGCACCAAGGGAAGGTTTTAGGGGCACACTCAGCAGAAATAATTGGAAGGTTCCCAAACACAGTAGGGCTGCTTGATTGCACTTTAAACTAAGTGAAATTAGACACCTTACAATCTAACCAAGGGAGGCCCATAAGACCACAAAGTCCAGAGGGAAGGGCCATAAGGCAATTCACTTCAGCGGCTAACATTGCCTAACTGAATGAATAATGATAACTGAAAAACTTACATTTAAATGTCCATTCCTAAAGATACTTATCTGGGAGCAACCTTTGCTAAACTTAATGGAGCTTATTTCTGAGTAGACATGCAGGGGGTGGTCCTAAAGATTCTTACTTGAGAATATATTTATGTGTCACATGGTTGCTGTTCATATAATTTATTGTTATAAAATTAAATTAATTAATTTTAAATGACACATTGGACACCCGGGGGTTTCTGTGTAAGAATGTCTAAATCTGCCCTGCACAACTATCAGTTTTAGATGCAACACCCTAACAATAGCTAAATCAAAACCACAAGAGTCAAATTATGTTCAACATACACACTCTTTCCAATACTATTTTTAAACATGTACCCAACCAATGCTAAGGCTAAGAGAGATGTGAGACCATGACTGGCCCAAGGTCACCCAGTGAGCTTCATGGCCGAGTGGGGATTTGAACCCTGGTTTCTCAGATAGGTCCTAATCCGATGCTAAGCACTACACCACTGGTTGTGTAGAATGAATGGCTAGCCTGTGGCCTTCCAGATATTGCTGGACTCCAAATCCCATCATCCCTGACCATTTACTACGCGGGTCAGGATTGCTGGGAACTGCAGTCCAGCAACAATGGAAAGACCACAGGTTTAGTCACCCCTAAATTTGTCTTTAAAGTATTCAAAATATACTAAAAACAGGCTACTGATTAGCATCTTTCTCCTCAAAACTCTCCTGCAACAGTGTTGGGCCTCTGGTCTGTTTTGAAGATAATTGTATATCTTTAATAAATATTTATGGGTTGGTGCTTTTTTGTATAAAACAGCAAATGGATACATACACTGTCCCATCTTCTCCATCCTGTACTGTAATCTTTGCTGCTCCCAGTTTGGGCAAAGTTGGGTTTATGATATTGTTGTTCCACAGAAATTTAACCTTAGTAACTGATCCAACATTAAGTTGTACATCAATTAGGTGGGTATAAGTTTCATCAGGTTGGAGTTTCCCCCTTGGAGAGAAAAAATATGATACATATACACAAAGAGGTTCTTTTTAAAAAAAACACTTATACATACATATTTCCATCTTCTCCATCTTGCACCTGAACCTTTGAAGCTCCCAATTTGGGAAAGGTTGGGTTTATGATATCATTGTTCCAAAGGAATTTAACTTTAGCTACTGCTCCAACATTGACGTCTATGTCGGTGAAGGTGGTATGTATAGTGCCAGGCTTCAACATTCCCCTTGAAAAATAAAAACAGGTAAGTGATTTCCTTCATTATTGACTGATCATGCTGTGTCATGGTGAAGGCTAATTGACACAAGAGGATGTGTTGGCCATTGGTCCAGCCACTGTGGTTTCTAGGATGTTGTGTTCACAAGTACATCATGTACTATTCAGTACCTAACACTGTAAGAGGTAACACACATAATCAGATTTGAACATCTCATTGGTATTGTCACATCTGAAGATACCAACACATAGATCTAGCTTCTTTTCCATCAGCTCCTGAGAATTTCACTTGCAATGCAGAAAGGGTAAATTCAGACAACCACTAACTGAGAAGAAGGAATGCAAGAGTTTACTGCAAGAGTGGTCTGCAGCTCTTGCCCACATGGTAAGCCTAGGGTTCGCATCCTCCGTCGACTGTTTTGAAAAATTGGGATTACTCAAGTAGGATGATGAGCAAAAGATGCAAGGATTACTACTGCAATATGTACATAAGAATATAATTCAACTTTAAACTTTCAAAAAATATGGAGAAATGTAATAAGATAACAAGTAGCCAGCAAGAATGCTGAGAACCAAAAATCATGTGACCAGCAACAATACCAAGACCCAGATGCATTTCAATACACTAGTGGTCTTGCTCAGAAATTATCGTTGTTGTTGTAATATTTATTTATTTATTTGCCACCCTTCACCTGAAGATCACAGAGCAGTTTACCACAAAACACAAAAATTACCACAATAACAAACAAAAACAATACCTCACCCACCCCAGTTTAAAAGGCCATAGACTTTGAAATGCCTCATAAATTGAAAACTGCTTTATACAATGTCAGATAGTCCATTTGAGTCAGTATATACAAATCTCAATGTTGAATGTTACTTGAGGTGAATCATTTGACTGGTCTTTATAGATATCGTGAGCTGACCTGTAAGGTATACAAGTTTGACTAGACCTGACTTTACCAGACTAAGGTAAAAACCCTAGTCTGATGAAAAATTATTGACAGGAAAGTATCTTATCCAAATATTTTTGTGTGCACATATGGTAAGTCTGAAGATCTATAGGTTGATATGTGTTGCTCTGAGGTGCATTCCAATGCCCCGCATTGATTCTAGGCAAGTTTATTTCAAGAGGAGGCAACCTACCACATCTCCACATGGTTAGAATCACCACAGCCAACTAGCACCTTTAAAGTGTGTAAATTATACAAGATGGGGAGAGGAGAAGGGGATGAGGGGAGCAGCCCCTCCCCTGCCCTGCATTTGAAGATTGGAATGGAACAGTAAACACAAAGGCTCTTTGAAAAAAAACAAAGATCCTAAAAACTATGACAGCTTTATCCATGTAGATCTCAAAAGGGCCCTCAACTCTGCATCCATGGAAGACATGACATGGGCAGCATATATAGTTGGATAAGCATAGGCTCAATTTAAGAAAGCCTACAGTCCTTCAGGTGATTTGGAGCAGATTATTATACAGTATTGCCTGGGGAGGTGCGAAACCTGCCAAAGGAGTGCTATAATCCCAGTAGATAATGTATTGTCTAGACCACGATGGAGAAGAATGAGGGCCAAATGCATGAAAGGGATACCAAAAATGTGCACTATATATATGTGGGTTTGTTTACTACTGTGTGCCAGAGTTTCTTTCCCCTCCACCATCCTTATATTGCATGATAGACAGGTGATATTTGGCTTAGATTAAAATCATTTATTGTAGAAATAATTTAAAATGTCCCTGCTATTAAATCTACTTTTCAGCACTAAAACACGTTGCTGCTGGCTAAACTAAATAAATAGCAGGCTGGAAAGTGACATTTTTGAATAGCTATAATGTACCAGGGCTTTTAGCTCAGACAGTCACAGCAAACAAAAAGCGGAAGCTTAAAATCACATTTCGGAAAATACCAGAGGGGCGTTTTCTCCCTCTTAACGCAGATGACATTTGAAAATAGAGTGACTAATGTGGAAAAGTGTGGGTAGTATGTGTTCTAAATAATTTATGAGACCAGGACAGTATTCGACAAACAAAATTCTACAGCATTGGAAACTTTGGAACTCCCTGCCTATTGACATCAATTAGGCACCGTTGTTTTATTTCTTTCAGCACCTGCTTAAAACATTTTCACTTGGATTAGCCTATCCAGACACATAAATGTTGGTGTGCTCTAATTTCTTTTTTAGTTTACTGTTGATTTTAATTGTTTTTAAAATGTTTCTAATTACTTGTCTTTAACTATTTATATAGATAATTGTAATATTTATTGTAAATTGCTTAGAAACGAGATTCAATCAAGCAGTATATACATTTTGTTAACGAAATTAAAATGCCCAGAAAAATCCATGTCAATAAATATGATATCACAAAATTAGATATCACTTTAAATTAGAACCCTGACCCATTTCTAGTTTTGTTACTAGGAATTGCTTTCTGTCTTTTCAACCATTTATATATTGCTTAGCATCATCATCTTTAAGAGCTGTGCAGTATGGTTAACATGATGCAATAAAGATAAAACGACTTAAAACTAACTGTGGAATGAGAAAGCTGACTTAAAATGCCCACTGAAATAAAATTTTAAAAGGGCCTCATTAGATTCTGGAATTTCAACCGGGAGGGGATCTTTCTGATATCAGCTGGGAGGGAACTCCACAAAACTGAGCCATGGTTCAGTTTTTGCATCCAAAATTGTTGGTGGGTTCTCAGGGCTGGCTCTATCATTAGGAGGAGTGAAGCAATGGCCTCAGGGTGGCAGATGCTGCTCTCCCCCCTTCCCCCTGTGTGTAGGGGGTAATATATTGCCTCCTCCTGGGCACCTTATAAAACGAGCTGTGAGAAAATAAAACAGGAGTCAATTAAGGAAGGGCTTTTCGTTGAGGAGGGGAAACAAAAGAGTTGTGCGAAAGTTGAAGGGAGAGACCTAACAAAGAAGGGAATGAAGCTGGCAGTGAAGAAAACAGAAAGGCAAACTCTGATAAACTCTCAAAGAGAGAAACTACCACCTACATGGCAATGGTTAACTGACATTATTGATCAGTTTCTGCTAGAAAGAGTGAGGCAAGTGCCTCAGGTGGCAGATACTGGAGGGCTGGCTGTTCCTCCTGAAACCTTGGGTCATTCTCCTCCATTGGAAGACAGAACTGGGTCTTCCACATGGCCTCTCCCAAATCCATTAAACTGGGCCGCTGCCCTTGGATACTGTGGGGGATGGCTGTCCCATTGCCAGAGCTGAGGTAAATTTCAACTGCCACACCAGTTGGCTTATGGACATGGGGAGGGTTCTTGTCATTTGCATCAGGGGCAAAATGTATTGGGCTGGCCCTATCATTGATGATCTTTTTCAAGAAATTTGAGTTGCCAACTAACCAGCAGTGGTTTGAGGCTAGGCCATGGAGGGCCATTGTCAGGGATGGGTCACTGTTGGCTGTTGCCAAGCAACCAACTGTGACAGGGAGCTGGGTCATTTATTCCGCCCTTTCCTCAGTCACCTGAAGAACTGTATTTAAGTTTTATAAAACTATACTTAAGTTTTATACTGATTATAAATAATTCCAAGCCAGGGACTGACAGGGAAATGTGCAACTTCGCCCATGACGTTAAACTGGGGGCAGAAAAGTGTAAAAGAGGGCAGGACTCCTGCAATTTTACAGCTGAGCTGAAGTGGGAATTTCAGCAGGTGTACCCTGCATGACTTCTACACAACTATTCAAAAAAGGTGCACAAGCCCTGTGCTCTTTTGGACTCACCCATTTTAAATTATTTCATTTGAGTTGCTAAAACTGCAAATGTACTGTGAAAACCACCACAACAGGGTGACTGGGCAGCAAAATGGCCGAAAAGATTTACTGTAATTCAAATTGATGTGGATTAGGAAAACAAACACCCTGATTTGATATATATGATCCCTAAAGTGTCAGTAATTAGTAAATTTTGTAACCTTTAGTGTGCAATCCGAATTCCTGGCACAAAGGTTGGAGGGCTGGTTTAGGCTTATCAGCTACTATACCTTACTGAGTTAGGATCCAGTGGATCCTTGGCTAACCCAGCTCTGTCCCTTTCTGCCCCCACAAATGTCTTCTTTCAGGGGCTTTTGCTTGCATCTGCCAGCCCACATTTTGGCAGGCATAAGAGGGCTTTTCACACTGGAAGGGTGCACCTCACACTGGTAGAGCCTGGCAGAGTAGAGCTGAGCAGAGCACACTTGAGAAGCAAACTGGGTTTTTGCTGCTCTGTTATTTGTGTTTATTTTTTCATTTGTATCTGCGTTTTTGTTAACTACCTTAGAGGCTTTATTGCAGAAAGGTGGGTCATAAATTCATTAAACAAGTAGGATAACCAAAGAGAAAAGAGCCCTTGAGGTTAATGTAGAAAACTCCAGTTGCTAGAAAATTGTTAGAAGATGAAATAGAATGTATTGTAATGGAATATAAATCTGTTGTTTAGCTTTATTTGCATTTCTGTTCACCCCATATGAAAAGAAAAATATATCAAATCATCTTGGAGTGCCTTACAAGTAGAAAAAGAGAAACAGAAAAGCAGGTGTCAAGTAGGAACACATATTTTAAAATCTAATTTTCTACCCACTGTACTTACTTGAAAATCTGATATTGCTTTGTGTTCCCTCCACTTCCGTATAGGGCAATATTTATGTATCCACGGACACTGCTTCTTCCAGACAGAGTGACTGATATTTTGTACCTCCAACCTGAACAATACAAATAGCAAGATTTTGATTTTCATCAGGCAAGTTCCTATGATTCTTGACATTTAACTCTTCTTACTTTGTCTTAATTTTGTGTGTTGATATCAGATATTTCTTTTATGTGAAGGATTCAGACCAGAGGAACTTTAGACATCATTTGCAAAACCAAATGTATTATGCAATATCCTCTTTCACTTCAAGTTGTGGAATTAATTGAATATTTGTCTAGGCAAAGAGTATGGCTCCAGGCTATAGTTCCTGGCTAGGGCAACTGCTTTGCATGCGGAAGGTCCCAGTTTCAATCCCTGGAATCTCGGCTGGGAACAGCTGGAAAAAACTCTTGACTGAATCCCTGGAGAGCTGCTGACTGTGTAGACAATACTGAGCTAGATAGACCACTGTGAATCAGAACACAGGTGCTCTGAATTATGGCACATTTGGTGTACATCTGTTTCTGATCTCTGTGCACAAAAGCTTGCTTTGTGTGTGGCTCTTGCTTGCTGAAACACTACACCTGTCTAGGCACAATTTAGCAGCATCTGAAGTGTTGTCTTGGCTTTTGGGAAAGATGCTGCCTGTTATCTAGGATCTTTTTTGCTCCACATACAAGATGGAAATCCAGACCAATAGAGCAAACTGTAATCTTTGTAGTGAACTATTGTTTCATACAGTTCTCTGAGCTGCCAACATAGGTTGAAGGTCAGCCTTCAGAGTTTACTCCAAAAGTGAACTTACGAGCAAAATCCTTGGCATCTCCAGTGTTCAGATAAAGCTTTGTAAATGAAGAGGTGAATCTGCCTTTAGATTCAATTGCATAGTGACCCATTTTAGGGCATCCACCATTTGGACATGGGAAGCAGCCATCCTAGTGAAAACAGGAAAACTCATTTTATTCATATTGCAACAATTATTTCTCTCATTTGTTGCACTGTTGGGAAGCCATACTTAATAACTCTTCAACACCTCTTTCATTGTCCTGCCCTGGACAATTGACTTCTTGTTGTGGCTCAAAGATCAACTTGGAGGCCACATGCCGGGGTACTGCCAGGTACTTTAAGGGCCCAAGACACAGACCCATGACACAAATTTGCATATGCTACTTTTTATGTACAGATTCCCTTTGGCAAATTAAGCTCTGCACTATGGAGTGTGCCAAGTTGTCCTGTAGGCGAAGTGGTGCTTTTTAAAAGGTTTTGCAAAGGCAGGACACCCAGGGCTGGTGCAAAAGTCCTCCTGGATGCCACACCTGACCCATGCCATATTCTCAAGACATTTCAGAAGCAAATTAGTACATAGAAGAGAATTAAGGCAGCCTGCTGTCCTTAAACCTATTATAAAAGTCAAAACGCAGTATCATTATAGAGCCTTTGTTAACTAAGCCTTGATTCTACAATTCACCTAATCTGCAAGCATTAATTGTGTGTGTCCCTTGAAGTTGTTCTCAGTGGTCTACATTATAAGAATGTTTGCATGGTTGATAACCCTTTAAGTTTAAGATGACAGAAGTTACATTGTACATGTCTTTCCCTTTGCCGTGGGAAAATAGCACCCTAGAGTTTATTTTAGCACTTTTACATTTGAAGAAGTTGACAGTTCCTGTTCAGAAAACAATGACAATAGTAATATGAATCTAGATTCAGGTAGGTAGCCATGAAGTGTGCATGCACACAAAAGCTTATACCCAAAACTACTACTATTTATTTCAATAGTAATATGAAGTTAATGTTAATCAGTCTTCAATTCTCACTGTGACTGCCTTGCATCATTCTGCTACTAGTCCAGTAACCTATTCCCAAGATTCCAATTATTCTTTTATGGACCATGACCTGTTGTACTGGTACAACTGCCTCAGAGTGAGTTGGTTCCCATGGCTTGGCATTACATGGTTGAGTCTCCACTTCATGTGCTTCCTCCTCCTCTCATTCATTGTGCTTAATTGGTTACTTTCTGGTTTGTGACAAACTACAACTTACAGTTGCATCCCAGCTGGCAAACTATGGTTCGCACTTGCCCTCCAAACCAGGAATGGAACTCATGATTTGCAACTAGTTTGCAGTCCCAGCATGGAGGGTAGTTGAAAACCAGTTTTCTTATTTGGATATACTGGTAATTGCAAACAATGATTTGAAGCAAATTAAATGGCATATGAGAGGGAAGAAGGAGGATGAGGAAGACCACGTGAGCACAGATCTTGTTCCCGTTCTCCTAAGGCATGGTTTGGCATTACAAATGACCAGTCTCTTTCTTCACACATAACCTAGTGTCAAGGGATCTTAGCAAACTGGAAAACTGCATTCTACTGCATGTGCATGATGAAGCAATAACATGAGGTGTTGCTCCTGAGATACACAAATAACATACCGTTTCAAATAAGTTGTATGCTGCGCAGGGGTAACCCAAAAATCCATCTGGGAAGACAATGCTATCTGAATAATACTTGTAGCTTCGCAAGTGGTTACAGGCCACAAAGTCACGGGTTCCTGTGCAAAAGAAACTGCTGTTATGTGCTATAGTTTACTTTTTGATTCTTCTTTGTATCATGTGCACAGCATTGGTGGGATACTGGGTTACTGTAGCTCATGTTTGTTTTGCTGCAAAACAGCAACAGTTAGTTGCCTCTAAGGTTTGTTCTCAGCTTGTTGCTTGTGGTTCGTTTGGGGAAGATAAACCATGAGCCTAAGTTCAGACATAATACTAAGCCCAACCATGGCTCAGGTTTCAGTAGCATGAAAACTACTGCAAAGCATCCATAGTTTTCAAAAACTGCACTAGCACACTTCTTCATTCATACTTAGCCATGGTTTGGGCTTAGCATTATGTTTAAATCTTAAATCTGAGATTTGACTTCTAGTAGTATCCCAGGTTTCATATCCTGTATGTAAATAGTCAATACCTGTTGCTAATATAATCCTTGATTCTTGATTCTGTTTTAACTTTGATAGTCAGTGTTTGTAACAAAATTGGTATTGAACAGTTCTTCAGTCTTTGACACTCATAGGAAAAGCCACTGGAAAGTATTCTAACCCTGCAATTGGTCCCTGTATCTTTCTGAGTGGCCTGTGCTTCATTAATAGTGCACAAACAGCATTGGGTACTATGACCAAAATTAATGTTGAGGCGTGAAATCTCATTCTTAACATTCAAAATTCCCCTTGAGTGATGTGTGAAATCGGAAGCATGGAAAACTGATCTGCTTCATCCCTAGCTCATTGTATCTGTTAGTAGAATCCCTTGTTCCTTTTCAATTCCATTTTGAATAGAAAAAGACATGATAGAATTTGATTATTTTCACTGCCAAAAGCAATAATCACAAATGCAGCAACATACCCAAATATCAAGGTCATTCCTCATATGCTAACACCATTGTCTAGCACTGCTGCCAAGAAACTAAGTAAGAGAGATTAATTATGTTCTGTCCTCAATCTTCAAATCATTGGAATAGTTTAAGCTGTATTTACTTCTATCATAGGCAGCTTTTCTCAACTGAATTAATTCCTGTTTGTTTCTATTCTGTATGCTAATTAGGGAAAATATTGGATGCAACAGAACTATAATTAAGTAGGTGTCTTTTTTATATCTGCCATCATATTGACAGATTTTATGCCTGTTGAATCAGTGTAATGGAACAAGTTTTTCATAAATGAATCAGACAGGAGGTTTGGGGACATATAAGGATGACAAGGTTTGGGATATTTTACTAAGGAAGATTCATTAACACTTGCTATGCTTCTATAATGCAATCTTGATTTGTGGGGTTGACAAGAAAACACACTGTTTTTTTGTGTGTCAAGATTTCTAGCCCTGGACTATATTTCATTTTCTTAAATTAACAAAGATTGAAAATTAATAGTCAATTCAAAAATCAGAAATAATCACACATGTACTTATATACATATTTGCTAATTATCAAAATAGGTACACAAAATATGTACACAAATTATCTTCCTATCTACTATATATTTTGGAAAGTTGCTTATCTCTTCAGTATGGGTTGTATCCAATGCTAGTCAGAATTGATCAACTGAGATTAATAGACATGGCTAACGTAGGTTCATTCATTTTAATAGGTCTGCTCTGAGTAAAAATCAGGCTGTGTATACATTACCATTAATTCTGGCTTCAGTGCACTCCAATACAACATGTTTCCTGCATCAAGAGTACATTGAAAAGTCTCCTTTCCTCTCCTTCTGCCCCCCCACCAAATCTACTCCAAAGGGCCCCCTTAATCCTCAGGATCAGATTTCTAGGGGGCACAGTGGGCTGAGGGTTCCACAACACAAGTCAAAGTCTGATGCATGAACATAACAGCAGTGTTGGAAACAACCCATTCATCTACACAGATTTAAGCATACTAAATTCCTATTAATTTCAGCAGAAGAGATTTGAGTATGTATTTTATTCTCTCATGGAAATCAGTGGGATTTAAAAGGCTAAATGAATCTACTGTTGTAAGTATTTTGGTGGCATAACATAAAAAACTAAAGAAGGTATTGAACTGTAACCTCGAGACAGTCTTTGGTGCCAAACCTTCTGTAGCACCAGTGCTCTGGAGCTTAGTCAGCCAATCAGATAGAGGGCACCCCTATAGGCTGCAGTGTTTATTGCTGTCAGCTGACCCTACAGCAGTGGTATCCAAACTTTTTTCGAAGAGGGCCAAATTTGATGAAATGAAGGGCGGTGAGGGCCGACCAAAGTTGTTGAGCTTCTTTTAGGATTGAAGTTGTTGAGGTTTTTTTAGGATTTTATGCCAGGAAATAAACTGCCACAGGGCAGATTAAACCGGCCAGCTGGATTAGGCCCCCAAAGCAGACTTTGGACATGCCTGCCCTACAACAGCCTAAAGTTGGTCAACTCACCATGTAAAGCAATCATAAGATCATAAAAAGAGTCCTGTAGGATTAAGCCAAAGGCAGCATCCTATTCTCATGGAGGCCAACCAGATGTCAGTGGGAAGCCTGCAAGCAGCACCTGGGTGCAATAGTGCTCTCCCCACTTGTAATTCCCAGCCACTGGTATTCCTCTGACAGTGGATGTATAGCACAGCCACCATGGCTAATAACCATTGATAGCTTTATCCTCCATGAATTCTCTTTTAAAGACATTCAAGTAGGTGACCATCACTGAATCTTGCAGTTGCAATCAAGAGGAAACAGATATTATAAAGCTCTTCCTTATAGGCTGGTCTAGCAGTCAGCAACTGATTGAAGTAACTGTGCAATCCCTTCCCCATCTCTATCTTTAATCCAGCCTTTGGACTCCAGTCTATTCATGACCACACATCCCACCTCTGTCCCTCTGTCCCTGTTTCCCTGATCTGATACATACCTTCCCAGATTCCATCAATGTCAACTATTTGTGAAATAGGATTCTTCTTACATCCCGGCATATATTCTCCTCCATTTGGATAAAAATCAAGGTGTCCTATAGCTTGACTTATACCAAACCCTGGAAAGTTCATAGCAGATAAGTATATGTTAAATCTGAAAGATCACATGCATATTATTGCACATGTTGTATACTGCAGTCAACTTACCCATGTATGGAATGGTTGGGGCTGAATCAGTATGAATAATGTCAACAAAATCAGCGTGGCTTTTATCCAGTCTGACCTCAGTTGGTGTGCCTTGAAAATAGGGTTGAGCAGGATCCAGTCCTATAAATATTTAAATGTTTGTTTCAAGAGATGAAAATTTACGAACAGAACTGTTAGATCCTAAAATTAAGAACTTGTCAAGAATGTATAACTTGCTGTTGAAATGGAACACTCAGGATGAAACGGTGAAATCTGCTATGATTAAATGGGCACAAGATGTTGGACATAACATTATGATGGCTGACTGGGAACAGTTATGGACCACAGGTATGAAGTTCACGGTGTGTAATGCCTTAAGAGAGAATATAATGAAAATGATCTACAGGTGGTACATGACACCAGTCAAGCTTGCAAAAAATTATCATTTGCCCGATAATAAATGTTGGAAATGTAAAGAGACTGAAGGTACATTCTTTCACCTTTGGTGGACATGCCCAAGGATTAAGACTTTCTGGGAGATGATCTATAATGAAATGAAAAAGGTATTTAAATATACCTTTCTGAAGAAACCAGAGGCCTTTCTCCTGGGCATGGTCGGCCAATTGGTGCCAAAGAAGGATAGAATTTTCTTTATGTATGCTACAACAGCAGCAAGAATACTTATTGCAAAGTACTGGAAAACACAAGATCTACCCACCCGGGAAGAATGGCAGATGAAGGTGATGGACTACATGGAACTGGTGGAAATGACTGGCAGAATCCGAGACCAGGGAGAAGAGTCGGTGGAGGAAGATTGGAAGAAATTTAAAGACTATCTACAGAAACATTGTAAAATTAATGAATGTTAGAAGGATGTTGGAATGAAGTTATGCGGTTTTAGCAGAAATGTTATAAAGGTTTAGGAAAAAACAGACGGTTAATTGGTGAAAGGAAGGAAAGTAAAGTTACATTAATATTAAGATAAATTGCAGGACAAAAATTAGAAAAGATGGAAAGGATTTGCTGAGATAGTTAACTGAACTAGAATACAAAAAAGGGAGGTGTGAGGAGGTCAAGGAAACAAGCAAATGAAAGATATGTTATGGGAAGATTCGCTGTGTTTTTTAATGGTTTTTATTTTTTCGTTTTCTTCTTTTTCTTTTTCTTTCTTTTTATTACTTGTTGTGATGTGTTGTTTTGTTTTTGTTTAATATGGTGTATTTATTTTTTCTTTTTGTAATCTTTAAAACTTTAATAAATACTATTTTAAAAAAAGAGATGAAAATTTACGGAATATGTTGAACCACAGTTAACTGAAGTAACAACTAACAACATATTATTGGAAATGGGAGCGGAGCTGGGAAAATTCTGATTCCCATCAGAACAACTTTGCATTCAATTATTTGCCAGGAAATCCCCTCAGACAAATTATCTGAACCTGTGCAGGATTGTAAAACACCTGTAGCTGCACTGATCCTGAAATATGCCCTATCCTTGTATCTCCAAGGCAGTGTTATATTGCTGGGCTTTCAAATGCCATTCTACAGTAGACTAGGCTACACCCAACAGCAACACATGCCAAAGTATATTCACACTTTCCCATTCATTAAACACTTCCCCCCAATATAATGAGCTACTATAATTACATAAGTACAACATGGCAGATAAGATTCAAAATCCATATTGATTGTCTTGATACCAATTTGCATTGCACCAACCTACCAGTTATTCTTCCAATTCCTGGTACTCTTCTTCCCATCTCACCACCTGCATGTGCCCCAAGGCTGTGGCCAATGAAATGAACCATGGATGGAGAGTATCCATACTTTGACTAAAAAAAGAGCAATTGTAAAGAAAACAGCATACATACTGGTAGATGTGTGTTATGGTTCATTCAGTTTGTAACTCAATCTACACGCACCTTTATCCTTACAAGCTGAATTCAGCTTGGAGTCACTCCATGTGTGAGAGAGAAAGGGGGAGGGGGGAGGGAGGGAGACTGACTTTACGGGTAGCTTAAAGGTGCTGAAGTACAGTGCAAAACTACAAAGTTGAAGAAAGACATAGCATATCTTTGGATTTCATATATTTTAAATAAGATGCCATCTAGGTTAGATCAACTTTCCTCCATATGGTGCCCTCCAGCTGTTTTTGATCACAACTCTCATCAATCTTAGCCAGTACATTGACTGGGGATGATAGGAGTTGTAGTCCAAAACAGCAGGACACCACAACATTGGTGAAGACAGCATCGGCTCTTAACTGGTACTTGTTTCTTAGCACAAATAATATATATTGAGATGGTCTGTAGCTCAATGGATATAATACCTTTTGGATTTTGACACAGGAGTTCTGAATTCTGTTCTTAGCTGTGGACTTCTGCTTGGTGGCGTTGGGAAAGTTACTATTGTTATTTTATTTCATTTCTAAACGATTTGTATGTTATCTATGTATTTATTTTATATTAAGGGTTCTATTTTTGTCTGACTGCTTTGTATATTGCTGCATTAAATTTGAATCAAGTGCATAATTAATATATGGCTTTGCAAATCTTGCCCTAGTGCTTGCAGTAGTCAAGAATGCATATTTAAAACTGAATACTAGGATTATACTTCCTTGCTAAAATTTCAATATTGGCTTAGCTACAGGTGACAACCTTTTCCTCTCCCCAACAAAACATCTTCCCAAAATAGGTAACTGAATTTTGACACTAAACTCACTCTGTCCACCAGATGATATAATAAATTGTTTCTTATATAAAAGAAAGTATTGGGGTGGGGGTTTTTGCCCAGGTTTTATCAAATGATTTAATCTTTCTTGTCATGGATGCCTTCCAGTATCTGTAGGATTCATAACTATGGCATAGTGAATGGAACTGCTCTTACCTGAAGGACATTTACAAAGTAGGCCACTTCAGCTCCCACCACACGGATATTGTTCGATGCTTGGGTGTATGGACACCTGGAACCACTACTCCAGTCTATGCAGATGCAGTTCACATCTTCCACTTGAAACATCCTCTGATGCAAACAGAGTAAAAACAAACTTGAGGGACAGCGTCCTGGCTCCACAAATCCTGAATGTTCTCTTTGTGCTAAAGCACCATTTATCCTATTATTCACAGAATTGTGCTACTGTAGCCACCTTGGCTGGCAGCTGCCTTAGGCCATTTTACCTTTGTAATGTTTCATGGTTCATTTCCTTGTGTTATCTATTTCCCCTATACTAGCAAAGTTTGGAGGCAGGTGCTACTCCTAAGTAGCCACAGTGGCACTGCACACTAGGGAGAGGTATTAACATACCTGTAGAAACCCCAAGGTTTCCAGTAATACAAAAAAGATGCAACATAAAACCCTGATTTTCAAACCCTCCGAGTCCAATGATCACTGAATGATGAGTGTTGAGGAGGTGGAAACTGGAGAAGAGAGGGGAAATGGAACGGAGTATCCTAGAAAATGGCAGGGTTGGCTGGCTGGAACCCTAAACAAGAGCACTCCACACTGCAGCATTTCTAGGCCCCACATGGCCTAACTGTTTTGCAAGTGAGTCAAGTAAGAGGAAAATCACTTCATATTTTAAGTATCAGAGCCTCATAAGCATTTGAGTATGACAGATCTGGCTTCATTTTAGGGTACTGGATGACATGATCTTTAAATCCCTCCAAGAAAATACTTTAGTTAATCCTGAGAAATGAAAATCTGAACTCACAATGAAGTGCAAGTTCATAATTCTTATGGTTGTTGTTGTCTGGATATGAATGTATTTCAGAGCTTTTTCATGAACATTACATTGTACTGTACCTTGCACATGTCTGATAGCCAGTTTTCTTCACCTTGATCTACAAATCCATGGGTAATGAAGCGAGTTATCTTGCTGGCATTAAAGTTTGAATAATCAATCGTTTCTGGATTAATTGCAGTGATTTCCTGTGAAAGGTATGAAAGAATATAAACTTTAACTGCTTCTCCCAACCCACCTAAAACTGAGTGAAAGTACCAAACACCATCCATAATGATTGAGATGTGTTTTAATTCACCCACACTGTCTGTGAATTTCTATATGTTTCACAGAGGTGTTTCTCTGAGGCCACCTCCAGATGACCTGCTTTTTGAGCACTCATCCTGATTTGTTTGCAGTGAGATTAGATGGTGTTGGCCATTTAACAGGCATTCATTAAGATCTGAATGTAGGGATGTTAGACAACATTGTTCAACACTTTCCAGTTCATTTTTCTGCCACTTTCCTTATTGCAAAAAAATCTGATACTTTGGGAGAAGTGGGTCTGCAGGGCAAGACCTCCCAGTCAACTATAATTGTGCCACCTGAATTTGCTCATATGTGATTAAATCCTACCTGAAAATAGCAAGCCTGGAAGTGCCCTTAGAGTATTATCCCCTTTTATTCTGTGTATGGGGAAATCTTGAAATTTTACATGGTTGTGGGCCTTACTTGGAAGTTATTAGGGTTCTGCTTTGTGTAGAGAAGGAAGCGAGTGTTTATTCTTGTTGGGGACCAAGGTAACTTTGCGATTGGTCGTTGTACAGTTCCAGCCCATGGTATATCATCTGAAAAGCAGCCCAGTCGGTCATAGCATACTTCTTTTCCTGTTATATGGGGAGCAAATAACCAAAGTGTGAGTGACCAAAGAATTCACAGTCTGTCCTTTTTTGATGTTCAGGCAAACTCATGTGAAATAAGACAGTTATTTAAGACTGCTTCCAGCAATTGTCTCATCTTCAGAAACACTCCAGAAACCCAAGAAAGCTTTAAAAACATTTTTTGATGCACCACAAACACCTGCAATAGGGGCAGGGGAATAGTGGCACAATATAATGCAGAAGGACTTGTACGTGTTAACGGAGCAATTGGTTTGTGAATAAAATGTTTAGATAGGTTCATCTTTCCATTTTGGTTTCTTTCTGTTTTCATTTTTTCAATCTTAAATTTCAATCTTTAAAATTAAAATTCATCAGCATAAATTTCTCCAAAAATACACACTTTTATGTAATTTGGCCAATGCAAACATTTTTGTAAAGCCGTTTTCCTTAATATACTGCACTATGATGTGTTAATTTCAATAACAAATGCCTTTTATACTTTACCCTAGTATATGCATTTTTGTACACATCACTTAGCTGAACAACTGCATTTCAAAATTTGGAGACGTGAATTTTGAAGAATGATTGTGTTACAGTTTAATAATAATAATAATAAATTTTATTTATACCCCGCCCTCCCCGGCCAATACTGGGCTCAGGGCGGCTAACATCAGGTATAAAAACAATTGATTAAAATGCAACTTAAAAACAGGATTAAAATACAACTTAAAATGCAGCCTCATTTCAATGTTGAAAAGGCCCTGGCCCTGGTTGAGGCTAATCTGAATTCCTTAGGGCCTGGAACCTTAGACTGTTGCTATTTATGGACCTTAAGGTCCTCCGCGGGGCATACCAGGAGAGGCGGTCCCATAGGTATGAGGGTCCTAGGCCGCAAATGGCTTTAAAGGTCAAAACCAGCACCTTAAACCTGACCCTGTCCTCCACCAGGAGCCAGTGCAGCTGGAAAAGCACTGGGTGAATGTAGTCCCATGGCAAGGACCCTGTGAGGAGCCTCGCCGCGGCATTCTGCACCTGCTGGAGTTTCTGGGACAACTTCAAGGGCAGTCCCGTGTAGAGCGAGTTAAAGTAGTCAAGCCTGTAGGTGACCCTTGCATGGATCACTGTGGCCAGATCAGGGCGGGAAAGATAAGGGACCAACTGTTTGATATGGCGGAGATGGAAAAATACTGTCTTTGCAGTAGCTGCAACCTGCGCCTCCATGGAGAGGGAGGCGTCGAAGGTTTCACCCAAACTCTTGACAGAAGGCACTGGCACAAGTTGAGCTCCTGCAAGAGATGGGAGTTGGCCCCCCAACCCCATGCCATTCCGACCCAGCCAGAGGACCTCTGTCTTCGAAGAGTTTAACTTCAACCGGCTCCTATGCAGCCATCCAGCCACAGCTTCCAGATATCTGGTCAGTGTGTCCAAGGCTGACTCAAGGGGGCGCACAAAGGTGTTAGAAAGCATTGGGGAAAGGATTGCGCCCTGCGGCACTCCACATACCAAGGGGTGCCGCAACAACATCTCCTTCCCTAGCACCACCCTCTGTCCCCGACCTGAGATAAAGGAACGCAGCCATTGTCGGACTATGCCCTCCCCACATCAGCAAGGTGGTGGTCCAAAAGATCGTGATCAACCATGTTGAAGGCTGCTGACAAGTCTAAAAGAATCAGCAGTCCTGACCTGCCTCAGTCCAGTTGTCTACGGAGATCATCTGTTAGGGCGACCAGAGCCGACTTGGTCCCATAACCAGGGCAAAAGTCGGAGTGGAATGGGTCCAAAGCCGATGTTTCCTCCAGAAACCTACCAAGCTGTTCAGCAACCGCTCTCTCCCAGGTATGAAAGATTCAAAATTGGGTGGTAATTGGATAGATCTAAAGGATCTAACGATGTTTTCTTTAAGAGCAGACACACCACTGCTTCCTTCAGCTCCCCTGGGAATGTCCCTGTGCCAAGGGACAAGTTGATGATCTCACCCAGGGGGACCTGCACCTTGTCTGGGCACGCTCTAATCAGCCAAGACGGGCACAGGTCGAGGAGGCAAGTGGTGGGCCTTCCAGCTCGGAGGAATCTGTTCACATCGGCAGGGAGTATCCGGTTGAAATGGTCCAATACTGGACCCAAGGACAGTCAAGGGGCCTCCAGTTCTATTACAGTATCCAAATTGGCAGGGAGGTCACGGCGGAGCAGCAGGACCTCACAGCTATGGGCCACTGGGGACGTTAAAGACCTAATTATTCTGAAAAGTTGTGCCGGGCGAGAGCTAGCGGATGCAATGGAAGCTGAGAAGTAAGACTTCTTAACAGCTTTGACAGCCGTATCATAGGCTTTCAGTTTGCATATTGTTTCAGAAAATCCAGATTAGGGAGGTTCACCTTTAAATGTGAACTAAATCAAATTTCTCTCCCGTTCCTAATAATACATAATTAGGATCTAAATCCCAACACTAACTTGCACCTTAATTTCTCTCTCACAATCTCTCTATCTGCAGTGAGGAATAATAATAATAATAATAATAATAATAATAATAATAATAATATATTATTTATACCCTGCCCATCTGGCTGGGCCTCCCCAGCCACTCTGGGCGGCTTCCATAGAAACCAAAAATACAGTAAAATATCACACGTTAAAAACTTCCCTGAACAGGGCTGCCTTAAGATGTCTTCTGAATGTCAGGTAGTTGTTTATCGCTTTGACATCTGCTGGAAGGGCGTTCCACAGGGTGGGCGCCACTACCGAAAAGGCCCTCTGCCTGGTTCCCTGTAGCTTTGCTTCTCGCAATGAGGGAACCACCAGAAGGCCCTCGGCGCTGGACCTCAGCGTCCGGGCAGAATGATGGGGGTGGAGACGCTCCTTCAGGTATACTGGACCGAGGCCGTTTAGGGCTTTAAAGGTCAGCACCAACACTTTGAATTGTGCTCGGAAACGTACTGGGAGCCAATGTAGGTCTTTCAAGACCGGTGTTATATGGTCTCGGCAGCCGCCCCCAGTCACCAGTCTAGCTGCCGCATTCTGGATTAGTTGTAGTTTCCGAGTCACCTTCAAAGGTAGCCCCACGTAGAGTGCATTGCAGTAGTCCAAGCGGGAGATAACCAGAGCATGCACCACTCTGGCGAGACAGTCCGCAGGCAGATAGGGTCTCAGCCTACGTACCAGATGGAGCTGGTAAACAGCTGCCCTGGACACAGATTTGACCTGTGCCTCCATGGACAGCTGTGAGTCCAAAATGACTCCCAGGCTGCGCACCTGGTCCTTCAGGGGCACAGTTACCCCATTCAGGACCAGGGAATCCTCCACACCTGCCCGCCTCCTGTCCCCCAAAAACAGTACTTCTGTCTTGTCAGGATTCAACCTCAATCTGTTAGCCGCCATCCATCCTCCAACCGCCTCCAGACACTCACACAGGACCTTCACCGCCTTCACTGGTTCTGATTTAAAAGAGAGGTAGAGCTGGGTATCATCCGCATACTGATGAACACCCAGCCCAAACCTCCTGATGATCTCTCCCAGCGGCTGCATGTAAATGTTGAAAAGCATGGGGGAGAGGACAGAACCCTGAGGCACCCCACAAGTGAGAGCCCAGGGGTCTGAACACTCATCCCCCACCACCACTTTCTGAACACGGCCCAGGAGGAAGGAGCGGAACCACTGTATGACAGTGCCCCCAGCTCCCAGCCCCTCAAGACGGTCCAGAAGGATGTTATGGTTGATGGTATCAAACGCCGCTGAGAGATCCAGCAGAACTAGGAAACAGCTCTCACCTTTGTCCCTAGCCTGCCGGAGATCATCAACCAGTGCGACCAAGGCAGTTTCAGTCCCATGATGAGGCCTGAATCCCGACTGGAAGGGATCCAAATGATCCGCTTCTTCCAGGCGTGCCTGGAGTTGTTCGGCAACCGCTCGCTCAATCACCTTGCCCAAGAATGGAAGATTTGAGACTGGGCGATAGTTGGCCATCGTGGCCGCATCTAAAGATGGTTTTTTAAGAAGCGGTTTAATAACCGCCTCTTTCAGCGGGTCTGGGAAGGCTCCCTCACGGAGGAAAGCATTCACTACCCCACGAAGCCCATCGCTCAGTCCTTCCCGGCTAGCTTTTATAAGCCAGGATGGGCAAGGATCCAGGAGACAGGTGGTTGGTTTCACTCGTCCAAGCAGCCTGTCCACATCCTCAGAGGTAACAGATTGGAATTGATCCCACTCAACTTGACTAGACAGAACTCTAGCACTCTCCCGCCCCGGCCCTGCTCCCACGGTGGAGTCTACTTCTTCCCGAATCTGTAAGGTCGTGTCGGCATGGATGTTAAAATCCCCTAGGATGACCAAGCTAGGTGTCTCCAGGAGAACATCCGCCATGACCTAAAGCAGCTCGGGCAGGGAATCCTTGGTGCAGCGGGGAGGTCGGTACACCAAAAGGAATCCTGTACTGCCCCTATTGCCCAACTTCCAAAACATGCACTCGGAAAACTGGGTCTTCCCAATAGGACGCCTGGTGCAAACTAATGACTTCCTAAAAATCACTGCAACCCCCCCTCCCCGCCCACATGACCTGGGTTGCTGTGCGCAAGAGAAACCTGGTGGACAAGCAGCGGCAAGGACAGGCCCATCTGCTTCATCCAACCAAATCTCTGTTACACATGCCAGGTCAAGTCCTCCATCCATGATCAAGTCATGGATGGCAGTGGTCTTATGAATCATTGACCTGGCATTGCACAGCAGCACCTTCAGGTCATTTGGGTATCCCTTGCTGATTCTAGTATCCATCCGGTCAGGACCAGACCCGGAGGCAGGAATAGTCCTCAGACAACGACTAAACCTGCCCCCTCTGTAATGACATGGTCTAGTCTTAGCGTAACTCCTCCTCCTACCCGTGATCACTGAGATCGGTTGTCCCAGTGCATCCCCCCCTGTGGAACATGCCCCAGCCATTTTGTGGGCTGGGGCCCACTCCCCGGCAGCCCTGACCCCTCCCCCTAAGAACAAAATAACACCTTAAACAAACAAACAAAACCAATAAAACAATACAAACAAAAAATGTAAAAATTACAAAAACATCAAAATAAAAATAATAATTCCCCAAGCCCAACCAAACATCCATCCCACCCCCACCCCCCACATACAAAAAATCCAAAAGAAATTTTTTAAAAACATTTAGTCTGTCTTACTACAGTATTACTTCAATTTGGCATCCTTCAGCAGACTTACTGGGATGTGTATCACACTGCTCAGCTCCCTTTCCCTGACACACTGTATCTCAGAGGCACATTGCTGCAAACCAACATTAGTTTGGGGATCATGCAATGCCACATTAAAAGTAACAATTGGATCTCACCTGCTGTTGCATCGAGCAGTAAAAGTGCCAAGCTCCAAAAGGCAAACATCTGAAATGGATTTTTAAAAGAGTAAAAAGATAGGGCCAAAGAAGGCATCAAACAGTATTAATTTTGTCAGAGTCTCAATGGCACATTGAAGACAAATATATGCACATATATATTAGAAGACTGATATCAGTGATAATTACATAAAGGAAAAGGGTTACAGTGACAATTAATAATGCAAACAACCTGGTATTGCACTTAGTCTTCAAATAATAATAATAATAATAATAATAATAATAATAATAATAATAATAATAATTTATTATTTATACCCCGCCCATCTGGCTGGGCCTCCCCAGCCACTCTGGGCGGCTTCCATAAAAACCAAAAATACAGTAAAATATCACACGTTAAAAACTTCCCTGAACAGGGCTGCCTTAAGATGTCTTCTGAATGTCAGGTAGTTGTTTATATCTTTGACATCTGCTGGAAGGGCATTCCACAGGGCGGGCGCCACTACCGAGAAGGCCCTCTGCCTGGTTCCCTGTAGCTTTGCTTCTCGCAATGAGGGAACCGCCAGAAGGCCCTCGGCGCTGGACCTCAGCGTCCGGGCAGAATGATGGGGGTGGAGACGCTCCTTCAGGTATACTGGACCGAGGCCGTTTAGTACAGACCAACAGGCCCTTTGCCTGTTTTTGCTGCTGCAGACTAGCACAGCTACCCCATGGAAATTGTTGATTTTGTTCCCACTGTTACAATAGCCTTAGCATACAGTGAAAATGCATCAGTTGCAGCGCTGACTTGATGAGATAAGATGTGACTTACCGCACCGTCTTTGGATGAATCCCTCCAGCCAAGTCTTCACTACCTACACATGGTCTTTTTATAAAGTGTCATATCCTTGGGGGCTATTATTGAAAGCAAAAAAGTGTACAAAGATAGAAACTGACGTGTATTTCTGATTAAGGTTATCATAAATACACAAAGCACGGCAAGCATATCACAGATAAAATGGGCTGAGTGACCAGGCAACATTACTGAATTACATATAAATGTAAGAGCAAAGATCCTGGTTTGCTAGGGAAAGTGATATTGTCCACTCACCTGGGGCTCTGGGGGGGGGGGTTTGCTGCACGGTGTGGCTGAAGGTGGTCCAGGGAGGCCAACAGGTGGGTTGGCCTGACCCTCTAGGCCAATTGGGGCAGGGGCATGCTGGCTGCAATATGCCCACCCCGGCATATTTAAGAGAGCAGCTTCTATTTTTGTGTGTGATTTTCTTAAAAGGGAATTAAGTTCCTTTCATTGCACTCCCATGGTCAAAATATCAAGAATGTAAGTGGCAATCAGCAGGACTGCCTATGGGAAGGAGTATTCAAGGTGTCATATATTGTGGGGGGAAATCAAGCCTTCACACTCCTGATTAAAGGCCTCATTAAAACTGTATATAAAGACAAGGCAATGGCATTGGAGAAGACCACAATCAGTCAGAATCTCTTCTCAACTGATCAATGTGATGTTCTGATTGTAAAGTGAGCTAACAGCATTTTTATAGTGATCACAAATTTATCACAACCCAGTTAATAAGAAAGCACAAGAAATTAGCTTTATAGGAAAAACACAGAAGAAGCACCATTACTGAAGTCAAAACTTCCAGCATTCCATACTTCTTCATTCTTTCATGTTCTTTCTCACTTTCATGCCAACTCTATACATTCTGCTTCCACAATGTGTAAGGAAGAAAGCAAAAAGTAACCTTTTAAAAACGTGGATTGCATGTTTTGCTGCAACTCCCTTAATAGGTGCTGAAATGTTCTACTGGAAAAAATACTTGACTGTTCTTCACAGCTTTCACTTCTGAAGCTTCTAAAACTTGGAGGGGTCAGTTTTCAGCCTGTGCTTGCAAACCATCAGTCTCACATCCTACCATAGTAATAGGGGACCTGCATTCATCTGAAAAAACCTAACACGTACAGGATTTCTGAAGTATTTAAAGAGGACTTTCCCAGTTGCTTTATTTTAGAATTAAGGAAGAAGAAAGTTTTTTTAAAAAAATAACTGAAGCTGCAATTCTCTATACACTTACCTGGGAGTAATAATAGAACTTACATCCTGAGTAGCCATGTGTTGGATTGTGCTGTAAGAATACACTTCTATTGCATGTTTATCTAGACATCAATTCTATTAAGTTCAACTGAGTAAACATGGATAAGATCAGGCAAAATTGTGATCTGATGACAGCAAATTAATATCCTGTACAGAGGCACTACACAATAAACATGTATTCTCACACCCCACTGATATGCTTGGGATAAGGTGGTACATATACCCTTCCTCTTTTTCAGGGGATTCAATTTCACTTGTGGTCTTATAGCCAGAAGCAGTATTCCTAGAATTGCATTTTATTGCAGGCTTTGGTAGCTCCAGTCACTAGATGTGTGAAGGAATAAAAGGACACCACCTGTGCACACAAATACGAAGCTGCCAAATTATATAAGAAAAGTTCCATTAAAACCAGCCGGCTGTTTTTGATTTGTATTCAGGGACTTATTCCATCTGTTGTTTAGCAAGTATGGAAGGACCTTCACCTTATTTTCTCAAAATATACCTTTGTTGTTGCTAAGATTATTGCAAATATTTTAAGACTGCTTTTCTGGTCAAACGTCCTTCAAAAGCAACCTATAGTTTGAAACAATGACATATAAAAAGAACACAAATCTGAAAACCACAACTCAGCAACATTTTGTTTGTGTGTGTGTATAAAAACATAATTCAACCAGACTGCCACCTAATTAATACACATAATACCTGGAAAGCCAACTGAAAAACATAAGTCTTCAGCATCTTCCAAAAACACTCCCACCTGGATGGCTTTAAAAAAGGATTGGACAAATTCATGGAGGATAAGGCTATCAATGGCTCTGTCTTCAAGGAGCAGAAAGAACCGTATGTTCATAAATGTTGCTACAGCTTGTTTTGTTTTGTTTTTCCTGATGAGGAGCAAATCAAAATCTGTAAAGGTAATAGGGGACTTTGCATTTTGACAGACTGAGCTCACCCTCTGAAGCCCCCCATGATGTTTAGCATTGATTATTTGTAGCATATGCTCTGCCCACAGTGCTCTGCCCCATGACTTACACAATGATACAATGTGATGGGGGCTAAATGGTTTGGAACAAGTGCAAGTCATTGATCGCTGGGCTTTTGTATGTGCTGAAGAGACAAAACTCACCTGCTGCAAAATATCTGAACTTACGTGCACAGGGTATCATTTAATATATACGAAATATATGTTCATTTGTCAGCTGTTGTCAGATGTTGGAAGCAAGTAAACCATTAACGTGTATTGGACTTCTGCTATGTACAAAAGCAGCTTATCTGCTTCTCTCTCTTTTAAAAAAAACCTGAAACCCTCACCCACCCACCCGCTTGACTTGTAGGAGTTTTAGGTCAACAGTTCATACTGTAACCTGCAGAGTGAGCAGGTAACTCTGAAGATGTGGCCTAATATACCTGACATGTTTCCAAGTTGCTAAAGTACTGGAATAAAGAGGGTGAAATTAATGAACATATTTTAAGCTACAGTGCCCTCCAAGTTACTTAATCTAGAGGTCCCACAGGACCTTCAGTTTATGGAACTAGTCTTCAAAGAACCATGTTGGAAGGAAGGTAATGGACTACTACCTTCAGGAGTTGAAACTCAAATATGGCAGGACTGTAGTTATTGTGTTGTGTTGAAGATTTTGTTGTTGGCATCCATCTGTCTTGAGAGATAATGAAGTGCACCTCTGGGGGTGAAGTCAAACGCTGCATCTGCAGCACCAAAGTGTTCTCCCGTGGGCACATGTGTGGGTAGTGTGTATGGAAATAATCAGGCAAAAAATGATAAAAAGAATAACTGACTCATGTTTTTTAGTCATGTGTAATCAGATATGTACACCAATTTCTTTCTTTATGAGGAATTAGTTTATAAATTTACTGGATAAAGGAAGCAGATAGATAGATAGATAGATAGATAGATAGATAGATAGACAGACAGACAGACAGACAGACAGACAGACAGACAGACAGATGGAATTCTCTCACCATTTATAGACTTTTGTAGAGAGAGTTTGGGATTCTATCACGGGTACTAAAATAAGAAAGCAAGCAACATTTTTACTCAGTTGTTGCAATTCCTTTATTGTGGGGGGGGGGGGTTGCAGCCATTCATTAATCAGCCTGAGAAAAAATGCATACATACCCCTGATCTTCAGCTAAAAGGCACACAGCTATTGTAACAGACAATAATATACCATCTCTACGAAGCACTAAATACAATATTTTGCATGAGGGTTCAATATAGTCTGGAGCAGCTATTGTTATGTACATATCATGCTGTGCTACTTGATGCTCAAAATGTGAGATAGGATGTCTCTGTAGAAATGTGAGCAACAGATTCCTACTAAACATACACATATAAATACACACATGCACACAACCATTTGGACATATCAACTCAATCAATTCAATTCTGGATCTGGAATGAACTCCCAGCATACATCAAAACATCCATTTTTTATGTGTACAGTATTTTCATGTATTTAGAAAGCAGATAGAAATTATAACAATGACTTCTTGTTTTAAAAACAAACCATGATTTTGCACAGAGCAGACTAAGAAAGAAGCACAACTATGTTTCAAACCTTCAAGCTCTTTCAGTGGCCAAGTGAAAAAAGCAGTTCTATGTTCTTGTAGTTTACATATACATAATCTGCTTCCTTTTAATGCTCAGCAAGGTGTAAGTATTTGAGGAACTCCATGTGTTGCTGTCCCACTGCCACAAAAGAAAGATCTGGGAGAGAAAAGGCAGAAACCCCCATGTCAATAAATCTCTCACTTCCAATAAGTTTTTCTTGCCCCTCCTCAATATATTTCGCTGAATGTTGAAAAGAAGCAGAGATAGCCAAGTGTGAGCATAAGACTGGTAAGTTAAGGAATGTACATGCTTTTCTTAACTGGAAAGTTGTGGTTTGTTCCAACAGAATTGTTAATCATCCAAGTAGTCTTTAAAGCAGGAATAGGGAGCTCTGGCCCTGACTACTGAAGAATCTCAGTGGATGCTGTGACTGCAGGGACTGGTAACTTGTAATTTCTGCCTCCTGCATTGTTTTTGCTGCATTCACAGCACCAAAGTGACCTCTCTAGGGCACAAGCCAGGGCAGTTTGCATGGAGGTCCTGGGCTGCCCAGATTACGACACCTCCTGCCCCTGATGGTATAAATCATGAAATCAAAACATTCAGAATAGCCATACTTACTCATGCCCATCCTTTCCACGGACTAGGCGCACCCTTTCAGCTCCCAGTTTAGCCCAGAATGAAGTGAAGATCTTCTTATGCCAAATAAATTCAACTCTTGAAGCTTTTACAGGATTAATTTCGACGCTGATGAGCTTTGAGTAGGTTTGCCCTTGGTTAAGGCTGCCACTGAAAATGGGCAAGCAATGAAAGTCATTAGAGAGCATCAATATAACAGTTGTGCTTTGCAATTGTCAATTTAATAGTCAGGTAATCTGCAGAATTATTGTTGCTCATTCACATTTCATGTCACTCATGTACATACATTTCAAGATGGATGAGCAGGTGAGGCTGAAAGCCTGACTTGTTAAAGATCACCCAATAAATCCACGAAATTGTTGCACATTATTATTACATACCAACTTCTAAAAGAGGGCATCAAGGTGTTATAAAATCTGCTCTGAACTTTTACAGTGCTGTCCGTTCTCCATTGTTAGGACTGGTTGATCATTTAATTGTTTTAGTTGTTGGTGTTATTTAGGCATCATATGATAAGTTTAAATTGAAGCAGCTTCCTCTCTACATCTGACAACTTTCTGTTTTTGTTTAGGATTTCTTTTAAGTGAAGTAGAAAGGGGGAGCAAAAGACACATACAGAGAAAGAGAGAGGCACAGTCAAAAGAGTAAAAGTAGCTTCCATGTTTAAGGTTAAAAATTGTTGGTATCCATAGCAGCCCTATACATTCCTCAGAGCACCAGCAGGCTGTGGGCTGTCATACCTGCAATTATTTAACTGTGACAGGCAGGGCCGTCTTACCCATAGGTGCTAGGGCGCGGGGCACCCAGGCGTCAAGCTCTCAGGGATGCCAGGCCGAGAGTCTGGGGCCCGAGAGTAGAATCCGAGGAAGAGCCCACCCGTCGGTCAGAGCGCTGCAGCAGACTCTTCTGGTGCGGGCGGCTCTGCACCACAAGTTTGGGGGCAACTGAGCCAGTGAGATGCTGGGGCGGATGGATGGCTCCGCCCTCCTGCATGCCTGGGACTGGGCAACCTGTTACGAAAAAGGAGCAATGCAGCAGCGAGCTCCAGATGGCTGGAAAGCCAAACAGGATGTTGATGCTTGGGACTGTACCGTGGGAACAAAGGAACAGGCTCGAGAGTGAGAGCTGAGACTTGGATTCAAAATGGATGCCAAGAAGGGGGGAGGTTTACCTTATCCACCTCCCCCGACTAATGACAATTATTCATCTTGGTCTGTAAAGATGAAGGCCCTGCTGCAGAATCAGAGGATCTTTGAGGTGATTGAGAACCCCATCCCTGCAGCACCAACGCGAGGTTGGGAGTCACAGAATGTAAAGGCCAGGACGGCTATAATTCTGTGTGTCTCAGATTGCCAATTGGTGCATATTCAGAATTTAGAGTATGCGCGAGAGATTTGGGAAAGGCTGCGTAGAACACATCAGAGGGATGCTGGTTCTTCAGCGTTGCTGTATTTTGAGAAGCTGACCAATCTGAGGCTTGCGCCTGATGGAGATGTTCAAGCGCACCTGACGGAGATGAAATATCTGCGCCAACAGATGGTGGAACGCAATTTCTGTCTACAGGAGGAAGTGTTTTGCTTCATGATGATAAACAGCCTAAATCGGACTTACAAAACCGTTGCCAGTCAGCTTGGTTCCCTACCGGCCCACGATTTGACCACGGAGAGAGTGTGTGCCGTTGTTCTGAATGAACACGACTGGCTTGCTGCACTGGAAGTAAAGGACAGGGGGAGGGAGGAACGGAGTTCTAATTCCCCCATTGATGTTGCTACTGGAGAGAATGCTGTAGCTTTGAACGTTGTCCGATGTTACAATTGTGGACAGGCTGGGCATCTTCAGCGGAACTGTAAGAAGCCACGCCAGCCAAAAGGAGCTAAGGGCCGCTCAGCAAAGCCTGAGGCATCAGGCAAAAGTCATACCAAGTCTACGGTGAAACCTGCAAAGGCTCTGATGTCGAAAGGAACCACGCCAGATGTTGAGAACGTGTTTGTAATCGACACGGGTTGCACCGTTCATATGTCCCCACACAGAGAACTATTTTCAACGTTTAAGAAGCAAAGCTTCGCTGTGAAACAGGCCAACGGTCAGAAGCTGGAAGCGACCGGGATAGGGACTGTGTATCTTGAGAGTCTGAACTTGACTATAAACAATGTTTACTTGGTTCCTGAATTGAAGTTCAATCTGCTGAGTGTTTCACAGATTGCAAAGAAAGGACTGAAACTGTCCTATGATGCTGAGAGCTGCAAGATCTTCAAAGATGGAAAGTTGTATCTTTCTGCCAGAGAGAAAGATGGACTGTATTTGTTGACTTATGAACAAAGTGATTACATGGAATGTAATTCATCTGAGTCTAACTTGATTTCTCTCGCAGGTGTGACCAAAACGGACGCCAAGAAGGTGACCAGGGTCGACAGAGCATTTCAGCGGGTGTATGCTGATGTGATTGGTCCTCTAGCACCATCTAGAGGCAATGCAAGATTTTATCTTGTGTGTGTGGATCATTTCTCTAATTTTGTCTCTGTGTTAGAGAAACCACAAGAAGCCTTAGAAAGGTTTCAGGAGTTTTATGACAAGGTTGAAAATATGCATGATGCTAACATTGATTGTCTTTTCACAGATGAGAAGCAAATTTTTCTTTTACAGGATTTTCAGGAGTTCCTGCAGAAGAAAGGGATAAGACACAAGGTTGCTGTTTCAGCGGAAGCGTGGAACAGGGGTGTCTGTGTACGGGTGAACAAAGAATTGCAAAAGGGGATGAATGCGCAATTGCTTAGTTCACATCTGCCACATGAGTACTGGGCGGAGTCGCTAATGTCGTATTGTTATACGTGGTTGAGAAAGGTTTCAAAAGAGTTGGGAAGTTCTCCTTTTGAGAAACTGTTCCATAGAAAACCTTCTGTTGCCCATTTCAAGGTTTTTGGGTCTCATGTGAGGACAGAAGCTCCAAGTGGAGTAAAGAATGCCAGAGGCATTTTTGTGGGATATGAAAAGGGTCTCTACAGAGTAATTTTGTCTGAATCTGGTCAGGTGATTCTCACAAAATTTCTAGAGAGTGCTCCTGAACAGGAGAGAGTGATAGTACACACATTTCCCACAGAGGACAATTCAGATGATGATGATGATTTTACTGGTACTGAGAGTGATGACAGTGGTAGCTCAAAGAGCTCAGCTGACACAGTCATTGAGAGGAAATCTCACACAATGGATAGACCTTCACAGGTGAAGGATAAACCACTGTTTACCATTGGTACTGGTTCTCAACAGAATCCAGAGGCTAAACCAGTGAGCAGAGAAGATCAGCACCTCATACGAAGGTCTGAGAGAGTTACAAAGGGTGTACCACCCAAGAGGTACTCAAAAGAGTTTGCTAACTTAGCTGTTGCATGTGTTGCTGTTGTACACAACCGAGGACAGGTTGGAGCTGTTTCTAAGTCAGAGACAAAGACACAGCAGAGAGTTGCTAGCCAAGGTAATGCAGATGCACTCATTCCTTGGAAGCCAGACAACCAGAGAGGTACACTGGGGAAACCAGTGGCGAGGAGTTCCAAGGGTGGAACTGTAACAACAGGGGAGTGTTATGTGTATAACAACTGTTTGTTTTCTTCTCTGGATCACGCTTTGCTCGCCGCTACACGCATTGATTCTTTTGGGGGAGGATGTTATGAAAAAGGAGCAATGCAGCAGCGAGCTCCAGATGGCTGGAAAGCCAAACAGGATGTTGATGCTTGGGACTGTACCGTGGGAACAAAGGAACAGTCTATTCACTGTTCTGAGCACCGGATGTTAGCTCAGAGTGTCATCTGACCTGTACTGGAAGTACAGGGGAGGAGTTTTTTCTCTCTGCTGTTGGTGTTAAGAGAGTGCAGACACGATTCTCTGTACTGCTGGAAAGACAGAAATAAAGGCATGTAAATACATTTCTGTCTGTCTCTTTCCCCTCCCTGGGGATAGCAGGGAAGAGGGGAGGAGTGGTGTGTTCTTCTCACGTCAGAGGAGGATTGCCGATTGAGATCTCGCCTGATCTTGCCGGGAGTCGCAGACGGGGAGGTCAACAAGGAACTCAAGCCGGGTGCCTGGAGAGTGGCCAATTCCTCTGACTAGGCACCGGGCGGATCTTTGCACCCCGGCGCCGCATATGCTTAAGACAGCCCTGGTGACAGGCAACTGAAACTAAGTGTACATTAACGTCACAGCATATAAACAGAACAGCTGACTTGTGAAATATCTGCACATAACTTATAAACATGTATAATGATGATTAATTGATTCATGTATGAGCAAAACTGCAAAACCTGCTATTTCACTATATCATAAAACATACCTCCCAATTTGGTATTCTTTTGTCTTTCCATCTTTCATTTGGAAAGCTATGTCCATTTCTCCCTTCACGCCTGTCATTCCAGATAGCTTGACCGATATATTATATAGCCAGCCTACACAATAAATATATAATAAATCAAGATATGAAAGTAGGAAGAGCAAGAACTGCAAATAGAGAGGAAGAATTCTATGCATTTAGCATTCATGCCTGAGGCAAATGAAAAAGCAACCGTGGTTACTTTAAAAGCCTTTAATTTAAGAAATTTGGGAAGAGGCGAGTTGAACAAGACTTTCATTACTTGAAATTTGGATCCAGGCCACTGTTGCTGTGTTGGTTTGAAGCTTAGATTATTAAAATAAATTTAAAGGTGTATGATTTTAAATCCACTGCAGTGTGGGAAGAGCTTAATTTCTTTAATTGTTAAGAAGCTGGTGCTATATTTGGCCCAGTTATCCCCCCTCTTGAATTTTAAAACTAGCAAAAAGAAAGGGAAAAAAGGAAAATGTGCAGTGCCCAAATGTGTGAAGTATTTCATTGCCTTTCCCCATGTATTTTGCCCATGAAAAACAGCATTTATTTGTACCTCGATCATCAACATTGCCCAATTAGACAATCCTAATTAGGAATGGGAATTTTATGTTTAAGAAATGAATCTCAATGAAGTCAGAGAGATATGCTTCCTGGTTATGCATAATTAGGATTGCAGCATGAAGATGTGTGAATATTATCCATGCATATGTGATTGCTTCCTGTGCTTGTTGATATGTGATCTTTAATCATTTCACACATTGAAATGCTGTAGCTCAGTGACAGAACACGTGCTTTGCATGCAGGAGGTCCCAGGTTCTATCCATGGCATCTCCAGGTAGGATTTCTGTCTGAAACCCCGAAGAGCAACAGCTAGTTAGTGAAGACTGTACTGAGTTAGATGGACCAATGGTCTGCCTCAGAATAAAGCAGCTTTCTATGTTTCCTATCGAAGGTTTCACACTTGGAGAGAGAGAAAATTGACCAGGAACTTTGTAATCTGTTCCTTGCAACTTCAAACACATTCTTGGGGCTTTGTACAAGGTCACCTGGGATAAGAAAATCCACAGCAATCCTCCCTGCAGTGTGTTGGCACTTGGAAATGATTCCAGTTGAAAACGTGTTCATTTCTCTGCATGGAAAACAATGGGGAAGTCACAGCAATGTGTCCTGTTTTGATTCCCAAAACTGTGATCACTGCATGGACTGCTGAAAAGAGTCTTGTATATCAACAGATTTCACGGCAATGACACCCATGTGTATCTGTACTGAACTGACTTTAATTTGTGCACTTACTGGTAAATGGCTTCTTAGGTGCTGTATCCAAAAAGTACTTTGGGTTGTTATTCCTCAGTTTATTATGGAACCGATCAGCATAGTGGCCCATCATTGGACAGCCTTCTCTGGGGCATGGAAAGCAATTTCCCTAGGAGAAAATTATGCATTGGTCAAGAGAGAATTTGCTTTTTTCCATTCAAACATTTGTTATGGTGTCAGTTCAAGTATCTTTTGTTGCTGTTCCGCCTCATTGTCTCAAACTATGAGGGGTATGAATTATTATTTTTGTTCTGCAATTTCCCCCATACTAACCTGGAGTACTCAATACCTGCAATCCTAACCCTGAGTATTCAAAAGCAAGTCTGGTTGAAGTCAATGGAACTTAATCCCTGGTAAACAAGGTTTGGAGTGCAGCTGATTCATGGGATTGTAACCAACATACTTCTAACTTTCTTGTTCCATCAACACAAGGTTTCTGCTTACACAATGGATCATTCTCCCCTCTCCTCCACCTGCACACTCCCTAACTCTGTTCTAGTGGTTCCCCCAACTCTCCAGGGCAGATCTGAGAGGGAGGGGGAAGTCCTGTTGTGCAAGCAGAAATCCTTGCACTGATGGGATGGGGATAGTTGAATTGCCTTAATTTCTACAGTGAGAGGTGTTGGTATTCAAGGCTGCCTGACACTCACATTCTGCTCTGAAAGTCTTTGTGCCTAACCCTTGATGTGTATGGAGTCTGTGCAAGTTTATGTTTAATATTACATAAAATGTTGGCTATTTTAAATGCATTGTATTCAAGTTACTGTAAAGAATGTTTAAGCAAATGGCCAGTATTTTTCCATGGAACTGGTGTTTTTTCCACTCAGGGTGAGGCAGCTTGAGGTTGTGACTGAATCACAAGGTTTGGATACCATTACAAATGTTTATATATGCTAATAAAATTGCTTGTGTGTGCAAAAACTATGTGTAGTCTCTCTCTCTCTGGGCGTTGGCTCAGCATGTAGCAGGAAGGAGAAAGAGAGACAGAGTGTTTTGTATTCCTAACTACATTTTAGTAAAATATGTTCTCAAGTCTCACACTGGGCTCAGTCTGTGAGAAAGTTTTGTAAGATTAATATTTGAAACTTGAGTTCTGCTAGTAAAGCTTTGAAAATGCAATTCTTCTATGGAATAAAATTTAGATGCAGAATACTTATTGATTTCATCGATCTGTAGTACATGCTTGGCCCTGCCCTAGTTGAAGAGTGGGGTGGAGGGCCCCTCATTGGCACTGTGCCAAGTCCTGTTTCCCTTGCCAGGTCTGGCATTGGCCCTGCTATTCTGATATAATCTAATCAAACTAGACCACCATGCTTACCTCTTGGAAGGATTCATATGATTCACATGGGTAAGCAAGAAATCCTCCAGGAAAGAGAATGCTGTACCTATAGTACTCATGGCTTCTTGAGTGGTGACAGTTTCCAACACCCTCCATTTCTGCCAAAAAGAAAAAAGAAAAGCTGCAAGCCTCAGTGAAGAGCTTTACAACCCCATCCAACATCACTCATGGTACAACAAACAACAAATTATGCAATACAGGACAAATATGGATGTAACATTTAAGTGTGGTGGATGGTCTTTGTGCTCTATTTATCAAATCTTGTCTACTAAATTCAAGGCTCTATGTAAGAATAGCATATTTTGCATGCTACAGCACCATCCTAGAGCTCAGGATGCAGAGTTGTTTCCTATAAACCACAGAATATGGCAGAGAAAGCACAAGTAAAGTAAATTACAAATATACATTAGAAGCCACACATGGAATGGAGCAAGTTGCCCCCTTTCTGGTATAAGCTTGCTATATAAGCAGACTCTGCATGTATATGCTAAAAACCAGGGCTCACCAGGGCAGATGGTACCCACAAACACCTTCATTGGTTCCTTTGCCTTGGACTCTGACCTTTCTTTCTTTCTTTCTTTCTTTCTTTCTTTCTTTCTTTCAAATCTCTAGCCCTCCTAGAAAAAAAGTTATGGTGCAAAATGTGCAAGTACTTTCTAAGCGATTTCTGTGAAATCAGAATGTGTGTGATGTGACCACCTTCTTGGTGTTGTTGTTACCTCTGTGTGTAATCATTATTATGTGATCTCCACAGTTAGAACCAGTAGGACACAGCTGACTTCCCAAGGTAAACATAAAGTTGTCAGGGTGGTTGTCTCTCTAATTTTATGATATGACACTCTCCCCATAGCAGCCATACTTGTGACGGGTGCCCCCAGCACACTTTCAAAACTTGAACTATGCCGACTGGTCCAAAAAGTTTGGCAGCCCCTGCTATAAACAATGCAGACAGGCTTACCTGTATCAAAGCCTTCAAAGTCAGTTTCAACTAGTGTTGTATTCTTATCATCACATCCCGGCATAACCCTTCCACCATTGGGGTAAAAGTCAAGATCACCAGTGGCATTGAACATACCAAATCCTGAAACAGATTCATAGGGCAATAAATGGTTTGGTCCATGCTTCAACTTTCAGCACAAAATTCATGTGTGTTTGGCAGTTACCTATCGTGGGAAAGTTTCCAGCATTGGTATGTATGACATCCACAAATTGAGCATCAGAAGGATCCAGCCTGACCATATCAGGGAAACCTTCAAAACCTATCCCAGCTGGATCCAAGCCTAAATAAACATAAAATAATCCAGTTAGGAATTAGCAAACCTGTTTTGTTTTTTTCTGGGTCCAAGAATTCAACCCATCAAATCCCTGACCATTAGCCTTGCTGCTTGGAGCTGATGGAGGTTGTAGTCCAACAACATTTGAGATCCCAAGCTTGGGAGACACTTCTGCATCCTGACTAGGAATGGTAATGAAGGAGATTTTTCTGTCTCCCTTTATCTCTGTGTTAGGACTCTATTTGGTTTGTTAAAGCTCCATATTTGCTGTGTGCCAAGGCTCCGTGACCCACACTTCCCTAGTGGTTAATAAACACATGGACATAAGTATTTAGGTTTATGGGTTCAAATAGGCCACAACTTTATTGGTTACAGATGTGAGTGGTTTGGCTTAGACTTTGGGCATAGCCAGACTATATCTCTACTCCTGCCCATCTGAAGGGAGTCCATCTAAGGGTAAACCACCAATAGGGGGAGCCCTATGACTTACATCAAGTATGGACAGCCTGAGGGGTCCCCATTGGGGTCATGGCATGGCCCTAGCCCACGTCCAGGCACCGGAAAGAATCCACACCCCCGGATACCCTTAATGAGGAGGGGCAGGTAGAGGCTACAACCTCCCCTCCATCCAAACAAAGGCTTACCCAATGCCTAACCTCACAAAGTTGTGACGATAGCTACAAGGTAGGCGAAAACCAAATGGCTGGTGCCAATTTGCCAAGTGGAAAAAAATCCTACCCAATCCCAACAGTATTGCAGACAACATTTGTCCATAGCAAGGTTGTGTCATTGCAAAGCATAAAAAAGAGAGGGTAGGGAGATTCGGCAAAGGGCGAGAGAGGAGAGGCCCCTGGCTGTACTGTGGTTTATGTTTTTCACGGCCACACCCCCTATCAGTGCTGATTGGACAGCAGGGCCACCCCTGGGTGTGGCTCCACCCAGTGCCCGTGACGTGGTTGGGATGGCACGAGGGGGGGTCAATCTCTGCCCCCCGCCAGTTCACTGCAGCAGCCTGGATGCCTGGATGCAACACCACCCACTGGAAAACGTGAGCAGACATATTAGCAGTGCTCTGTAGCAAACCGTATATGAACCCTCACCAACTCCTCCTAGTAGAAAAAAAACAAACAGATTGTTTTAAGTGGAGATTAAGAAAATTCTGTATCCGAATATGAAAGGATGGAAATTGAGAATAGATGAAAGGAGATTGGCTAGGTGAAACAGTATCATTTAATTTTAAGTTAACATAGAGAAAGGATATATTAATAATAGATTATTAATAACAGATGTTTGTAGAAAGGTAAAGAATAGTTCAATTAATCAGAAATTAATTAAATTAGTTCTTGAAGGATGGCAATGTTTAATGACATATTATTATACAGTAATGAGAAGGTTGGGGTAGGTTAGCTAAGGATCTCTGATTGATTTAGAATGATGACTATGGATTGTAATTGCTATGGGAAAGTTGTTCTAATCCTTTGATTGGCTGTTTGTAATCACAGGCTAGCATAGAAGTGTATAAGAGTTCATGTTCCTGTATGTCACTTCATAGCCTCTTTATTTTTTCGGCTGTCCCTGTGAACATTTTTATTTCAATGAAGGCCTGTATTTTCACATGCAGCCTGCACCCTTTTCTTTGGGTTTCTGGAAGCGCTACCTCCGGTCTAGGAACCCCTTTTAAATTTCTTCAACAGTAACATCTACACCAGGCCATTATGCTGACACAGTAAACAAGGCTCAAAATGAAGATGCTGCTATCACATGAAACTATAGAAACCTCCTTGCCCACCCAGTATCTTTTGTCCTAAAAATCAGGATAAAGCACATCTACTCCCTGTTCCTAGCTCCTTTCTTTTCACTCCCACCTTCTTTTGCCAATCTTCTGCATGGCTGGAATGTGGTGAGAAAGCTGAAATGCAGAATGTAGGACATCTTTTTCAGTCAGCTATACTGATATGATGTAAAGCTTTGCCTTGCAATTGTGTTACTGTGCATTTTTATCAATGGTCCTTATACTTCCAGCATTTCCTAGTGATGTTGCATCTGAACGAGCTTGGCCATAGGTAAGCATCTGGTTGGCCTTTATCAATCAGATGAGATCCCACATTTTCCCACTGACCTTTCACCAATTAAGCTTTCTCATGAGGCATTCACACCATCCATTTAAAGCACATCCCTTGTCCCCCAAACAGAATCCTGGGATTTGTAGTTTGCTATGGGTGCTTGGAACTGTAGCTCTGTGGGATTAAAATACAGTTCCTAGGATTCTTTGGGGAAAATGTGCTTTAAATGTATGGTGTATACACAACACAGATTAAAATGCAGTTTCATAGGAATTCATACCAGTTATTCTGCCAATGCCTGAAAATTGTCTGTCAGTGCCTCGAAGTCGTCTTCCTACTTCTCCAGCAGTGTGAGCACCAAGACTATGACCAATGAGGTGGATCTTGGATGGACAATAGTGATACACTTTCTAGTGATTCAAGAATGGGGGTGGGGAATATATAAGCTTAAATGATCAGTAAAGGAGACATCATTCTTACATTAATGCAGCAAAGAGTTTTGCACAAGCACTGTAATGCAATTGACATGGACTCAGGGCTTATATTCACACTGGCTGCACTGAGTGAACTGGATAAGTTAAGGATTCTTCGGCAGGGGCAGCAGAAGCAAGGTGGGGGGCACTTCCTGTTTTGCTTCAAGCAGTGAAACGAGACATACCGCCCTTGCTTCAAAAGATGAATAAAACTGTACAGTATGTGCAACTTGTTGGCAGTGCAATAAAAACAGAATGTGAAAAAATGAATGCAAAAATTACGTAAAAGGGTATAAAGTGGGAACGGAATGAAATCTAGGACGCTACATACAAAGTTGGTATCCATTTATAGCATGCAGTAATACCTCATCTCAAGTACATTTGACTTGCACAATTTCGGCTATACACAGTTGAAGGTGGACTGGTAGGGTTGTTCTCTTGAGACTCCATGGAACAATTCGACTTCCTGCAAGATCTTGCAAGAGTATCCCTAACACTTCTAGAGCCAGCACAGTGAGCAGGCCTTCCCCAAGAGGCAAGGCCAAGAGCTTCAAAGCACTTTTCACAGTGGGTAACTCCAAGCGGTCCTTGTGTGGAAAGAGCTTTGAAGCTCTTAGCCTTGCTTGTGGGACAATGCCCACTTAGCACACTGGCTGTGGGAATGCTGAGGGTCCTCTCTTTCCCTCCCCCCTTATAGAAGGCAGGCTGACTAGTTGTGGGGTGGATCCAAGGGTTTGGCAAGATGCATTTTCCACATCTATGCATAATCCCTGGAACTGAACTCTTACGTAAGATGAGGTGCACCTGCATTTGACCTGGCTGAATTCATATGGGAAAGTTGGTGCTACTATAACAAAATAGATTTGGGATTTTATTTGAATATACTTGGGTCTGCTATCTGCTTAGAATCTTCTTGCATGTATAATGTTTCTACTATATGCATTTTTATTTTCTATACCCATAGAGAAAAACATAAAATATATTTTTTTAAAAGAGCTGATTTGGTAGGATATAGTATCTGGTTCTGAAACGTTAACATCATACTTACTGCTAAAGTGTTGATAAGATAAGCTGTTACAGCCCCTAAAACACGAATGTTGCTTGCGGCTGTGAAGTAGGTACATTTGGCACCATCTTCCCAATCTACAGCAATGCAGTTTATGTTCTCCACCTTCACCAGCAGCTGCATCACATGTATGTTTCAGAAAAAGTAATATGTTAGAGGTTGCTAATGCAATCAGAAACACTGGAGGTTCTTTCAAATGTACTTGATCACCAGTTTCAAAGGATCCAAAAACTAGGTAGTCCAATCTCATACCCAGAAGCAGGGCTAGTCTTCTCCCCACCTTCCACAGTTTAGCCTACACAATCCAGGTCACAGTGCACAACAAGTAGACAGCAACTGTACAGTAAGGTGTGATTTTAGAGCAAGACACCAAAGACTCTTGCAAACCAATGCATCCCCCGAGTTTGAAGAAGGCAAAATGACCTACTGATTCCCATTGTTATTATTGTGAGCCTGTGTGTTTGCATAATGTTCACCTGTTCCCCATGTCCTAGATTCTGTAACTGAAGAAGGAAACTAGTCAAGATAAATCTCATACCAAGCACATCTCCACAACCCAGCCATATTTTCCAGTGCTGGTAAATCCATGGATAACAAAGCGAGTTTTCCTCGATGGAGAGAAATAAGAATTTTGTACAGTTGAGTTTTCGGTGTATAACAGTTTCTGTTGGGAATTTAAAATATAAAATTAATTTATTTTAAGGATCTTCAAAGCAAAGAATGTTTTCTCACTTATTCTCAGGTACCAACATCCTCAAAGTTCTACTGTCTAGAATTGTGCTTGATTTTTCAACTGTTGGCACTAATGTCT
This sequence comes from Podarcis raffonei, assembly GCF_027172205.1. NCBI lineage: Eukaryota > Metazoa > Chordata > Lepidosauria > Squamata > Lacertidae > Podarcis > Podarcis raffonei. The sequence goes on from NC_070606.1 coordinate 50,636,720, forward strand.
TGTGAAAAGATCCTAGAATCTGAGGTTTTCCAAATCCTCAAGTGCCTCATATGCTCCTTGGCAATACAGATTTCAGTGCTAGCTCATCTCTAGCCTGCTTTACAAGCGTATATATCTCAATTCCTATACAGTGGTACCTCGGGTTACAGACACTTCAGGTTACATACGCTTCAGGTTACAGACTCCGCTAACCCAGAAATAGTACCTCGGGTTAAGAACTTTGCTTCAGGATGAGAACAGAAATCGCGCAGCAGCAGCGCGGCAACTGTGGGAGGCCCCATTAGCTAAAGTGGTGCTTCAGGTTAAGAACAGTTTCAGGTTAAAAACGGACCTCCAGAACGAATTAAGTTCTTAACCCAAGTTACCACTGTAATGATTAGTTCTCCATCAGGATGAGTGAATATGTCTATATCAGTTCCTCATTTTCCCAGTCTTCAGCTCTCCATATTTCCACATTTGCAAGCTATTTTTTTAATATAAAAAAGTTATCATGAAACTTCTTCAGCATTTTAGTGCCAATTTCTCCTAATAGGCACATTTTTGTATGCAATTTGCCCAAAGTACACATTTTTCCAAAGCATTTTCTCCTATTATGATGCATTTTCTATGTTATTTTCAGTAATATATGCAATTATGTGCACACTTTACATGAGTAGATGCACTTCTGTGCACATTCTTGGCTGGAGAACTGCATTGCAAAATTCAGAGGAGTGTGAATTTCAAAGCACAGCTGCATTTCAGTTTGTGATTTGTTTTGGAAAGCGTGACAGGTGAGTTAACTTTCAAATGAGAACTGAATTGACTGTCTCTCCCATCCCTCATTAGCAATTATATACCATAGGCATAGGCAAACTCAGCCCTCCAGATGTTTTGGGACTACAACTCACATAATCCCTAGCTAACAGGACCAGTGGTCAGTGATGATGGGAACTGTAGTCCCAAAACATCTGGAGGGCCGAGTTTGCCTATGCCTGAGATCCCATTTTCAATGTGGAAAGAGCTTCATAGTTTCTGTCATTCACAGGCATGGCAACCCTGTCAGATGGTTGCTGTTATACAAATGGTGAGAAAAGGAGGCTGAGAACCTCTGTCTTAGCGAATGCCATTGTCTGATTAGACAGGATCAAGCCTAACACATACAGGCATACACAGATATTAAATAAACAATTAAAAAATGTTGTCTCACCTGTGAAAGATTCCCAGTCTCTCTAGTGAAAAGCGAAAAAGATATATTCATGCTTTCAGGAGATGCTGGTAAGCCAAACAGCTTTCTCCCAGGTATTCCTGACCAAGGGGGCTTATCAGAAAAGCAACCTAGATCTTTATAGCAGACTTCATTGGCTAGAGAGCATGCAAGGCAAATTGTTAAGTACATGGCATTCACCAGACATTGTATCACCTATAGCATCACATATTACAAATGTCTCATATTATTATAGTGAGATTGATCTACACTTACAGGTAAATGTGGTTAGGACTACTGCCTAAGTTTTAGTGGTATAAATTAGCCTCATATATCCAACATGCTTAGCTCTAGTTAATGCATGAAAGGGTTAAGACCATAGATCAAACTATTCTGCTAGACTTAACTAGGTCACGCCCGCTTAACTCGGAACGAAGGAAGTCAAGTTTCTTTATTCACTCCCTTCCACCATGTGAATCTGACCAGAGAAGACATTTGGGCTAATCACTCCAAGCCCAGACCACATGTTTAGAACCATTTTACCACCAGTTTTGAAGCTAAGCTTTACTGCCTCTCTTCTCTTGCTGCTGTATGGAAAAGCACATGAATCTGACCTTTGGAAGTGTTTGTAAGTAAAAAACTTTTTTAAACTTTCCAATCTGCATGGTCTTTTCTGTGCTAAAGGGGAATACAGGGGGAACCTTGTAAATAACTTAAAAAGGGATATTTTAAAAGTCTAGCTACCTGCATTCTCATCTTTACTTTGCTGGAAGTTTTGTGATTTTAAATCTCTGCTGTAGCTCTCTTACCAGACAGGGATTCAGGAAATTCTTCTTTTATTAACCAAAACCAATCATAATCAACAGTTTTATGCACTGAGTTTCTTGTGTGCCACTTAAAGACAATTGTAATTAAGCAATATAGAAACTGTTGAATTAAAATAAATTATAAAGAAGTTAACCATATCTTAATTCCCATTAAAATCAATGGGATAGGCTAGACATTACTTAAGTATAGTCTGCATTTGACCCATTGCTCTTGTAAGAATGCATATGTTTAAATGTGTGTCCACAGATCATTTTAAGGATGTCTCTGGTTGGATGCTGTAAATGTGTACATGCATAGGTTCTATGCAGAAGCCTAATAAATGTGTAGAGGTTGACCATAAAAGCCTATTCTTCCTCCATATGTTTACTATCCTGGAATAAAGGTTGTCCACACAGAACTGTAACAAAAGAGCCTGGTTGTCACTAAATTTCAGTCAAACATCTTAGAAGTATTGCCTCCAGTCCATCTAGTTCACTACACTGACTGGCAGCGGCTCTCTAGGTTTTCAGGAAGGGACTCTTTTCCAGTCCTGCTTTAGCAATTTAGTGGATTGAATCTGGAAACTTCCACATGAAAAGCAGACGTTTTATCACTGAGCTGTGGCGCATCCCCTAAATGTCACATTGCCATGCCACAAATTGCAAAGTGAGTTTCTAGAAAGTTTCAGTCTTTGGTTCTCTGCCAGTCAAAAGGATGTTGATGCCAATTGGTGGCAAACTGGGAGAGGCTTTAGCTTAGTTTGTCTAATCATGAAATTGTTCTCTTGAAATACATAATGTGTAAAGTATTGCCTCACCTTCTGCTGTGCCAAGGAGGAGGAAAGCACCAATCCAAACTACAGGAATCTGCAATAAATTTAAATATACATGTTATGCAATGTTAAATATATATGTTATGCAATAGATGTTACACATCTATGCAATGGCAGTTTTAGTATTCCAGAACCACTCATTTGCTGAAACAAGTTGCTTAACAGTGCAGCCAATATCAGCACAGTACAAGGTCCCCTTCCCCCATGACCTTATAGCCTTCCCAGCTAGACATGAAATACTGTGGGTGCTGTTTATTCTCTTCTCTGTAGCAGACATAACAGGGATGCATTGGGCCTTAGATATGTGACACACAAAAACAAAACCTGCCTCGATGGGAGACTCAAGCTTTTAAGGCGGAAACTGTAAGTCCCTAAGGTGGAGAGTGAGTTGTTAATAATACCAAGAATACTTAGTATGACAAAAACACTGTTGGACTGTTTGCATCATGTGGCAATTACTGGACAAGATGGTGAATGAAAATGGACCAGAAAAGATGAGGTTAAAGAAGACACATATCCTTTGGAGAATAATATTGATAAAGGACTGCCAGAACAGGAGAGTGGAATGCTAAAGCTAGAGGCATTAGATGGTGAAATGGAGAGGACCTTCACACAGGTGCCTAGAGGAGTGAACCAATCAAGGGGTGGAGTTACGATGTTAGAGGAGTGCAATGAAACCACGGATGGAGAGATTAAGAAATATTCTGAGCTGGTAGAGAAAGAGCTGAGAGAGAAAGCATTGTGTGCTCAATTTGGAGTGAATTTAGAGGGAAAAGCTACCAAGCCTCTGGCAACATTCCTGAAAAAAGAATGAAAGAAGTGAAAATGGAAGGAGTTAAAAAAACAAAAACAGTCCAGCTATGGATCACTGTTTTAGCTATGGATCACTGTTTTAATAAAAGACCACAGCAGAGAGACTTCTGGGTGACTAAAGATGAAGGATATATTATTTTTCAACATGGAGGAATGGATCTTGAAGTTTTTGGAGGTATAGTTGTTATGCTGGACTGGGGCAGACTTTTTGACACTTATCAATAATAATAATTGGAGAAGCCCTTTAAGACTTTTTGTTTGAAAGGGGAAGTGAACCAACTTGAGATGTCTGCATCTGGAGACTGGGAAAATATCACCTAGCAGAACGAGGAACAGCTGCATTTCATTCTGGAATGAATACTTTGAATAACCTTTATATGTATATAACTGACAGAGAATTGGAAGCCCTTTTTATTTCTCCCTCTTTCCCTTTTTCTTCTTTAAGAAGAATCGTTCTGCCTGGACACTGAGGCCCAGAGCCAAGGGCCTTCTGGCGGTTCCTTCACTGTGAGAACCCAAGTTACAGGGAACCAGGCAGAGGGCCTTCTCGGTAGTGGCATCCGCCCTGTGGAACATCCCCCCACCAGATGTCAAAGAGAGAAATAACTACCAAACTTTTAGAAGACATCTGAAGGCACCCAGAGTGGCTGGGGAAACCCAGCCAGATGGGTGGGGTATAAATTATTATTATAATATTAATAATAATAATAATTTATTATTTATACCCCGCCCATCCGGCTGAGTTTCCCCAGCCACTCTGGGCGGCTCCCAATCAAGTGTTAAAAACAGTACAGCGTTACATATTAAAAACTTCCCTGAACAGGGCTGCCTTAAGATGTCTTCTGAATGTCAGGTAATTGTTTATCTCTTTGACATCTGATGAGAGGGCGTTCCACAGGGTGGGTGCCACTACCGAGAAGGCCCTCTGTCTGGTTCCCTGTAGCCTCACTTCTCACAATGAGGGAACCGCCAGAAGGCCCTCAGCGCTGGATCTCAGTGTCCGGGCTGAACGATGGGGGTGGAGACGCTCCTTCAGGTATACAGGACCGAGGCCGTTTAGGGCTTTAAAGGTCATCACCAACACTTTGAATCGTGCTCGGAAATGTACTGGGAGCCAATGCAGATCTCTCAGAACCGGTGTTATGTGATCCCGGCGGCCACTCCCAGTCACCAGTCTAGCTGCCGCATTCTGGATTAATTGCAGTTTCCAGGTCACCTTCAAAGGTAGCCCCACGTAGAGCGCATTGCAGTAGTCCAAGCGTGAGATAACCAGAGCATGCACCACTCTGGCGAGACAGTTCGCGGGCAGGTAGGGTCTCAGCCTACGTACCAGATGGAGCTGGTAAACAGCTCCCTGGACACAGATTTGACCTGTGCCTCCATGGACAGCTGTAAGTCCAAAATGACTCCCAGGCTGTGCACCTGGTCCTTCAGGGGCACAGTTACCCCATTCAAGACCAGGGAATCCCCCACACCCACCCGCTCCCTGTCCCCCAAAAACAGTACTTCTGTCTTGTCAGGATTCAACCCCAATCTTTTAGCCGCCATTATTATTATTATTATTTATTTATTTTATTATTTTTATATTCCTGCTTCTTTTTCTTCTTTTTTCATTGTTTTGGTGTCCTCTACTCTGGGTCATTGAGGGGATTGTACACACATGAAGGTAAAGGAACATGTGTGAGAGGCAGGGTAGGGAAGATATCTCAGACTGGGAAGTTGGAAGAAGAAAGGGAAGCTCCCAGGTGAGAGCTGGGAGAGTTCTGAGTGGGATAAGAGTTAAGATTCACCTGTGAGAAGGGAGGACTTTTTATTTTCTTTGCTCTTTACTTTTTATATTTAATTTATTTTTTATTGTATTGTATGATGGAAAGGAACCCTCCTCTTGTGTGGCAAAAGTCTTTGGGCTTGTAAAACCCAGCAAAGCACTTGTAAACCAAGGCAGGCAGTAGTATCAAATGCAGTACATGAAATACCTAATCCTCATTCCTGGCCTCCTACACTATGGCAGTGCTTCTTGGAATTGAACCAAGATAGCAATTAAGAAGCATAGTATGGGGTGGGTGTGAGAATCATACTGCAAAATATTTGATATGAATCAGAAGGCACATGAATGTGGAGATGTCATTAGTTCACCACCACATAGCCTTAGTCTTCCACATAGTCTTCCATATAACCTTCAAATGCTAGGAATTCTGGCATTTCCTTTTGGATCAGTTTACAGCAGTAAACTGCTGTCATACCTCGTGTTGCGCTAGGTTCATGTTGCATCTTTTCCGCTTGTGAACGCGGCAAACCCAGAAGTGTATACTTCCGGGTTTCACCATGTGTGCGCGTGCAGAAATGTTCTGCGTGCTTTGCGCATGTGCAGAAGTGTTCTATTGCGCCACACACTTAGAAGCGCTGCTCTAGTTACGGACTTTTCAGGGTGCAAATGGCACCCCGGAACAGATTGAGTCCGTAACTAGAGGTACCATTGTATTAAGAACAGCTTCTTCTCCAGAGCGATCTCAGCCCTGAATGGGAAGCCTGGACTTTGAAAGTCATCTAATCTTCCTTGCTGTATTATACTGTATTGTTTTAATTAGTGTTTTTATGGAGCAGTCAAGTAATTTCGTTGTCCCTGAGAGGGGGCAATGACAATAAAGATATTTCTATTTCTATTTATTAAAATATCATTGGTTGTCTTTCCATATTAAGACTGGATAATAAAACCTAGTTTCCCAGTTGCATTTCCATTCTCTTTACAGAAAATAGTCTTTTCCACATCAAATAAATTACCCTGAACATCAGTATGTATAACCATTCACTTACCATTCTAAAGCCTGAAGTTCAAAAATGCTGTGAAATCCCCTTTCAGATGGTTCTCTCCTGCTGCTGTGCTATTCCATCTCCTGTGCACATAAGAATCGCAGAGAGAGAGAAGTGACAAAGAATATTCTTCCGGAAATGATATGCCTGGAGAAGATCCAAGTTGGTAGGAGTGTATTTTCCCTCTATGGATGCTAATCATGCAGTTTTATATGCATGGAACAGCCAGGCAGCTTGTAATATTTGGGCTTCTGCTATTCCTTCCTGCTTGCTTCATCCTCCTGCCTCTGTCATCTTTGACTCATTGTTTGTGGACCGACTCCCTCTGAAGTTTCACCATTTACTTCAGCAACAGACATAGGAGGAGCTAATATTTTGTATGATACTTCCTGAAGTCACATGTGTATTTAAATTGATGAATGAGACTGTGGGGATGAGAAATATGGAGTTACCTAATGCTTTTTCATCTATGAGTAAAAAGTTATCCAGTTAGGACCCAGGGCCTGTGCTACTTTTGAAACTTTAATGGGGAAGGGCTGTAGCTCAGTGGTATGAGCATCTGCTTTGCCTGCAGAAGGCAACAGGTTCAATCCCCAGCCTCTCCAGGTAAGGCCTGTCTCAAATCCTGGACTGCCACACAGTGTAGACCATCCTGGGTTGGGTGGGCCAACAGTTTGACAGTATAAGACACTGTCCTGCTAGCACTCCAATTGGAGAACAGGCTTTACCAAATGTGTCATGGACTTTGAAGCTGAACAAGCTCAGGGCGAAAAGGAGAAACGAGCTAATAGGAAGGCACATTTGGCAGACCCTCACAATGATCAACTCTGCCCAGAAACCTATGTCCCCACTGTGGAAGGACGTGTGGATCCAAAACTGGCCTCCACAGTCACTTACAGACTCACTCACTGTTAAGACTGTTTTCATGGAAGACAATCCTACTCAGCTACAAGCGATCACCAAAGAAGATAAGACAGCTTTCTATGTTTCTAGATGTGGTTGCATAATTTCCTAGTCCTTTAAAAATAATTTCGGCTGTGAATAGCCCTTGCAGAGAAAATAACTCATGGTGTAGCAATACTGAAGGGGAAAAAAGAAACCAGATGCTTTCTCTGTGAGTTGGTGGCCATTTATTACATATTGTATGTTAATATTTCCAAAATGGAGAACATTGTGCCTGCTGCATCAGTACAGCTCTGGACTTCCTGATTGCTTTCTCTTTCTAAAATTATGTTTATTTGTTTGTGCCTTATCTCCTTTGGGTTATGAAGACTACTATGATATGCTTTGGGACGCGGGTGGCGCTGTGGGTTAAACCACAGAGCCTAGGACTTGCCGATCAGAAGGTTGGCGGTTCGAATCCCCGCAACGGGGTGAGCTCCCGTTGCTCGGTCCCTGCTCCTGCCAACCTAGCAGTTTGAAAGCACGTCAAAGTGTAAGTAGATAAATAGGTACCGCTCCAGCAGGAAGGTAAACAGCATTTCTGTGCGCTGCTCTGGTTCGCCAGAAGTGACTTAGTCATGCTGGCCACATGACCCGGAAGCTGTACGCCGGCTCCCTCGGCCAATAAAGTGAGATGAGCGCCGCAACCCCAGAGTCGGTCACGACTGGACCTAATGGTCAGGGGTCCCTTTACCTTTATGATATTGTTATGGGTTTGCAGGGGGCAAGGATCACCACTAAAATTCCTGGGTGCCAAATTCTCCCCATAATTTCTGAAATTGTAACCTGAGGTACCACTGTACTAGACGCTTCAGGTTACCCATTTTCGGGTTGCGCACCACGCCAAACTTGGAAGTACTGGAATTGGTTACTTCCAGGTTTCGGCGATCACACATGTGCAGAAGCACTAAAATCACACTTTGCACATGTGCAGAAGCACCAAATCGTGACCCGCGCATGTGCAGATGCGGTGCTGTGGGTTGCGAACACTGCGGGTTGCGAACATGCCTCCCGCACGGATCACGTTTGCAACCCGAGGTTCCACTGTAAATGCGGGGCTTGAAGTCAAGGCAGCTTCCTCAGGAGCTGGTTTAGAGAGGTGCTGTCTAAGAAAGCCTCTCCTCCTACCAGAGGGGAGGAGTTGTGAGCCGGAGCCGGTTCCCGCATTGGCAGGGGGGCGTATTCGGCCCACTGCATCAGTTTCCCGGCTGCCGCACCGCGCCCATCATCCAGCCAATAGGGCTGGCTTGGGGGCGGGTTTTAGCCACATTCAAGCGGCCGCAGCAGCACCGTGCCCTGCTGCCTGGAGTTGTCGGATCACCTGCCCACCCTCCCTTTAGGTCATATTTATGCTTTTGACCTTGCTATGGACTTTGGTTGGTTGCCCTGGTTGGGGGCCTGGTAGGAATTTTTATCCATTTGGCAAACTGGCAACAGCCTCTTGGTTTTTCACCGACCTCGTAGCAAATCGCCACAACTTTTCGGGTATTGGTGGTTAGGCATTGGAATATGTGTTATGTGTTGGAGGGCAAGTTGTGGCCATCACCTACCCCTCCCTTTGTTGGGTATTCTGTTAAAGGAATCCGGCAGTCATGGATCCTGTCCGATGCCCTGCTGGTGGCTAAGGCCATGGCACGATCCCCGGTGACATCAGGGGGAGCTTCCAGTTGTATTTGCAGCAACAAGCTCCTACCACTGGTTGTTAACCTTCGGATGACTCCCTGCTGAGCGGGGTGGAGTCATATATAGATTGTTTGATCCATTGCCTAAGCCAATACTACTCACATGCTGTAACCAATAAAGTTGTGGCCTTCTTTAGCCCATTAACCTAAAATACATGTGTCCTTGTGCCTTATTTATCCCTATGCGGGTGGTGGGTCCTCGACTCACAACAAAGGCAAGTGATAGCAGAGCCATTACCCTGACAAAAGGTGAGACAAGAAAGGGGAGGCTACCAGGGGACATGATGTCTCCACAGGAAAAAGTGCCTTTTGTAGGAGTCTTTTGAAATGGAGGTCACAGAGAGATGGTGGGGTGCTGGAAGCAGAACAGGATGAGTTGTTTTCTGCAAAGACTTCTTAGAATAAGTAGGAGGAAGTAGGCAGAACTCCATGCAGTGCCGGCTGGAGATGGCTGCACTGAGAGACTGGGAGCCATGACTGCTTTGCACTTAAGTTTGCTGAAGCTATTAGAGGACCAATGAGAGACACTCTTGGGGTATAATGTATAATAAGCATCTGGAACCCCTGGAATCTCATATAGTCACTCAGTGGGGATTCAGGTGGTGTGTAACAATATGATACAGAAGATCCCTGGTGAAGGAATGAGAAATTGGCTAAGTGGTCACTGCCCACCCTTACAAGGGGGCCCAATGCAGCTGGAGGTTGGCAGTGTCAGCTATCTCCTCCCCTGGCCGCACTGGAAGATGGCAGCCTCCCTGGACCCACTACGGAGGCACCATGCAGCAACAGCCATCCACACTGGAATCCCCAGTTAGCGGATAATAGTGAAGAAAGTTGAGTGAGGATCATACAATATAATATGAATAAGAATACTTATTTGACATCTGGGAAGTGGAAGGGGGAGATGATGTTCATATTTTTCTTTGTATGGAGTTTTAGTGTGTTTCATTTATGTGTAGTATTGCAGTTTCGAATTACTGGTTTGCTTTGGGCATTATATGACATCCATCCAGTCTAGGAGAGTGTGGGTGGCGGAGGTTACATCTCCTGTCTCACAGTTGATAGATAGTAAACAACTGTATGAATGTCCTAAGTGCCATTTAAAATACCCAGGGCTGGCCTCACCATTAGACAAAGTGGAGTGTCTTCCTCAGGCAGCAGACACTGGGGAGCAGTGAGTGATACTAAGATGTTGTGGTACAGGACTATGTGTACTACATGTGGGCTGTCCTAAGTTTACCTCACACTGCCCACAGATATGGTGGAGAATGCCTTCGTCAGTCTTGAAGGAAGATTCAGCTGCCAGTCTGACTGGCTTCTGAATGTGGAATTGGGAGGGGATGCCATCTTGCCTTTCACCTTGGGTCAGCCCTAAAACTTACAAACATCTGATGCATACGGTCTCCTAAGGTTTTGCAACTGTTCCCATGGTTAATGAGGCCTTTGCTTCTTTGCAATACTTTGTAAGCCTCAGGATGTCATTCACGCCCTTCTGTTTGTCATGCTGATAGAAGCCTAATAACCTCACCCATGCAACACTGATATGACAACAGTCACGGTATGGGGCTCCTTGTTAAACACATTATCTGCCTTGCTAGGGATACCTGTTTCGACCAACAGATAATTAAGTCTTATCATTTTCATCAAGGGAGAAATGAACCTGGGGAATGAGAAATAGGTACAATGCACAAAATAACTACAAACAAGCACAAGTCATCTGCCCCCAAAAGGTAAGGCTCCATCCATCTAGAGAAGGGTCACAGAAGCCTACCATTTCTAAAATAGCGACAAACTCAAGACGAATGCATATTTCTCTCGAGTGTGTGGCTGCTGTTTTAATTCCTGTCCAGCCATTGTGCCTTTGGTAGAATGCTCAAGTGACCATTTCATAGTGTATCTGAATGCCATTTCAACACATAACCCCACCCCTCAGATCACTCAACTTGTCACAGAGAGTTCAGGTAGCCAGGCATGTACAATGAGCTCAGACACAAAATAAGTCAGTCAGTGCTTATAAAACTTTATTTGCATTTTGAGTGTGGCAGCTCTTTCATAAATGCCTGAGTTACCACCTTAGGGTTCATTAGCCCCACAATTATCTTTCAGGCAGTTTCACCTGAAGTACTCTCTTCCTCAGCGTATTGTAGATTTTGCCTTGTAAAGAGCTGAGTTCAAAACATGTAGAATGCTTACTGACTAAACAAACAAACACTGTGGCTTTATTCTGTGGCGTTCATTGCAATAAAACATGTGCCACACTGAGGGACAGGCAGTTGAATTAACTCCCTGTGATTTGGCTTATATTTAAAGTTTAACAAAAGTGTTGCTAAAGTAAGAGTAGGGCCCAGAACTGAAACAGGGGCATGTTGCAGACCCTGCTTTTGTTCCCTGGTCTCCCTGCTTGAATGAAACGTTTCCGATGGCAAGGAGCTGTTTCAGTATGTAAGCAAGTACAGACTTTCCCCTTATGTCTGCTCTGAAGAGCTGTCATTTCTCAGTATTATCTTTAAGGTACTTAGGGCAATGGAGACTTTATGCAGCTGTGCAATTTCAAATAGTACACATATCTGTAAACTCCTGGTGGATGTATGGTGGGGGAGATGACAGGGATTTTTCCCCCAGCTGGAACTTGCCAGACAGTTCTGGGTACTCAGCTGGGTGACATTGCCGTTATAAGAGAACAACAGAGGGGTTCATGGTGAGTTCTGGCACCTCTTTTTCTAGAAAAATTGCACTGGGGAGGGGGGAAACATGACCCACTACAGCTCCATGATATCCTTTCTAGTATTTATAGTTATGCCTTTCCCTGTCAAACATTATGAAGCATTCCTTCATCTAGTATAGAGATACACAATGGAGAAGCAGAAAAACAGGTGTCTATTGCATACACATAGTCTAAACCAAGCCTCAGATACCACAAATGCATTAGCTAAAAATGTGGGGTCTTTTGGAGCTGTTCTAATATTAATGGGCATGCAATCCATATGAGGAGACAGCCTGAAACGATTACTTGTTGAAATGAAAAACTTGCATTTTACAAGTTTATAAATGAAATACTTGGAGAAGGGCCCCTCTAGTGGTGAAAGTGATGCATTTAACTGACAAGGAAGAATATTTTTGTAAAAACCTACAATAGCAAAACAACAAAAATCCCAGCGGCGTAGCTATCCACTTGGGTGTCCAGTGTGGCGCATCTGCTGCACAAAAGGGTGGAGGTGGGGTGAGACGCCCTCAGTGCCCCAGCTGCATTCTGCTCTGGCGCCCTGCAGGCCCATGTTGCTTTTTCGAGCAGCACGGAGACTGCAGGGAGTCCGCCCGCCCCCGCCCTCTGAGCTGTAGAGTGGCTGAGGGGGAGGCGGCAGGCAGGCACAAGCCCCACACTGCTCAAAAAAGCAGTGCGCCCCACCCCACCCCAGCTACACGCCGTGCTTTTTTCTGGGGGGACGCGGGGATGCATACCCCATAACATTTTGTGAATCTAAGTTTGGCCTCATTGAGGGGCAGTATTTGAATATGAGTAGGAAAATTAGAGTACCCTTAAACATTTTTTTTAAAGAAAAAAAGCACTGGCTGCTACGCCTCTGAAAATACCTAAACCAAAAACCCTTTAAAACCCCTGCATGATTAGTAAAAATATTATGGTGGCATAAGGTTTTGTGGTTGTTAAGGCTGGACCTTTCTCGAGCAATGGGCCATCTAAGGCCCTCTTGTTCTGAAAGTTATAACTCTAGTGATGATTATAACAAAACATTTAAGGGAACCCATTTTTAAAAGAACTGACCAATGACACCTATAAAGGAAAAATAGTTTATTCTGCATTCTCAGTTACAGCTGGCAAAATGTGTGCTTCATGCAAAGTGCTCATGTGTGTTTCAGCAAAGTGCAAGTTTTTGCTAAATTTCAGTGTAGTCAAAATACAAAATTTCAGCCTGATCAAAATACAAAATACAAGATCTACAAATAAAAACAACAACTATTGAGTTAATATTTTTCAGGATAAATAAATGGTCCCCCCTTTAAAAAAAATATCGAAAGTATACTTCAATAATATGGAAAACTTGTCTTCTCCCTTTCATCAACTCATCTTAGACCTTCAGGTTGCACTGGTAGTGCTATTAGAGAGAATGATAAACGCTGTACCCAAAATGCAAAATCATGCTTTTAGTCCTTGGGCTACAATCACAAAAGGCAATTCAACGTCAATCTTCACACAGATTAGTGGTTTAATGTTCTATTAAACGTAAAGAAGCTACACCATATGGAATTAGCTTCATGTATTTAAATATAATTGCCTGTAGGCAGATGATGTTAATCTCATAAGCACAGCACATTCTTTTTAAAGACTCTATGCATTTATGCAAAGACATTTCATCCATTGTGATTCCTGTGCAGTACAAAAAAAACTTGCCCACATCAGAGGTTAGGAAGCCTGTAGAGTCAAGATTTGCTGGGGTGCAGTAAGATAATCCTAAATAATACAATTAATGCCTTAATACAGTATCACAAATCTGATACCCCAAAGGTATTCCAAAATGCACACAGAGTCCCCAGCAGACTGCATTCAGTTGAAGAGCACAGAGCTGCCCTATCCACTGAAATGTATACAGCAGCTGCCTTGTACAGTGGTACCTCGGGTTAAGTACTTAATTCGTTCTGGAGGTCTGTTCTTAACCTGAAACCGTTCTTAACCTGAAGCACCACTTTAGCTAATGGGGCCTCCCGCTCCCGCTGCTGCACGATTTCTGTTCTCTACCTGAAGCAAAGTTCTTAACCTGAGGTACTATTTCTGGGTTAGCAGAGTCTGTAACCTGAAGCGTATGTAACCCGAGGTACCACTGTATAAGGCCTCTTTATGTCTATACACAGTACTGGTAAAACAATGGTTAGATTCAAATGCACAAAGATGAGCCACAGTGAGTCTTGCCTTAAGTTCACAGACCCTACTCTCTCCTCCTACAACAAGGCCATGAAGACCATTATCTTACTTCTTCCATTTTAGATAAACCATAACTTCCTCACTGGGAGGAATTACCTAGGTGAGCTCTAAGAGGCAACGGGGTGGCAAGAGGTCTACATGACTATCAGACTTTGAAAAGCTGGAATCACTGGATGAAGTTCATCGGTTTTGTTGAGTTAATTAAACTAAATAATTTTAATAGGATTTTGAAGAGATGTGCAATTAATTGTTACTGTTTTGAATTTGAATTTCTTATCTTCCTTAGTGGGTTGTGCAAACCACTATTCTGAATAATGCTTTTTATAGTGTAGGGGGGCACTGGGGGTGAGTGTATGGAACCAAGCGGGCAGTTTGTCAAAAGTTTGTGGCTGAGTTATGTATGTTGATATCCTGCAGAGCTGCTGCCAGTCAGTGTAGACAATATTGAGTGAGCTGGATCAATGGTCCGACTCAATATAAGGCAGTTGCTATGTTCCTGTCTGTGAGAAGAGAAATCTGCTTGCTTATTAGCATCAAATAAACTCAAGTACTCCTAAATTCCAAAGAAAACTTAACATTCTGGAACACAATTAAATTCACACTTGCCACAACAATGGGCAACGGTTTTAATTAATAATTAAGACTGCAACCCAAACACAGATATCTAGGAATAAGCCCTACTGAGCATAAGTCCTTCTGAGTAAAAGTGCAGAGGCTAGTGCTACAAACATATTTGTACCCTGCCTAATGAGCAATGCTCCAAAAACAAACAGACCCGGTGTCATATACCTGTTGTCTATGCATAAGGCCTGCAGAGAGCAATCCCATGAAACAAAGGTTGTGCCAGTACCCACCAGTCTGCCATTTTTAGTCTTGCCTTTAGTTATTAGGTTTGTCTCTGATCTCTCTCTCTCTCTCTCATGTGAGCACAAGGTTCCACACTTCCATCAAATCTCACTGATCTGTATTAATATATTTTAAAGGATACACTCAACAGGTCCAGACCAGCTTCCACAAGACTCCACCCACATAAATAACTACACTGTTAATCATAATTATTACATTCAAAGCACACAGGTGTGCAGGTTGTTTTCCTTATTAATTATAATGCACTCACTCCTCAAAATATGAATTGAATTTGTTCATCAGAGCCCAATGTTTTCCATAGATTTCTCCAGCAATCATTTCCCTCCAAAACAGCCTCCCCCAACCTCATACTGTCCAGTTGTTTTGTCCAGCCTTTCTCAATCTGCTACAGTTCCTATTTTCTCTTATCAGTCAGTCGCCATGTTAGCTGAGGTTGATGGAAATTGTAGTCCAAAACAGCTGGAGGTCACAAAGCTAGTTTCAAGCAGTTAGGGGGGAGACAGGGCCCTCAGTGTAATCAACAAGATCTATCCCACCCACCTCCTCCCACTTTTACCCTAATCTCTCTACCTCTCCTCCATCTTACCCCTTCTTTAAATATTTGTGAAGGGGAGAATTGTCTTAAAAAGTAATGTTTCCATTTTCCCCATTTCCCCCGGCTGCAAATTAAGGTTTCAAGACCCTGCATACCACTCACCCCACTGTAGAGCAAATATTATGACTCTATAAGCATCTCAGTGAGAGAAAGCTCCTTGAACTCCATGGGGCTTAATTCTCCAAGTAGACATGTACATGGACTGCACTGTAACTCAGGAAGCAGCACTACAAGGCACAGAAGGCAACTATACAAAAACAGAGGGAGTACTTGCCTATGGCGAGGGAGAGGCATATTTGACAACCAGCTGCCTGCCTGTAATCAGGTTGTGATTTGTATCTTCAAAGTAGTTGATAACGTGTTGTGTACACACAGAGCAACAACATGGGCATGGGGAAACTATAGCTAAGCAGCAGGATCTCCTTGCCCACAGTGCACCAAATCATCTGAATAGTAGATGCTGGGAATCGTGGGGGTGGGTGGGTGGGTAGGGCACTGTTGCACTTACATCCACCTTGCAGACTTCCTGTGAGCACCTGGGTCACCAGGGTTGAAACTGGGCTTTATTTCACCTGGGTCAAAGACCCAGTTTGGCAGCCCTCCCCCAAATGCATTTGTGTACACACACAGAGGGGGGGACTGGGAGCCTCAATGACACCCCTCTAGAGGCATCACCTGGGGCAAAAAACTTGACTAGCCCCCCCCCCCGCGCCACTATGATTCTGTGAGTAGCCACTCTGAGCATAGGATGCTGGACTCAATGGGCCATTGGCCCAATCCAGCAGGATCACCTTGTGCTCTTATCTAAAAGAGGAGAGAAACTTACTATAAAAACTCAATATGCATTGGTTTTATTCTTTTGCCCTTAAGATGTCAGTTGCCAAAGCCTCTGGACCCATTGCCCTACAGATGAGACTTTCGTACTGCATGGGCACTTACACAAGAGTTGGGCAGAGATTTGGATCAATTCCTCTTTCAATGGGGACATATCCTAATTTGCACCTCCTGAAAAAAAGGGAAAACTTGAACACAGTTATCCTGCATTGCATTGTGGACTTGATGACCCTTGGGAATCCCTTCCAGCCCTTACAATTCTATGAGCCTCCAAAAATTCATGTTTCACATTTCTCTGAATTTTTTTACATAATCCACCAGGGAAATATGTGTACAAAAGGGGGGAAGCGTCCATAAAAATAAATGAAAACAACATACAAATATGCAGGAATAGAGATGAGCTACACAAACTGCAGAATACGGAGTGGAGCTGAATGTTCAGTGAGAACATTTTTGCTACCTCCCCCCCAAAAAACCCCCACAAATATTTAGGTAAGATGAGAACCCCTCTCCCTCTCCTCCCCTCTCCAAAAGCCTACTGTTTGCCTGCTGGTTCTCTGCTGTTGGCTTCACCAATTGCCTTTAGATGTGGTTGTGCAACATCAGTGAAGGCCAATCAGCTTGTGAAGAGCTTATTCTGGAGATCAATCACTGCCTGAATGCCCTAGATTTGGGAAGTCATAGTGGAGGAGAACTAGGTTTCGGCGAGGAGTGGTATCTGAATGTTCTTGATTGATTGAAGCACCCCCATCTTGAGCAACAAAAAGGAAATAATGTTTTGGGGAGTGTTCCCCAACATTTTTGTACCCCTTTCTGCCCATAAAATTTTTGAAATGGGGGGACCATTTTTAGGCAGCTGTACCAAAATCAGAGACACCAGTTCAGAAACATAAGTTTGCTCAAAAGCTTTTCAACCAGATCTATGCCAATGACAGTGTACAAAAAACAGACTGTGAACAGTTTATGGACTGTTGAACTTTCTACATATTAGGTCTTCTCAGAGTTGAGCAATCTTTCCGGTCAGAATTTTGCAAAGCTCTTACAATTTGCTAATGCAGAAAATTCTCTCTAGATACATGTCTGTACTGCCACTTGGTGGGTCTTATGCCACACTGCAGATTATAGTATCTTCAGTAAAGTGCTAACATTAAAAAATATTGGCAAATTATATCTGAAAAGTGGAGAATTATGGGAGGTCCAATTTAGGGACACACATACACACAGGTGTTTCAGCCAACATATGATGAGTCTTCAGAACTATACATAGATTTAATTATAACATTAGGTCTTGCTTGTTTTTATTTTTGAAATGGCATTCAATTATGTCATTGGTTTTATAATGGCAAAGTTTCTGAGTCATCTCGAGTTATTGTTTGACACTTGATGCGTCACTTAAAAACAGGACAAAAGAGGAAACAGATTTGTATAAAATGTGCATATGTTAATAGATGTGTATAGATGCACATTTACTATAATTTAAATATTTACCTATTTGTTACTTATAAGATTATTTCTAAACTGCCAACTCTTAAAAAAATTATGTCAGTGTACAATAAAAGCAATACAAATAGAAATACATCTCACCATCATGGAGGAAACTGTAACTTTGGTGACTTGTGTGCCTGCCTACTCAGTTTGCTGTCCAGGTGCTCACTGATGATGGGCAACTTCAGAGGCTCTCCCACTCTCCCTTGTTAGGGTTCTTCATCATTAAGTTGGACAGGGACTGGACATATGGCCACCCATATCCCGTGAGTTTTGAAAAGATCCTCATTGTGTGAGGAAACCTTGCCTAATACCAGGAAGCATCAGGAGTCTGAGCTTCAGTAGTTGTGTTTATCCATGAGCAACATAAGCAACTCAGCACAGCAGCGAGGACTTGTTACACAGGCAAGATTCAGGTTCTAACAAGTTCTTTGGAGGGAACCACATGTAGGGAAGGGAGTTTGTATTGAACAGTCTGTAAAATGAGACCGGTCTCACTCACTACACTGCCCCCCACGACCTTTCACAGATCATAGATACTTTTACACATATATATTTGAAGGGCATCATGTTGTGGCCTCTTTTCATCAGTGGAATACACATCAACAGAAATACAGTTGCCACCTGCATCAGTGTGCCTTCCTCTCCTCAACAACCATTATCTAGGGGTGGAAGAAGTTTGAGATACTGCAGCATAATTTTAGTCCTACTGGTATAGATATATAGACTATAGATTGTAGATAATATAGATATATAGCCCGGAAAGGGCTTGGTCTTCCAGCCACGGTGCTTAGTCCCCTCTAGTTAGCTATTGATTTTTAACCATGCATGATCTTCCAGAGAACATGAGGGAAGTGGGACAACTGAAGAGCAGGTGGGTACTTTATGCTCTGGAGAAATCTTAGCAGTCTAACTGGCGGGGGGGGGGGGATTACAACCTTAGCTCTGATCTCCACTAATGCTCAACAGATTTTGCCACCCTTTCCATGCCTAGAGCCATCACCACCTGATTCCACTGCTGTGCTGCTTCTGCTTCTTGGTACTGTATTAGGAGAAGTTTCCAACGCCTGTGGATAGGAGCCACAAAGCACCCTATGCTGTTGTGATCAATTGCTGGAAGGAACATGGCAGCAGGGTGGGATGGTACAGCTGGTTTGACAAGGCAAAGGCAGCTGAGACTGAGATTTGCACATGCAAATATCCACATAATAGGCTGTATATTGTCTCCCTGCTTATTTAACTTATATGCAGAATTCATCATGCGAAAGGCTGAGCTGGATGAATCCCTAACCGGAATTAAGATTGCCGGAAGAAATATAAACAACCTCAGATATGCAGATGACACAACCTTGATGACAGAAAGTGAGGAGGAATTAAAGAACCTTTTAATGAGGGTGAAAGAGGAGAGCACAAAATATGGTCTGAAGCTCAACATAAAAAAAACGAAGATCATGGTCACTGGTCCCATCACCTCCTGGCAAATAGAAGGGGAAGAAATGGAGGCAGTAAGAGATTTTACATTCTTGGGCTCCATGATCACTGCAGATGGTGACAGCAGCCACGAAATTAAAAGACGCCTGCTTCTTGGGAGAAAAGCAATGACAAACCTAGACAGCATCTTAAAAAGTAGAGACAACACCTTGCCAACGAAGGTCCGTATAGTAAAAACTATGGTTTTCCCAGTAGTGATGTATGGAAGTGAAAGCTGGACCATGAAGAAGGCTGATCACTGAAGAATTGATGCTTTTGAATTTTGGTGCTGGAGGAGACTCTTGAGAGTCCCATGGACTGCAAGAAGATCAAACCTCTCCATTCTGAAGGAAATCAGCCCTGAGTGTTCAATGGAAGGACAGATCCTGAAGCTGAGGCTCCAATACTTTGGCCACCTCATGAGAAGAGAAGACTCCCTGGAAAAGACCCTGATGTTGGGAAAGATGGAGGGCACAAGGAGAAGGGGACGACAGAGGACGAGATGGTTGGATAGTGTTCGCGAAGCTACCAGCATGAGTTTGACCAAACTGCGGGAGGCAGTGGAAGACAGAAGTGCCTGGCGTGCTCTGGTCCATGGGGTCACAAAGAGTCGGACACGACTAAATGACTAAACAAGAACAACAACAAGAATATCCACATAATGCACACACTGAATTACATTTTGCATCTGACTTTATATTCTACTTTTCCCCACTAGGTGGACTCATGTCAGCTCACAGTATCTTTTGTGTGCTAAGAAATATAAGTACCGTATTTTTCCGTGTGTAACACCCCCCCCCCCCGTGTATAAGATGACCCCTATTTTTGGCGACCCCAAATTTAGGAAATGGGAGGAGATTGCCCAGAGTTGTTAAGCTTTTTTTGGGAGGGGGATGCAGCCGACCTTGACACAGCCACCAATCACCCGCCCAACTGCCACAGCAGCAGCCAATCACCAGCAGGCCCTGCCACAGCCACCAATCACCTGCCCAATCACCGCATACAAACTCATGCTCGCAGCTAACCCCAGTTGCCCGTCCCTCCTCTGCACTATCCGTGTATAAGATGATCCCCAATTGTTAACATTTTTTAATTTAAAAAAAATCATTTTATACACGGAAAAATACAGTATATTAAAGAAAAAAGGGATCTCAGACAACCAGTATAAGAAAACCTATTTTTTCTACCTAATAAAATACTGAAACAATAAAGAAATAACAATAAGGTGCGGAATTCTAATAATAAGTAAGAACTAAGGTAAAGAGGTCCCATTCTAAGTTTCTATGTCTCTCAAGCCCTTTGCAGCTAGGTGTTACTTGGCAAAGAGTTCTAATTTAGGGGATAGAAGATTAAATAAAATAATCCTTCTCATACCCTATTGGGGGGGGAGTAATTAATTTACCTAAGGATAAAATGAATAAATCCTAAAAGCTTCTACTTTGTTATCCAAGGGTAAATTGCTGCAGAATAGTAAACAGTCCTATGTATTGAATGCATGTTGTAATGTATCAGAAAGGATTATCCACACGCCACACCCCTTGCCAGTGAAGCATTTAAAAATGACACTCTTCACTCAACAAGTTTGTATGTCTGCCAGAGATAAGAAAATTGGCAGCCTCCTGTAGGCATGAGTCAGTACTATTATGTTTCCAATTAAATAGTGTCATTTAGACTTTGATTGCTAAATATCACATTTAGTCTAGTGCGTAATTTGCAGCAGGAGTTTGGTTTTCAGTTGTTTTCCTGTCCCTGAGTGGTGGATTTATGTAGAAAGTCCTTTGACAAATTACATTTTTAGCCTGTTCTGGTTGCACTTCCATTCTGTCAAAGCTTTGTCATTCACAAGCCCTGTGATAGTTTAGTGTGCAAAATCTCACTTGTAAGTGTAATGCATGAAGTTTTGTATGAGTCCTGCTCACATATATTTAACTTCAGATCACACTGTCTCCTGGGGTTTATAGTCCCTAAGCTGCAAAAACCCTTTCTTGTTCTCTTACATGCGTATTTTCCCTAAGACAATGCAGGTTTTGATGACATTACAGCAGATGACTTGGCATTAAAATGGTAATAATGTCAGGAGAATTGCATTTGAGACATGTAAAATGTGGTGATATGTAATAGCAGTGAATGTAAATGCTGCATTTACGTTAATTCTGGCCCTCTCATCCTTTTCTGTGTTGTTGGACATCAAGGTGTTGTTGGACAGTTACTGGAAGCAGCGGGTGGTGGAGGGGGCATTCACCTGACCTCCAGTCACCTGCTTTGCTGCTCCATACCCCAGCAGAGAGGGAGAGGGGCAAGGCAGTGGTGAGGTCAGCATGGCGGAAATGCATTGGCAGGGCCGATTTGGTGCTCCTGCTGGTGCATTTGCACCGTGCTGGCTGTGCTAGTGCTTCACCCATCCCATTTTCCATTCTTGTATTGGAGGTTTGGTGGTGGCTGCCACCCTACTCTGCCACTCACTTTTGACAATTGTATCAGCTAATGGATTAGGTTACCTCTAATCATGTAAGTCGTGTATTCAGAACCTCAGGCCAAGAGGCCAAATGCAGCTATCCCTCGCTATCTGGCCCCCAAGGCTCTCTTCAGAACATACCCACTTGATAGCTACACACCCTCTCCCCAGGTCACAACCCTCACTGGTTTTGTTCTCCAACCTCCTCAAGAGTTTTGCTGGGCTGGGCTATGGCCTTGAACTCTGATAATACTTGGATGGAGGGCAGAGAGGTATATGAGTGTGCAGAAACTATCCTATTGTAAGAAGGCGAGTGTTCCACCCAGTTTTGTCTCTGGCCTCACCCACTCCTGGCACACAGCCCCCAGAATAGAATGCAGCCCTGAGGCTGAAGAAGTTTGCCTACTTCAGATGGTAAGCTTATGGACACAGGGTTTAGCAATTTATGTTGTTGGTATAACCTTCCTTTTATAAGAGGATTCTAGCCATGGCCCAGAAGGAAGGGTGGAAGCATTAGAGCAGTGTTCCCAAACTTGGGTCTCCAGCTGTTTTTGGACTACAACTCCCATCAACCCTAGCTAGCAGGACTAGTGGTTAGGGAGCATGGGAACTGTAGTCCAAAAACAGTTTGGGAAACACTGTATTAGAGTTAGACTTCCCTTAAAGGTAAAGGTAAAGGGACCCCTGACCATTAGGTCCAGTCGTGACCGACTCTGGGGTTGCGACGCTCATCTCGCTTTATTGGCTGAGGGAGCCGGCGTACAGCTTCCGAGTCATGTGGCCAGCATGACTAAGCCACTTCTGGCGAACCAGAGCAGTGCACGGAAACGCCGTTTACCTTCCGACCAGAGCGGTACCTATTTATCTACTTGCACTTTGACATGCTTTTGAACTGCTAGGTTGGCAGGAGCAGGGACCGAGCAACAGGAGCTCACCCTGTTGCAGGGATTCGAACTGCGAACCTTCTGGTCGGAAAGTCCTAGGCTCTGTGGTTTAACCCACAGTGCCACCCGCATCCCTTATATAGTGGCAAACATTCTGAAGCAGAGTGTTGCACATCTCCAAAGAAATGCAAGTGTTTTCCACGTCACTGCTCCTAATATATACTTAAGGTGAAATTGGGTGCCCTAGCCTGACACAGTTGTTGCTCCCTTCATAAAAGTTTGAAATGTATTAGTAGGAACTGACTGACAGCTGCTGAATAGGTTTAGCTAATAACAAGAACAAGCAGGGACAGATGCAACAGTCATGCCTTCTGTCAAAGAGCATTAATTTCAGCCTTAGTAGCAAAGACAAGTTGCTTGTCAATTTCCATCAGAGACCCCAGACAGTACACCTACATATACTTATTCTAAGTGTTCTCTGTCATTAGGGAAAGTGAGGCATTTCATTTGGGATGCAGAGAGTGCTGGAGCTGAGGTTCACTCAATATCTTGAATGCTATGATAAATTTATATCCCTTTAGATGGAGATTACGCTAACAGCATTGTGCTGCTGCTTATCTTGAAGTATATGTCATCCATCTTGACTGATTACACGGACAGTACATTGCTGACACTTTAAGATGGTAACGTTCTGCAAGCTGACAGCAAAACGTTATCTCTCAACTTCTCTACAGTACTCCTACCTCAGTTAGAGAGAGAAAAAAATCACACTGAATGCACTATGGGTGGAGTGATGCACCCTAAGGTCATTGATCTGGACAAACCTAAAGGGAGGAGGGAATGCGACTGCAGTAACTAGGGCTTCCCATTTCCTTTCAAAGCAATCTATCAGAAGCTCACTGCAGTGGCTAAGACCTTTTGAATCTATTGGGGTTTACTAGCTGCAGTCCTCTGTATACTTAGCTGGGAATAAGCCCCCATGAATTCAGTTTGGTTTACTTCTGAGTCAACATATATAGGATTGCACTGTGAGCTATGCATTATAACCAGTCTGGTTCAGATCTTGCCTCTGCTATGACTTGCTAGATGGCTTTAGGCCAGGCAGCCTCTCAGCCTCAGATCACAATTTGGGGATGGTAATACCAATCAGCTTTACCAGGTGCTGTGACAATTACAAGAGCCATGCTGCAGCAGCAAAAACAACAGAGCTCTGGTTTGTGGCAACAAACAGACACAGTTACATCTTTATAAGATAATGTGTATGAGCCCTTTGGACATGTTTGGGGAACTTTTTAAGCTGATGAGAATTCCCCTCCCAAAGCAAGTAGCCGTTTTGGTGAATCTATTTTGGGTGGCAGTCAGGGGCACAATAGGGAATGAAAGAGTGAAACTCCCCTCTCCACCAGCTGCAAGCAGGGCCGTGGCTAGGGGGGGGGTGAGTTGGGCCCCCGCCAGGGGCGCAGGCAGGAGGTTGGAAAACCCACTAAAAATATGTCCATAAATATGTCTATAAATAAAAATATTGATTATTGCCTCATAAGAAAAGGTTTTAAATAGAGGGTGAATTGAAGGGGGGGTTGGAAGGAGAGGTGGAAAGAACAGCCAATTTGTCAGTGGCAAGGGGGCGCAATCTGGACAGTTCTGCCAGGGGCACAAGATCACCTAGCTATGGCTCTCACTGCAAGCCCAGTAATTATCATTCTCCCTCCAGTGGTTGTTCTTGCATTTTTGCAAATAAGCATTACAAATGCAAATCTACATTTGCCCTTAGCCAAACTTGCATTGATGCAGGGATTTTGGGTAGTGGCTTGTGAGCTTCCCCGAGGTGATAGGATGATTCTGCTGAGAACTCCTACTTGCTGCTAGATTGCCTTTTGAGATTCATCCCCAACTAATGTGTTTTCTTCTTTGTTCTGGAAACCTTCTGCACAATCCTATACATGTCTCCTTAGAAGTAAGTCCAACTGAGTTCAGTGTGGTTTACTCCCAGATAAGTGGGTATAGGATTGCAGCCTTAGAAAACATAAAACATATCAACTATTAGACATAAACCACAGAGTCATTTTATTTCATCAGCAAGACCGTCTTCAGTAAATGGTTCAATTATTTTTACTGAGTAGTGTTGCTCAGCGCAATCTTGAATAAAGCACTTGAATACAATTGCAACTTTTTGTTGTTGTATAGAATATAACTTCTGGTTTCAAATTCATCCTTTGCTTCTGTCAGTTTCCTTGGAGCTTTGGATGCCTGCCTTCTGTTTTATTGTTTCTTTGCCTGTTGCCTTTTACTACAGTAATGAGCTTTCATGGATAAGTGGATTCTTGAAGGGAGGGGGTTAAACAATGAAGCTTTGAATTGCTTCCATCTCTTTCAGGATAGTTTGCACCACAATTTAGTCTCAAAACTGTTGTTGGCCTACTTTTAAGAAAGCTTTTTTATCTCTTAAGCCAGAGGAAGCTGCAGCATCCTTTCATGAACTTTATTTATTATCTTTCCTATAGCGCAAGAGATGGGTGACATGCAGCCCATAGCCTCATTTCATCTGGGTGGCAAGAAGGGGTGAAGGGGGGTTGAGAGAAAAGGGGGTGGGCCCACCCACTGCTTGTTTTTTGACTCCAACCCTACTCACTGCTGCTCTGCAGCCCTTGGCAGATTAGCCCTAAGGAGATGCAGCCCCAAACATAAAATGTTTGCCAGCTCTGCTGTAGAAGTAAAGACCAAAATGGGGCTGCTGTTTCACTCATGTCCTGGTTATGGGTTTCCCATGGTGCCTCTGTGTATAAAGGTTGCAAGATTAGATGGCCTTTGACCTGATCCAGCAGGCTCTTAGGTTCTTATGTATAGCTGAATTATGATATTTTTTGTTGTGTTTGTCCTCCTCCACAGAATACATGTAGCAGATTTAGGGAAGTGCGACTGGTTTGGTTGCAGTGGGCATGGAGCCTTGAGGGTGCCACAACTATGATTTACAATGGAGTGTGAGAGGCAGAGGGGCATCAAATTTTGGTGTTGCACAGGATGCCACTGAAATTTGAGACCACAAGATCTGCTACTGCAAGATCCACTACAGCCAGTGTGGTGCCCTCCTGATGCTGTTGGACCCAGTGGTCCAGCATCCCTGGCCATTGGCTGCGCTGCATGGGGCGGATTGTAGTTGGAGTCCGACAACCTCTGGGGTGCACCATGTTGACTGCCCCTGGAATACTGAGTTCTATGGCTCTCTGCCAAAGACCCATGGTGGGGTGTGTGTGTGTTTAATTTTGCTTGCCATTTTGGCCTTCTTTGAAAGGAAAGGTGGGATAAATATAGGCAAAGAAAGAAATTGTCCTTTGTGAAATTAGTTACTCGCAGTGGCCAGGAAGCAAATGTCTTCATTCTAAAGAAAGAGTATGATGAACACCAAAGGCCCATCCATTGCCCTCTTCAGAATCTCTTCTCCATCAGATGGAAATTAGCGAAGCATGAATATACATCAGCCAACATCTAAGATGAAGCTGTGGTGTTATATCTCTCAGAAAGGGGAATGGCACCTTGATTCTAGCTTTCTCTTCCTTTTCTTGCAAAATCTTAAACAGCCTGTCTTAAAATGATTTTAAAATAAAACATCATATAAAAATGCAAACCTGCAAATATACTATTTTTTGTTGCCAACACATTATAGATCAGAGTTAGAATCATAGACTTGGAAGGGACCACGAGGGTCATCTAGTTCAACCCCCTGCAATGCAGGAATCTTTTGCTCAACATGGGGCTCAAACCCATGATCCTGAGATTAAGAGTCTCATGCTCTACCAACTGAGCTATCCCAGCTGCACCTCCCCCCATCCCTTAAAGAACAGGACATAGCACGGGGTGGTTTTAGACCCAGATGCCCAAGTATCATCAGTAGCCTGAAGCACCTTTTACCAGCAGAGACTAGTACATCAGCTACAGCCTTTCCTTAACAGAAATAACTTGGATATAATGATGATGGATATTCTAGTAACATCTAAAATTAACTGGTGTAACATAGTGCTGCCTTTGAAGATGGTTTGGAAATATCAGTTGGTTCAGAATATGGCTGGTTCAGAGAATCCTGGTCTTGTTTCTCATGTACCAGATGGAGGATACTAGATTTGGGATTTAATGTTTACATAGCAGTTCAAGCCACTAGATGGTGTAGAAGGACTCCTTTCTCTTTGACAGAGAACCATGCTTGTTGAAATATTTCTGATTTCAGATGTTGCATTTAGCTAAATAAATGCAGTTGTTATCCCTGTGTTGTGCACTGTCCATATACCAACCCTCAAGGTTGTGCTTCTGTTGTGGGTGTACCGTATTTTCTCAGCATTGTTGTTGTTGTTTAATCATTTAGTCGTGTCCGACTCTTTGTGACCCCATGGACCAGAGCACGCCAGGCACTCCTGTCTTCCACTGCCTCCCACAGTTTGGTCAAACTCATGTTAGTAGCTTTGAGAACACTGTCCAGCCATCTCGTCCTCTGTCGTCCCTTCTCCTTGTGCCCTCCATCTTTCCCAACATCAGGGTCTTTTCCAGGGAGTCTTCTCTTCTCATGAGGTGGCCAAAGTACTGGAGCCTCAGCTTCAGGCTCTGTCCTTCCAGTGAGCACTCAGGGCTGATTTCCTTAAGAATGGATAGGTTTGATCTTGTTGCAGTCCATGGGACTCTCAAGAGTCTCCTGCAGCACCATAATTCAAAAGCATCAATTCTTCGGTGATCAGCCTTCTTTATGGTCCAGCTCTCACTTCCATACATCACTACTGGGAAAACCATAGCTTTAACTATATGGACCTTTGTCAGCAAGGTGATGTCTCTGCTTTTTAAGATGATGTCTAGGTTTGGCATTGCTTTTCTCCCAAGAAGCAGGCGTCTTTTAATTTCGTGACTGCTGTCACCATCTGCAGTGATCATGGAACCCAAGAAAGTAAAATCTCTCACTGCCTCCATTTCTCAGCATTAAAGGTAAAGGTACCCCTGCCCGTACGGGCCAGTCGTGACCGACTCTAGGGTTGCATGCTTGTAGTTGTATTTTTAAGTGTGTCCACAGAGTCTGTAGGGTTGTTTTTTTTAGAAAACACTTACAGGATTGTCATTGGCACCTATTAGATATCACTTGTGATGTCAAGGGTGACAAGTGAAATAATCCAATAATGAAAAAGTGAACTGCCAGAGTAGATAATGGCCCCCAATACATTCCCAGAAGCTTGAACCACCTGTGAGTTTAACTCATTGTCACAATCATCATCATTTTTCAAGGCTGGGTACTCCTCCACTGTGCCAGTCTTGCTGGGGAATAGTTAGCTTGTTGGTGTTTTTTTTAAGTGAATACCAGTAAAGCTACCCCTGCAAACTCTCAGGTGTCCTGACCTTACCAAGAGGATCCTCTTGGTAGTTCCACCGCCCTCAGAAGTTCAGGATGGTGGTGGACTGAAAGAGGGCATTCTCTGTGGCAGCTACTAGGTTGTGGAATTTCCTCCCCACAGAAGTGCATCTGGCAGCTTCATTATATAGTTTGCATCATATGCTGAAAACATACCTCTTGACCTTGGAGATTTGACATTTAAGTTAGTTTTAAACTGTTTTTAATACTGAATTTCCAAATTGTTCTGACCTGAGCCCTGATGGTGAAAGGCACACAATAAATTGAATAGAAATCATAATAATGCTGTTGTTGTTGTTTTGCTTTTAATTAGTGCTCTGAAAGATGTTCTTTTCAGGCACAATAATATGCATATAACATCAAATGTATGGCTATTCTGCCCCCACGCTTCCATTCTTTGATATGGGATATTATGCATTTTTAAAATGAGGACTTGTTGTTAAAAGACTGTAACGGAAAAGAGGAACACAATCATTGATGGCTTGGCTGATCCCTCACAAGAATCAGCCAAAATATAAAATACTAATCTATGATACTGTAGATGCATTTTGTTCATTGTCTAAGCCAGTCTTCCCGAACGTGGGGCTCTCCCAGTATTTTGGAGTACAACTCCCATAAGCTATGTTGAGTTGCAGCTGGGGGAAGGCTGATCTGAACTGATACTGAACTGAAACAGTATTGCTTATCTCAAGATGGATGCACACTCTGACTTGTCTTTGAATCCTGTGTTTATGGAAGGCAATCAAAGCAGCAACATAACATATCTAGGTGGAATATGTTTGCTTCAGCCACGTCTCCCCTCTTTGAAGCTGAAGAATTACACAAAATGAACACAGGGATGACAGATGTGCATGCTTAGGACCTGTGTCACTTGTTAGGGCACACAAGTGGGAGGTCAGGTCCCAATGCCTTACCAGTTAGGATTCATGGTTATGAGTGTCTCTGTACTCCAACTCAGTCTAAGTCAAGGGATATTATTTAGACATTAACACAGAACAGATCTGGAAGCATATGAGGACAATCATAACTTTTTTGCCTTTCTTTGCTAGCCAAAGTAAACTTTTCCGACATTTTCTTCATTTGCAAAGATTTGTTTAGATGATTGATGTTCTTAATCTTTTTTTGAAATCAAATCTACTGAGTTTCATTTATGAGCATTTTTCTTTGCTCAGAATATCCGGTGTATTGCTAATAATCCCATGTATCCTTAGCAATTTGGAAATGTTCTGTTCCCTAGCATTCTAATTAAAAATGACATAAGATCCATCTTTTCTTTCCTCATTATTTCAAGAATTACTCATCTTTGATTTAAGAATCATAGACGTTCATACACACACTTTGTGCAAGAATAGATTAAATGAGCCCCAGACTGTTCT